>NC_083548.1:0-315853 GCF_018135715.1 Danaus plexippus | reverse complement strand
TAATATGAATTATGATTTAGAAATAGCAGAAACAGAAACTCGAGCATAAAATATTGATAAAAGTGAAATAAAAAACACTATACTTTTATTATCATGAGAAGGGAGGAATAAGAACAAATTGCCTTTATAAGACTATAGTTTTTTCAATACCGTATTTATTTTCCGTTCAGAGAAAAATTGCAGCTCACTCCGGCGTTTAATTGCACACAATCGTGGGGAAAAATGCCCTATACTTAAAATTTATCTTACAAATATATTGCGTTTAAAATTTATATGTAAATTGTGTTAGAAAATTAGATTCACTTTAAACATGTGACAATAAAATAAATATGTTACAATACAAAACAATAACACTTAATTAAAATATTTGAATAGGTCGATTATAAAAGTGATATTTTATACATTAATATAATCGAAACCTCTTAAAGAAATGAGGGAAACTTGAAATTTATATTTTTGGGAGTTATTTTTTTTAAAAAGTCGTTATCTTTAATCTTTAATATAAAGAAAATAAACTTAAGCAACGTTAATTCTGCCATTAATAACTATTTGTCCTTCCGTGTCTACGAACGACTCGAAGTCCCTGAGTCTCCTTGAGAGCTCGTTTCACGGCACATAACCACGATTACATATAAACTACGTCTTGAATATTAACATACTTTATAGGACCTTATTTAAAAATTTTGTGTCTATTACTAAGGAACGAGTTTTTTATCCTTCTTTTCCACTATTGTGTAAGGCTATTCATCTTAAATGTGATTAATTAATCTTTATAATAATCATATCACAATAACTTAAATATACTCATTTAAATATTGGAGTGAGGGGAGTGTCGGATGTATTATGATGGGAAAATATGTTTTTTTTTATTGTATGTTACCTGAAGAGAACAAGTAAAATGTGGGTTTTTAGTAAAATAATAAAAAACCATTCTATTTCTTTCTAGTTACTATTAATATTGCCGAATATAACCTTATTCCGCTTAGATTATGAATATTAAAATTTAATGATATTACTTTTTCAAGTTCAAGTAATTCTTTATGTCATGGCTTCAAATATTACAAATCCGTATGTTGTCAGCAAGTCGTGTCTCACACAGAAGACATGTATCATAACAATTTGTGAGTCATCTCGCCCTATCATTACTCGACACTCGACCAGTATATGGGAAAAACAGATATTACAATATATAATATAAAAATATTATATTTTAAAAATGTATATAAAAATAAATAATTATATGGGTAATTTGCTTTTAATGCTGATAATATTTAAAAATATATATTTTTATCTTCAATTTCCTTGTACTGTTCTGGATTGGTGCCTGCGTCGTTTTCGCGGATTGCCGCATATAATTTACAGTAAGACATGTAATTCATCCTGGCTCACATTTCTCATTACTTCGCCTACATTTTTAATACATCACACACATTTGGCTGGTTGCCGCGGGATTATATTCTTTATGATGAATTGATTATTATTACGTGTAACCAGAAAGCTAACATATTAAAGCCCTTCCATGAACATTTTTCATATATGTACATATATATGTATATATATACATAACTGCTAATAGGAAGTTTGAGATTATAGCTGTCCTAGTGTATTAGGTGGAGTAGTTCACCAGCCTATTTCCATTTAGAACTTATTGAATTTCCTCAAACCATCTCTATTGTACAGTCCCAACAAGTTCAGTTTCCGAAACGGTGCATCCAATTACGGAACAGGCCAATTCGTTAAAATATCATTGTTTGTAGTGCAATTCTAAATAAATAGATTTTACAGAATTTATTTATTTAAAATAAATTATAGACATTTTAAATCAAACTATAGGAAAGTTTTTAACTGAACGTGTTATTTAAGCTGCGTGTTAGTATGGTACATGGAGATGAAAAGTTAGCCGCATGTGTTCATCACGGAATTAGAGACAGACATCTAAATGATAAGTCAGCACCAGCAAATAAACAGCGAACACAAATGAGTTCAGGTTACGGCGTGCGGGAGAAATCACACTTATCTGATGTTCGATTGGAAACAGATCCTGTGCCTGATTGAAAATATGTGTGTAACGAGGACAGGTGTTAGTGTGAACATAATGATCAGTTCTTAAGAATTAATTCGAGTTTAAGGTTATAATTTTTCATTATTTATTATTATTATTATACATTTAATAAAATCGTTTTCGAGGTCAATTCTGTACATTGAAAATAAATCCCTATACACGTATTCCTAGAAGAAACAGATGCCAAAAATTTTGAAATTTTTGATTGTTTGCCTGTCTGTCTGTTATACACATATAACTTAAAAACTACTCGTCGGATTACAATAAAATATTATATGGGGGTTGCTGATCACCTCATGCAACATTTAGAGTACCTTTTACCGCGGAAAAATGCCGCGTTCCTATGGGAATACTTTTTAAACAACTTTGAACTGAAATTATGTAAAGTTACTTGCATTGAACACTTAATGGGTTTAATAATGACATGTTGTATTTAATTAATGTACTTATTTCCGAGGGAAAGACCATGCTTTGTGTCAGTGTAGATCTGCGTACGCTCTGTTTTTCTCATGGGCAGTTATATGTAGCTTTATCTCGAGTGAGTAATTCAAGAAGCCTGTTTATACTTACTGAAACTGCTAATACGACTTCTAACATTGTTTATGATGAAATTTTGTAGTAAGATACTTTTTCTACGCGAACAAAGTCGCGGGCACAGCTAGTAATAAATAATGCTGTCCATATTTTTTGTCTAATCAGCTTTTTCATGTATGCTAAATGAGAAGTCTTGATAAAAAGACATGCTATATTTGGTGAGATTTTCTTGTGCGAGAATATATCATTGTGACACAGCTATTCTAGCCGATTTGGCCTGAATCAAGAATAGAAGTTACAAATTGTGTACGTCTGGATTTAGTGCAACACCCTAAAACCCTAAGATTTGTGAATACTCTCAGCTATTATGTGATCGCTCTTGTTTCGTTTCGAGATCAAATAATTCAAACTATTTACTCAACTGTTTATGGAAATATATTTCATTCCATTCAAAGGAGTAACTTTATTATTTAGTTATATTTTTCCTCACAGCTTCATGCGTTAAACTGCTTTGCTTGAACTATTTGTTCTTTATTAAGAATAATTTGGGCGACGCTACTGAATGTGTGGTTTCCAATTTTTAAATTATAAATGTAAGTAATAGTCGGTTATTCTTTGTAATAATAGTACTCGATATCAATAACAGCGGTAGTTTGTTTAAAATTTTCAGGAATAATAAGCGTTGAATAAAGGATTTTCAGAGACTTTATAATTACAATTAATTTGAATACCCCCGTGAGAACGCACGGACTGTGACTCTTTATTCTGAAGGCTTTGTTGTTCTTCAAGAAAATAAAAGCCGATTTGAATCTACCTGTGCTCTATATATTCACGATATAAATAAAGTATCCCTCCATATCTTAATCTTTTTGTTTAAATCGTATAAATGTGATGCATTTATTTTCTTATATTAAAAGTTACTTCTTATGGGGCGTTAAATAAATTAAAAGAAGCTCCTTTTTGTACATTATTTTAAAAATTTTAATGCTTTTTATTATTCGCTATAATAAATATACTTCTGTATAATGATTTTCTATACAATCAGAATACTCCCTAGAATCGGTGGAACGTACAATCGTACCATTTATATTTAAGGACGCGTATCGATTCTCACTAAATTATTCAAATCTGTGTTCTTGTGATTTACTTCAACAAAACTCTGTAAGCAAAAGCGATAACAGAAATAGCTGTATCGAATTAACCTACAAACATGAAAATGAATAAATAAAATATCTGGTGACGTCATATGCTCCATAACGTAATGTAACTTCATGTAAATAAGTGCGTTGATATTTTCAATAAAACAGAAGTTGTTCCGTCCCGAGCCTGTACTGTATGCGGATGCGCAAATCGCGTGACTTCGTAATCCATGTCGTAGTTATAAAATAAAGAATACAAGTTGTAAATATTTGTGTCCGTTTTACGTAAGCATAGCCGAGGAATAACCTTATGGTGCATCAATGGTGTTAAGTACCAAATGCTAACGCTGAGCCATCGGTAGGAATAATGGGTTTTGACAACATTCAGACTCAAGTCAACCGTTGACTTACAGACATCTCTGTATTATGTAGTTATTTATAAGTCTTAATTGTAACCAGAATATAGTTTAATAAGTAAAACTGATTACTCTAGCATCCTCAGCTGCCACCGAACTTAATAACCGAACTGGTAATTTTTGGAAACATAAAACATTTTGATAATTTAAAATTTAATATATTTATTTTCATATATATTTGTCTAAGGAACTAAAATTAATTAAAATACTTAGAGTAACTTTAACAAGTAACGGTTAAGTTGATTTTATTTCGATCCAGTCGAAGTCCAAGTTTCCCGCAATCGGAAAAATAATAAATTGGTTGGAAAACATTTAGGAGTTGGACGTGACAAATAAAGTATCAAGAGGGAATAGACTGAAAGAAGTTTTAAGAGACATCGCTTTGTGTTATATACGAGTATGTCCTAGATGAACTATATCACTGTTTGTATGAGCTCTTACATACTAAATAAAAGTGAAAACAATTATTGTTATGTTTAAGGATTCATTAAATTATTATTTAATTTTAATATTGCATCTTAATGCATTAAACTATCATTTCTGTTTAAACAAAGAATTTTTAGTTTTACCAAAGTCAGCTAATAATTCAGTATAACAAGGTTTTTTACTTGTCACTAAGATATTTGAAGTGTTTGAATGAAAAAATATCCCAGGATTTCTCCTCGTTGTCCGACCATACCCACACTTTCTCTTTATTTCGTGACTTATAACATTGTTATTATCATCTATTATTTTAAAGTCTACAATCTTGACATATTTCCTCGTTCCAGTTCTAACAAGTATGTTCTTGCATTTCCATTTCAACTTTTTCCTTAAAGTCCTAAACAGAAAGCTAACAAACTTTTTGATAAATGTCATGTCATAGCTGAGAACTTTGATATCACATTAGTCTTCATTGTAGCGCAGATAATTTGTATTAATAAAAAAATCAGTGCCATTGTGATTTTATTGAATGCCATTACTATTTCACGTAGTACGGGGTTCTTATGCATTCCGTTTCTTAAACTTTGAGTTTTAGTCAGTAAAATCACGATTTCTATGTTTATAATTAAATAGTTATTATATGTTTAATGTTACTACAGCTTAGTGGAAAAAAGTGAGACTCCAAAAAACTATAGTCTTCACGAATTAGTACATATATATATACACAAACACTAGCTGTTACATTCGTATTTGTCCTCTTCATATTCGATTTCGGATTATGAGAAAGGTATATTAAATTAAGAAAAAAGTATATAAAATAAAGGATACGGTTATCAAGCAGCAGGGATACATTATGTTCTGTATCACGGGACTTCATACAGAACACTATGATCCTGCATTAACTACATGGAATATCGCAATGAATTGCTGCCTACATCTTATCCTTGTGTCTAAATTAAGTAACTGTAAAGTTCTCTCAAATTGGGTAAAGTAGTTTTGAGTGAAAGAGCAACATACATCCAGACATCCTTATAACTTTCGCGTTAATAGTATGAGTAAAATAATATAGTAACAAAAACAATATAATCCGTAAGTCACACAGTATGGCGTCTGCATTACAATATTGAAACCATAAAAAGATAGATAAAGAAACTAAAGATAAGGATATGAATCGATTTGTCTCTAACATTTTGTTACAGAGAGAGTTAAAGTGTGCTTTAAGTTGAACACCATTTAATTATACAAATGTTATAAATTTTAATAAAAATAGCGATCTTTCATAAGTTCATTTTATTTCATTCACTATAAAATCTGAAATAAAAACAATAGAAGCTTAAATTATAAACTAGGGCAATAACGTTTATTTCCAAACAATCGGAACTTACAAGATCGAATAATACTCGATCCACTGGAGTGTTCGCGTTCTATCGGAATAAATTGAAACAAGAAAACGGAAATTTAAAAACTAGCGATAAATCGCATCCAGAGACAATATGGGGTTTGCACAACTGTACACTTTATATGAGAATTTAAAACTTATATCTTTTAAGTATAAATGAATATATGTTATCTAACTGAGTTACTGAAACATAAATGATACTTAAAGCACGTTGTGAGTTTTCAATTTAAATCAAATATATAGCAGAAATTAAACAATAACTCACGCTGATCGAAATGCGGGCCATGACTTGTTTTGTGGGATATTTTAATTTTGAGTTTAACATTTAAAGTATTGTTATATTCAATGTCCATTTGGTCTTAACAAGATTAAATCAAATCCATCATCAGCTGAAGAGATTTGACAACTAGTATGATAAAATACAATCTGTTTTTGGTGACTAATAATGACTTTAAGGAAGGAAGGAAGGAAGGTTTTATTTCAGGTGTATTGTTTATGAATTATAAGAAATTACTGTAAGATTTAGGATGCGGCTTCAGGCTCCCTCCCTCGTTATGATCTTTTGTATACATGGTACTAACTCAACAGACGCAACAATCCAGAACGAGCTGCATTGAATATAGGATCTACTGAGTAAAATATGAGAGTACTATTCAAAAGTTAATAAAGAGATAAAACTGTCTTTTATACATTCGGTAAAAATTACAGTTGGACTTTACAATCAATAATATTTATTTTTTCTCTTGGTTATTTTTCAAGTGAGTTTTTAAATCTCTTTAAATGTATTTCCACTACTTTATAATCATAACAGTAGAGATGGCCAAAGATTTTGTTACATATTTATTATAAATGTTGCTATCAAAGATAACGATTTCTTAAGAACAAAACCATCAAAAGGAATCCAACCCATAGGAAGGTCTCACGTGCACTCTCCTTCTTTTATTTCCATGGCGGTTCCTCGAACCATTTATTTTTTAAAGGTTATATAAGAGTTCAGTTACGGTTTTTTAATGGTAAAAGCTTATATTATTATAAAATATCCGCAGTCGGAATGTGGACGAAGTAGCAATGCGTCCTTTATGGGAATTACATACGTGTGTGCAATGGATACTGTTTATGTGTGTGTAGCTGGGTGCTTGTGTGAGTGCGTGACTATACTTACGTGTGTATGTTTACGTGTGTTTATGTGTGTGCTCATTCGTTTATACACGCATACATGGTCGGAGTTTACTTTTAATTGCGTTAATTGTTCAATGGAATTTTATTAACGGCCTTTTTTATAGTCTGTAGTCTAAAGGGCACCATTACATTCACTATGACCATCATTTTCAGCTCTGTCTGCGGTCCCAGTGGATATTTTATTCGAGTCATTTATAATTAATTCAACTTTAAATCTCATTCGCAAAGCAAATTGTTATTGATAACTTTTTATAAAAATTATTTCTAACTTCAATATTATTCTCTTTAACAATAAATAGCCACAAAAACATTCCAAGCACTTGCCTTAATATAACATATAAAGTATACTTACTGTCTTTGGGGAGTTTTAACATCATAAACGAATTACTTTTCGTACCATTTAGTTTTTTAAATTCATTTCGCAGTATGCATTTTATTTCCATTATAAACAACATCGGTTTCTCAGTGTTTTTGTTACTGTTACTCAAATACGATAAAATATTTCTTCAAATTTTGTTTTAGAAATATGTATATAGTCGTAAACACTTTATTAATTATAATTAATTACATATATACTTATTAAATATTATTTGGTCACTTCGATTTGTTTATTTGTAATTGTGATACATACTTAATTATATCAATACATTTAAGCCTACCTTTGCAGCCGGATTGTTTTAAAATGAAATACATTAACAGAAACTATATAAATCAAACGGCTTATATTCGTTCTGCGATACTTTACAATCAATGAACCGGTTCTTTATCGATGAGATGAGCACTTAACTTCATAAAATAAAACATATTTTGATGGCGGCCGTCGCAATGCGTATTCAATGGTCGCTTGTAGCGGTTCTGCTTGTTTAGTTTGAATAGATCGTTCACAACCATTCAGAGTTTATTTCAAATAGTTTATTTGAATGTTGCGATTTATATGAATGGATTAATCTATTTATATTCACCTATTAAGGATGGATAGATTAATTTCATTAATGAAGACAATAATCTGTTCATGCTTATAATATGATTTTAATATTATGATCACAATCGTATTTTAACTATTTTTGTTACAAAAAGACGACTATCACTCACTAACTCATTAATAATTAAACATTTAGTCCTATGCTTGTTACTTCCGCAATATAACTAGTTACACATTATGC
This sequence comes from Danaus plexippus, assembly GCF_018135715.1. NCBI lineage: Eukaryota > Metazoa > Arthropoda > Insecta > Lepidoptera > Nymphalidae > Danaus > Danaus plexippus. Next base: position 307,538 of record NC_083548.1, on the reverse strand, counting down.
GGCCTTTCTGATTATACCCTCACATTGTCTCCCATTTGCCTAGACGGCTAACAATTTTATGTTTCTGTTCTATCTTATCTGAACCAGAAGCGTATCAAGTAGCTTTGTATATTTAAGTGATTCATTATTCGTGTTCCATGTACCATAGTGGGTGGTGTACTCGTAGTGGTATCATAACCAGTCTAGCATGGTGCCGCAGACTCAGTGACGTGACAGTAGAACGCGACGTGCTGGAGACGGGCGTCTTACAGTCACATGGATGACGCGTGTGTCTTAGAACATGATTGAAGTAATTTTATACTTCTAGAAGTTTCAAGCGAAACATACATTAGTAAACTAAGCATCAAAATTAAGGCAACTTGTGTAACATTGAGTTTTGAAACTGACCTTTTAATTATTTTATCAGTAAGAAATCAATATTTATGTTTGTTTGTTCGATCATGTATTACACCAAAACATATCAGGAATACATTTAGACATTTAGATATATCTTCTGAATTTAACTATCTATTTTTTTAATTTATATTCCTATACCTAAAGCATTTAAAGTTAGAAGTTAAAGCAAGGATTTTGTTAAGCGGTTTTCGTAGCTCCACATGACTCAACGCGAGAATAAATTATGTAAAAACATTATTGTTATGGAATACCATAATCACTTAGACCTTCCACCCGGCGCGGCGCTTCACTCATACTTTTATAATAAAAAAATATCTCAGTTACACGACCTCTTAATAATTTCTGTTATTTTTTTATGCATAAGAAGATCACGTTTAAGAAAAATCACTCTCAAATGTCAACCTCAATTTAATATGAATGTTTTTTTATTATTAAGTTAAATTGAACTAAAATATAGGATAGTATTTGAATCGTATGTTATGGTATGTTAGTTAAGCCGAGTTTGTTTGAATGGAATCTTCAAAGTCTTGATGGCTTGCACTTAGATTATTTATTTGTTTTATTTTAATAAATATTCTTATTATTGTGGATCAACATAGTGAATAGGAATTTTATGATAAAAGTTAAAAATATAAAAATTCGTACCGTAGATGGAAGGTTCGGCGTTGAGAGGAAGAAAAGTTTTGTTGGAAATAATAACCTGTGACCCTTATTTTTTATTAATCAAAATAAAAAAAACACCGACATTTATTTTATTTGTTAAATAGATATAGTATTATATTTAGTATACACTTTCTTTGTTGTCGACATAGAAAATTACTTATTATCTGGAGTTACAGTTTTGATGAATGAAATCGGCATTAAGTATATTTAGCTCTCAGTAAGACAAGTGAAATTTCAATACAAAAATATATAAAACAAGCTAATAACGAATATCGCAGACGGTATGTGTAATAAGTTTTATTTTTTAATAAAAAATCGCGTTGGGAAAGGTATAAGACCCATATATTTTTAATTTCATACAATATTTTCAAAATCGACTTTTTACGCGTACCAGTTAACGTAAAATAATCAATGAATCAAATTTAGTCAACACTAATTCCCTTTACAGTATAAGGGAGTTCTTATTAATTTGTGCACAGGAAATGACCTGTCCAGAATATCAAACTAACATTTAATGTTAGTGTATTTATAATTAAATCGAATTTAATTTTCATCGCGTAATAAATAATGAAAGGGTGTCATTGTGGTCGGCGGCGTCCACTGTCGTGCGGAAATTAAACCGTAAATATTAGAAAAAATAAAATAAAATATGGTTTTTGTTTACTGAAATATATTTTAAAATATAATATATAATACATATAGGCCCACTATTGAAGGTTGACCTAACTTGTTATATATTTTTTTGACCTTCAATGTTTCTAATTATTTTTAAGAAGTCACTGCACCAGTCTGTCTTGTAGCTATGCTCATTTTTCATACATTAAGTTTTGATACATAGATGCATATTCATAAGCAGCCTACAAACTGTTGTATATCTGAATAATATGTAGAACGAAGTGTACAATAAGTTAGAAGGTATATAAATAATGTTTAAATACAATGTCGTTTCATAGGAATTATTTTAGTAAATTACTATATTTTTATTTAATATTTCGTGCCTCATTTTTAAACTTTTACTTCCAGTGAGTACGAATTTATGTTTGATAGAAAATAGTACAAAAATCAAATACATGATACAAAAAACTTGAATTAGGAAAAATATTTATAATTAAACTGTAGCCTTTTATTACTGTAGACAGTAGTTTAAAATACCACAGTAACAACAAAGAACGCATTGAAGTTGTATTACAAAATTATTTTATCTCTACACAGCTATCGCTTGGTCACAATACAACAAGATAAAATCTTATAAGTAATAAAGGTGAATGTCCAGATCTCGCATGAAATATGATACAAATTGCATTAAATAGTAATATATCTCTCGATAATCATGAGCACATGTCCCGCCAGATGTCGCCCTCCATTACAGCATCCACATTAGCTCGGTAAGACTGATGTATGAACAGTCCGTCTATACGTACGTGTCAGTGAAGCCTGAACTCGTGACGCTGATCTATATCACATGGGGTTGTGCTTATTGCTTCGGGTGATTTGTTATTATTTCCAATGTCAAGCTCCAAAGAAAAAAAAAACATTCGAAAATTAGTGACAGTAACAAATAATGAATATGTTTCCATACAACTCGCAAGCTATATTTATCTTGCACTAGAATTGTTGAAATAAAACGCTCTATCTAAACAATTCTCCTCGCATACTAAGATATAAATTTGTTTAATTTCAAACTCTGAAACAAGTTGAAGAGATTCAACACTTTACATTCAAAACATTTTCTTGAAGGCATTTCCGGATGCGGATAATCCGCAAAATATTTTCAATATGAGCAACTTTTGCGGAATACACGACACGCCTCCGCTAACTTCGACGATGCTTTGAAGCATTCATTTCATACTTTTATGAAATGTAATATCTTCAATCGTATGACAGATTCATGAGATTTATTTCTATATTGATTTGAATGACGTAACCCACGCGTCCTGAACGCTAAGACGAATTATGACATAACGATAGAAATGTGAGGATTATTAAAGATATGAATATGCCGAATAATAGGATTACGATCTGAGATTTGACTTGCGTTTTACTGATGAATGAATTTATCCGAAACCCAAGAACTGAAGCAGACCTCGTTCAACTGATTAAACATTTAGGAAGATGGACAGTGAGAGCAACCCACAAAAGGCTTTTACGTTGGAATTAATTGCTAAGGAATGGATTTCAGAATAGTTCTCTTCCTAGTTTGCGGGGAATATTTTACTGTCGGGACATTACCACTGACCATTTGTAAACTGGCTTTTGAATTGTCTGTTCTTAATTGTGTGAAGGTGTTTCTGATGTGTTTGAGACTCGCCCCTACATTAGAGGCGACGGTTTAATTGCTATCAATAATTGCTAAACCTGAGTTAGAATATCGGAATGATGTTTTCATTACAATCATTTTATATCAATAATTTTGACAGTTCTTTAATTTCACAGGTCCAGGTTTCAGGTTCACAGTTACTAAGAGAGGGTTCTCGCAAAATTTATATACTTTCAAAGTGACGAACTAAACCGCTCGCTTCGCTTTACCTATCAATGTAAGCAGATAATATTTTAAGGAGCTCAACCAGTTCGACTTGGAAAAACAAGCAAATTCCATTTTCCTCACTTGTCGAGAAACTAAACCTTTGTTCCATATTAAGATCTAATCTTCACATTTTTATTAAGTTTTGAAGAGTTGTAGAAATGTAACATACATTAAGATGACCTTGAGATAAAAGTTTGGGATGTTTTTATTATATTATAGTTTCATGGTTGCAGTAGCCAGTAGGTCAAGGTGACAAAGCTATCCTATCCTATTATGGTTCTTGTACATTTTCGCTGCCCCCGCGCATCTTTAAACAGCGCGTTAGACGCCCCCAGCTGTTAGTTTTATTTGGAAATAGATTATTACTTTCAAATTTGTAATTTGTGCCAAAGTTGATGACATATCTGTGAATGTCACAAGGGAAATGTTACGGTAACCCATTGTTAACCAATCGCTTATTATACCGCAAGAGGGATGGAAACTCTCATTATTGTCCAATTAATGTCCATACTGTTACAGGTAGTCCAGAGTAGGGTAGTACTGGGAAAATCAGTCGAGCGAACGATGACCTATAATCAGGAGTTCGTAACGTATGTTCGTAATATTGTGAATTAGGTTTTCGGATACAATTTGCAAATAGAGTAAATTAAAAAAAATAAAAGGAGCTTGTATTCAAATGTTATTGTTTTATTAAAAATAAGTAGTTATAACTATAACACAGAACAAAAAAATTAAGCGACGTCTCGTTCTTCATACGTGTCATGTGACAGCGTCTCTTTACCGCTGTATCACAGGTCAGTTAATCGATATTTAACAATGCTGTTTTATTTCTAATAAGTTGTTTGAAAATATGTTTCTAACATCTGTATTGAGTTTATGGTCTCAACATACCCTCAAGTTCTAACATTTAACGAGTTTCCATCAAGCGTCTTATTATATTAAATATTTCTGGTTAATATCGAAAATAATATGATCAATCATTTAAGAACAATAATAAAAGAGTCATCGTCAACTGTATACTGTATTCCTAATCTTATATTATTGTTCCAGAGCTGTATAAGTCAGTTAGGAATCGTATCTATCCCACAGAATTATCTAAGTGTAACAAATATCAAATCTTGTTTGGACCTCAAATGGTTGGAAACGTTGTTAGGTTGTAACACAATTAAGCCAACAGTAATCTGTTGCGGTCTTGCGTCTGTTAGAACAGGTAAAATGTTGTTACAGCGCTGTCTTCGCTGAAATTGAATAATAACTGGACATAAGACGAAACATTGTCTTGATATTTTCCACAAACTATGTTTAATCATATTTAATTGTTTTAAAGGTTCCTTATAAAATACGTAACTGAGTTTTTTTTACTTTTCTTATTATATAATTTCAATAACTAATCTCTCAATTACTCGTTGTGTTGTATTTTGTATATAAGAGCTAAAATTTTGCATATTTTTCAATCTTTAAACAACCAAGAACTTAAAAATTATTTCGAACCTTTTTACAATTTCCGCTGATTTCTTCTCTTAGACTATTTGAATGCTGCATCTTAAATCAGTATTTCTGAAGCCGCGGGTTCCGTAGCTCGTGGAATCGTTTATTTTCGCTTGTTAAGTCACGCTTCTGGTACGTGACCTTTGTGTGGCATGGAGCGAGACGCAAACCACACAAGTCTGACACATTTTTGCATTAAAAAGTAGACTTATTTGTTTGCATGGATGTTTGTAGGGATGTTATTTTATAGTATATTAATGTTAAAATGATAACATAAACTAGTATTAAATTTGTTTAATAATTTCCTAATGTTTATTGCTATATTTTGGTGACTTAAAAACAAATAAATAATAATTAGTGACCAGGATTCGGTAGTGTGACTATTTGGATGTCTTAAACCAGCTGCTTTGGCAATTTTAATAAACAATGAAGTAAAACTTAAAACAATATGATACGAAATATTCTCTAATACTTTTAACTTATGACTTAGAACATTATTATTGAAATTTATTATTTATACATTATTAAAAAATAGTTCAATTATTTGTCAGTATAACACGCATCGAGCCAGCACTTTGAGCGGAAGATATCATTGGTTTATGGCCAGCAATAAAACGTTTATGTGAGCCCGTTTAACGACTGTAGCCTTTTAAATTATAGAGTATCGGGGGGTCTGTTGTATGAATTTTTTTATTATATACGAGTTTTAAACTAAAACTAAAATGCTCGATCAGTTATTAATTCAAATGAAATTATTTGCAATAAGAGTATATTAAATATAACAAACAGGATAATAATAATGATCGGCTTAAACCACAGGTTAGTGGTGTTTAATGATCCGATGGGAAGTAGAGAACGTAATGGGCAGTTTAGACTGTTTGCAATTACAAAACAGAAAAGATAAACTTATAACACATTATGTGCGAAGACAGTGCTCTGTGTGTTTATGTTATTTTTATGTAGCTATAAAATGTCTTCTGACCGGAACAAATATCTAATTGGTTTTCAATTTAAACCAGCCGTCTTTCTTTAAAGCTCTTTTATTATGACGATAATAATATTTTATTTTAGTAAAGAAATCCCTGAACTATTTGGTTTTTCCAACTTCTAATTTTCTTTCAAAATATTACATTGGAGATCATCTGTACTAAAGTACTTTTCAATAAGAACGTTTGTATTCTCGGCTGGTCACTAATTTATTTTACTTTAATCTTTTCAGCCCTCATCATAAAAATATTATTGAATTATTTTTGTTATAGAAATGCTTAAAGCATTGAGGACTCTTATTGACTAATCAAGACGGATTTTTGTTCGTTTTTTTAGAAAAAAATATATGATTTTGTCTTATTTTTTGCATCACTTCTCTATTTAATATTATTGTTTTAATAGGATGTTGTATTTGGTTTCCATAGCTTTTTCACATCCATACAGAATGTCAGTGTCGCTTAATTTGTATGCAAATATTTATTATTTTGAATACTCCCAAAACTACAGAGAACATTGTTTGGGGCGTGAATTAGATTATAAACAAACTTTGATGCGTCGTTTATCATAATATAATTGAACAGCGTGCGGATGATCTGTGATCATATCAAATATAAATCTTGTAATATGATGATAGTCATCGAGTGGACTTTATACACGATTTGCAAACATTAGCCACCAGTATGAAGTGATAGTGATAAAAACTTTTTAATACAAGGAATGTGTTCTGGTATCTTCGCTGAAAGCGGTTCCCATTTTGGTAATATGTCAATAGTTGTATGTGGAATGATGTCTTTGTTACATCTGTATTAGAATGTTCACATCTTTGAGTTTGACCATAATTTACTTTCCTTTTTCTATCACTTTTTTGTTTTAACTAAAACACATGGTTTCCTTTTGGTAAATTTCTGGATTAAAGTTATATCAATCAAGTAACTTGTTCTCTATTTTATATTATAATTTCTGATAAAATAAAATACTAAACAAAATAAATAGGATTTTAATTTTTCCTTTTACACGTTTTCGTTTATTTATCTTTTCAATTAGAAGTACAAACCTTGTCTATTTCTAAACGCTTCCTTTCGACTACCATAACTTCTACCTATTTTTCTTAGTATAACAAGACCGTTTTATAAAATTGCTATCATATTTTGTTAGCTTGTTTTCCCTGGGAATATTTACATGTACGAGTATAAATACACGTTAGATAAAAGTGAGTTCCACAAAATAATATTTCGTTTTCTATTAATGTGAGTTAATATCAAAACACATTATGTTATATGTATTTAGTGAAGTCAAATGTAAATTCATTCTTTTCACATAAGACGATAAAAAAAATCGTCTTTAAATAATTCCTTGCTATTGATAATCTGCTAGATGTTGTAAGCAACAGACACAGCTTTTAAATTAAATAAGTGTGATCATTCAACACAATAACTACATTAAACTGTAACTGCAAGGAGCAAAAATTCACGCCGGGGCCCGAAATTCGTCCATTTTTGTTCAAACACGTCAATAATTCTGCTTGTCGGTTGATTCAATATTAGTTTACGTTAACGAGTTGCATCCCCCCGCGTTGCAATAAAAACCCAGATGCTATAAAAATAGAGTGCATTTTTGGCAACTCATCAAACTAATTATTTTGTTTAAATATTTGCCAATTACGGCGAGTAGGATTTGTTTAATGAACGACGCGAATAATGACGAGGGAAGACAGTAAAGACACGGCGGTGGAAAATGCAAGAGTATAAGTATTTAATAATATTCATTTATAGGTAAGAACCCTGCTACCTCTCCTTAATTAGTAAGCAAAACAATAACTCGCATTTAACCACAAGTGAGCGCTACAATACCTACAAAACATAACAATACTATAACGTAGGAAGTAATATTCTCTGACTAGAGAAGTGTCAGTGGGTTCTCTGTCAGATACTTACATAGAACATTCCAGAGAAAGTTTGACACGCTGTCTCGACCCCAAATAAATAGGAACAGACTATAATTAATGGACTTAACGAAACAGATGACTCTCGAAACTCTAACGCAAACTGTTATCAATGATTGTTTTTGAAAATAAATTTTACTAATATCATAATTCATTAAAATAATATCCTTACATCATTACGTGTCTGACCAATTTACTAAGAATTAATAATTGAAATATCCACGATTAGTATAAACAATAATTATACTAGATTTTTCAATTTATCTCGTATCTTAAAATTGCAGTTTATAAAACTGAAGTAGCCATAACAGTGATCAAGGGAACACTCTACGTAAAGGTCTGTCAATAAGTCTTGATATTATACCATTTTCGTAATATTTGTGTCTCTTGCCTAAGAAATAATAATTTTAGTTAAGGCGTTATACATCATATTATGATCTCTCACTATAACTTATTTCATTTGTGACAGCTTGTTTTTCTGATGTGAGTGAGGTTTTAAGTAGTTCTTGTGATGCTGGCAATACGTGAACAGAAGGTTTTGGAAGTGACCACGCTGCAGCATATTGATTATAGGTAACTGGCTAGAGTGATGGTGTGATTCGACGTTAAGATGCCTATTCCTGTATGTGATTTTCCTCTACCAATTTGTTACAATGTGCTTTGAAGGTCCTCCATAAAAATACTTTTTATTTTATTGGTTCATAAAGCAAAATTAAAACAACAATATTTCAACACAGTAACGTCCTAGCATCAGAATGGTTGCATTACTCGTATTATCAAAGCAGATTCCACATACATATGTCTCTATTTAATTACTTTTAAAACTAAAACACTGTTTAGGTAAAAACCAGTGAAAAATCTCTTAATCTTAACATTGAGCTATAAATATTTATAAAATTGCATTTGCTAACAAAAGGAAGGAAAATATGAGCAAGTTGAAGCGAATAATGAAACTTTATTTTCATTCGTATTATGTTTCTGAACCAAATAGTATTTAAATATTTTCCTTTTCTTTAAATGGAAAAATATGACATAAGTTTCATTTAACATTTATAGTAATGAAACCTTACAAGTTCAAACTTTTAAAAAGACCTCAATCCAAAAAGCAGAAGCAATATGAAATTTATTATTCTGAGGTTCACCCTTCCTCCAATGAAGTGCTTGTAGTATGAATTTTAACTTCTAATTATTACTTTAAACTATGTCAACCTACACTTTTCAGCAGTGTTCCTGATAAAGCATTCATGTATGTCATATATTCCAAAGATTTAGTTTTCCAGCGGGTCTCAAGAAAAAAGAGACTAAAACAGTTTGCAAACTTCGAGAAGTTGGGATATATATCTTAATTTTGGAACTTCTTATAATTTTATGCCAGGAGAGGAAGTGAAGAAGGTGCCAAGTTATATTTTCACAAGAATGTAATAGTCTTGATACTGAATATACTATCTACTTTGTTATAAGGCTCGGATTCGATTCCCAGGTGTCTTTAGTGCGTCCGTTCGTGTATGTGGATTTAAAGAATCTATAAAAAGTTGAGACTAACTAGCTCCTTGCTATAATATTTATTCAGAGCATACTATACATATTGTAATGTAGGGTGAAATGTATTCATAATGCCATCAACGTTCACAATAGTTCATATCATAGAATATGAATGTAAATTTAATTCAGATTTCTTACAATATCGAAGTCATACGTTGAAGATGTAAATAGAAGTATTACGGAAGTGTATGACAAGACGGAAATAAAGTTAAACTAGGAGCCGGAGGTGCGAGCGTGCCACGACTAACAACTTATCACTCGAAATTATGTTTTGTAATGTTGTTTAATGTTTCAAACCCTCGCTGGTTCGTTAATGAAAATGAGATGTCATATCTACATTATATTTGAATCTTAGGTATGCCTGCTAAGCGTTTAGTCATGATTGAAAGTGTTTTATTATAAAATGGTCCATCCTACTTCAAGCTCATAGACTCATTTAAATATGTAAAATATACAGAACCGGCTTATACTCAGGTTCATATTAAGCAATAATCTATTATTTTTAACAAAGTAGATTCATATGATAAAATTCAAATAAACATTAAAGTATTTATAATTCATGAACTGAATAGCTGTTCCTCTGGATATCGCATCCCAAAAGCTTTACTTGTAAGTTGTAATACTTGGATACAAGAATGATAGTTAAGCAGAGTCTTTTAATCATTGTATCTAAGTGGAACTTTCAGTTTCTCTCGAAATTTTCCATTTAATGACATCTAACTCTACGGTCAAATATTTTCATTGTCAAAAGTTAAATAATAAGAAGGAATAACTTCTAGTAGTAGACATGTAAAAAAATAAAACATTCCTTGACCTTCATGAGTTTTCGTCTCAGAAATTGAAAATGACACCTGATACGAACAGAAACACGGATTAATGTTATGTTTTTTTATTTAGTTCACTTATTACCCCTTTTTAAAATCGGCCGTATTTATTTTACGATATTGAACTGTAATATTTGACAGAAAACAACACCACCGGCATTTTTAAAACTTTTTGCTGCATAAATTTCGTCCATTCATTCGCCCACTTTCCAGCAAACAGTACGCCCTGTCTATAATACGTGAACTTCACCCAACTTTATAGGGTTCCTTGCCAAAACAGGCTTTTGAACTCATTAATGATTCAGTGCTATTGTTTGATTTGAAACTTTTATTAAATAAAAACCAAATACCACATACGTCTGAGGCCTGCAATTAATTTATGTAATGGGATAAAGAAACCAAGTCGTCCTTTTAACTTTATTACATGGTTTATTGCCTTATTTATAAACTTCTAATAAATACTAAAAGAAAAGAAAACTGCACAGTTCTCTAAAACTAAAACAAAAGAATTTTCAATGATCATGTTATTTTATTTTTTTTGTATGTATTTTTAAGTATTATTTGTTTTCTATTTTATTAAATATATAAAATCAGCTACTATTCTATCATTTTATATTTTAAGATATAAATATCTTTTTTTTCCTTTTCATAAGATTCGAAAACTATCTGTCATATATATGGATAAGCACGTATCTTATAATGAAACAACAAAAAAAATATTTTATCTTTACATGTAATAAATGAGTCCGATAATTAAATTCTTTACAAACCATTGCATGCTATGTAAGAGTACTGCCTCTTACTCGTCTTTTATTCATATTTATATAAAATACTATTGAATATATAAAACATAATCGTAGCATAATATTACTTTAAATTATCATAATGTGAAGAGAATTAATTTATTATCATGATTATTGTCAAAGACAAGAAAGAAATCATTTAACATTAATTGTCACAAATCATAATTCAATTAACTTAATCCAGCATCCCGCGGGACGATCTTAATAAAAATAAGTGATCTGTTTAAATTAAATGTAGATGGTAACAATGTTTTTTATTGTTTATTTTATTCAGTATCACATAAAGATGTCTGATCCGCCTTTAATATGATATTAAGTTTGGTCATTTATACAAATATGTTTATAATGTTATTATAAGGTATAACTTGAATTCAAATTAAAAAAAATGTGTAATGTTGAAACAAAATCTTCCACACGAGCAGGATTCAAAGCTGCAAGCTCTGAAATACTCCAAACAACTGCATTGAGAAAGTTTCATACTTTATTTTTGCACTCAAATGCAAGTTATTTATATATTTGAATAAGTGATAAAATTAAAATGGCTGCAATTGTATAACCCGCCTCCAGGAGAGATATGCTAATAAAATTTGTTGTTTAACGAATTACTAGAACCCCACCCTTGCGACTTAGTCTATAACATTTGAAATTCCCACGGGCAAGTCAAAATATCAGGAGAGGTGTGGTATGAGTATGGTATGTAGGGTTAGGGATTTTTATTAAATCAAGTCCCATCGAAAGGAAAATTAAAATAATAGAGAATATCTTACTCCGTTTTGATTTATTGGTTAAACATTCAATGCAAACTCGATAAATTTGTCTCCATACGAACAAACAGTGAGAAAACAGGAAGCTGAGTCCAAACATAACATATATTGTAGTCGATGATACTTGTGTGTGAATGAGGACAATCAAAACTTTATTACTTTAAATATGTACTGTTATGAGTAATGAGACCATGCCTCGGGATAATATTATTTAAACTTGACGGAGGAAAAGCAAAGGATATTTTTTATGAATTCTAAAATCTACAATTATGTAATCCATATGTTATATATATATATACATAAGACCAACATAATTGATACTTCTTTCATTATTACTCCTTATAAATGTAGGCTTTGCTATTCTTATAAAAGTAAGAACGTATGAAATAATAATATATTTATAAACTTTCTCATGTAAAACCTTGTTAAAATGCAGCTTAGAATCTGAGATTACTAATAAGTCTCAAACTTTAATCTCTAAACATGTGTTGTATATATTTTTATGAATATTTATATCAGCTCCAGCGACCATTATCCGCACATCCGCTTACTCTTTCAAAGCCCACTAAGTACAGACTAATACGTCTATCATGCCATTACAACAAAACTAAGACCATTTTGTGTAAACTTTTGCTAATAACAAACTTTTTCAGCCACAATCTGGCCAATGGCCATCTCGTTACCGCGTAATTTGTCTCTGAAACTTGTTCTCCCTAATCCGTGCAATAAACATATAATAAATATCATTTGACTCACTATTTTGTCGCATCGCAAAGAATACATCAAGATTACAAAATTCAGGGTGGGTGTTTTTGAAAATAAAAAAATTTTAGAGAAATGAATAAATAAGCAAATGAAACTTGTGAGAAAGGTTTATATCATTTATTGAAAATGGAACTAACATATCCAGGGCAATACCATTGTATATAAATTATCATAAAAGTAGTGTTGTTGTTGACTGAACGAACGAAGAACGAACGAACTGGAACGAACCACTGCATGTATGAACTAGAAGGTTCCTGACAACGCACAAGAAATGGGATGGTATTGCTAGTCTAACATAGGGGCAATCATGTAGAATTAGGTAAAGGTTATAAATTTTAGTTCTGATTTTTTTTTAATACGTCTAAGTAAGTTTCGTATTTGTTCTGATATCTCTGGCAGGCCGTAAAGCATGCCCTATGACTAACTTAAAAAGTTTATTTAGCGATAGATCAATAACTTAGATGTTAAAAAAAATACTACAAGAAATGTCTTAGATCTATTAATATACGGATGTATAATATTTATCTGAATAAACTCTGTTAAAAAAAGTTGATTATAAGCATTGTTGAATTATATTTAGAATTGTGATACTGCCAGATCACTCATTTATGACGACAATGTTCTGAAAGGTATAAAAATTATTTCCATTTATTTCCATCTCAAATGTCTTATATCAGATCTTGACATTGCGTAATTTATTTTTACCTAATTTTTAATTTTTATAAACAATTTTCTTCATTTTACGAGCTATAAAAGTTTAATGACAAACAGTAATGTAATTACATTTACACTTAATTGCTTGGATTACAAAGTTTTACGATTCTATTACGAAACAGAGAGCCAATTACATAAGACACACAATACGAGACAAATATATTGTGAGACGAAATATCAGAAATTAGAATTTTCTTTTATAGATAAAAACAATTCAAGACTATTTTGAACTTCTCCCACGTATACTTGACTGTGTTTTGTCACTGCCATTTTCAAGGACTTTTAAAACTGTGTACTTCACAGCACAACTCTATACTTGATTTAAATTCATAAAAATATCTGATAAAAAAATTACAATGAATTTAATTTCAACGATGAATATATAAGCATAGTGTGAACTTCAGTGTGACAGCTATAATTTCACTTTTTATAACCAAAAGCAATATATGATAAAACTCCGGTAAAAGTAAAATACATTAAAATGCTTTCCAACCAGAATACAACATTTGGAGTGCATTATGAATTTTTATAACATCGGCTGATAATGGACCAGCGCTCCATTCGATATATTCAGGTGTCACTTTTATTTTGTATCAAATATTGTAGAATATGAATGCTGAAAGGAATATTAGGATTCCTTGAGACTTTTGAGTGGAGATGTTATAATGTGGATGCTGTATAATATATATATAATATATGTATTTCTTCAAGTGTTTTGACTTATTAATGTAAATTATAGACAGATCTTGTATGTAGTTTTATTACTCTGAGCGTCACGAACAGTAGTAATTTTTCTACCAATTTTTGTCAGTATTGGCCACTCTTGCCCTTAATGATGCCGTCACCCCGCTCGTCCCCTTTCGTATGGGGACATTTTTGTTTGTTTTGGAGATTTTGGCTAATTCGAAGCGGCGGCTACAGCTAGCACTGGATCTAATGGAATCTCATAAAGCCTTTGTTTATGTGATAGGGGGTTTTAATTCAGCCATCTGTTGTGACGTACAGGTTTTAAAGTGTTGTTGAAGGGTTTCTGTTCGCTATTCCAGATCGTTAGATCATTCAATCTGAAGTCACTGCTGTTATCTCCGAATCGGTTCGAAAGAAATAATCTGACTGATTAAGGTTGTAATCTTAAATTCAGATTCTACAAATTAAGATTATTATTGGATGTAATTGTATAAAATAATTAAAACCGGGGTCATTGAACTTAGCGTTCCCAAACTATTTAGCATACCCCATTGTGCTTGAGAATAAAATGAAACAATTAATAAGGATAGAGGATTTGCATACTGAGATCATTAAAGAGGGTACATTTGATTATATTCATTAAATAGAAAAAATTTTAATAAATTTGTATTTATGTTGATTATTAAACACAATAATCATGACTTACAAAAATAATAAATCGTAACAGTATTATTTTTTAATTTTAACCGAGAGCAATAAAAAGGGTCGGTAACGTACAAAGTGTTACAAAAAGGTTAATGTGCAAATCATTTATCAGAACTAAACTGTAATTAGATCGCTTTGTTAAATTAAAAATGAATACATTTCTAACAGAAGACCGTCACGTGTTACGCTTCTGTTACATATGAAAATTTCATTAGCCTGTACTGGGAACACTCACGGCATTCACATTACGGTTGATACGTTGAACCCGCGGATACAGCAAACGGATATAGCAAATTATATCCGACACTTTGAAACTTTACATTGACGATTTAAGCAGCTCTTACATTTGTTAATATTTGTTTTTTAGTAAAAGTATCGCTTTCTGTTCTTGTTGTCGTTGTGTAATACACTCGTATCGAATTTTTATTATACATCTATGATTAATAGGTACGGTAGGGCTTTTATTTTATTCTCAATATAAAATGACGTTAAATAGAGTTCTTCATATTAGAAGAAAACAAAACCTTTTTATATAACATTCAGAGTATCCAAAACGTGGATATCAATGAGAGTAACGAATGTCCGGAAGCGGCGGTACAAATTTACGCGTGAATAAATTAGTTGGTCCCGCGCGATTTGCATCCAATCTCGCATTATGCAGGGCTAATGGACCACGGCCAGGGCCAGGGCCAGGGCCAGCGCCACGGCACCAGGACATTTTGACAGCCACGAAGTTGTTTTTCGCTTTTTAATTAAATTAACGTTATTTATTTTAAAAAACAAAAATAGCCTTAATACATGTAAGCATATCTACCTTTGACTTCATATTAGTTTAAAACATGAATTATCTGACTTTTGTCTGTCAGAATAATAACGGCCAATAACAATTTTATTTGTATCCAGTTCCATCAAAATAATAAACCCAAGCGTTCAATACATTTTTGATGAAATCAACTAAAATGTTTGATTATATCAATAACCAGAGTAAAAATAAATAAATGTAAACGAAAGGTCAATTCTAATGGAAGTTAATATTTACGCTTCACGTTCCCGTCTGTGCTGTGTGTGTAAATTATCGGGAACCAATTAGTATTCGACGTCCGCTGACTTTATTGGAGGTTTGTTAGATTAGTGGATGCAGTGAGATGGATCTTGAAAATATTACTGACCTTACTACATAGTAAATAACAATGAAGTGGTCTTCCAAAACATCATACAATAGTTTTTTTTTGTTATTAAAAGTTTAATTTTTTAATACTTTAGTCTCCCATTAATTTGATGATGGCCTGTCTGCTGTAGACCCCCAGTTCGTTCGACCATTACGTGTTTCGTTCGGAACAGAAATCGTGTTACACATGTAAGTGTGATCGATGAAGCAAAACATTGTATGGCAACTGAAAATTACATCATAAGAGGCAACATGGACTCTATCTTATTGATCTAAAGTAGAATTTCCTTTGAACTTTAGTCCATGATTTTAACTAATTGTAATATTAGATGTGAGTCCTTCGAATAATTATTTATTATTATTTATATTATTAAATCAAAATATCTTCATATAAAAATAATTTGAAGTTAAAAAAATGTATAAAAATAATGTATCATATCACACCCATCAACAACAATACAAAACTGAACTATTTAATGCCATAAATAAAATTAGTCTATGAAAAGCTATTCCCATTAAAAAGCATGGCATTGTTAGTGCGATGCTTTCAATTTGTACGCAAACATGGTGGATTTACGGTGGTGCCATTACACTATGGGGTCCAGACAACGGACGCATAAATTAAGAGCTAGGGTCTGAATTGGAAGGGAATGATCAAAGATTATGAAAACAGATAGATGTCACGTTTATTGTTTTGTTTAATTACTACTGACGATACTTTTGTTAAATGGATAACTTTCATTAATTAAAAGAAAAAAGAAAGAGCTAATTATAAAATCTTTTCAATGTTGTGTAGATTATTACTAAAGAGATATATAAAATTTAATAAAAAAGAAAATATTATAAGATAAAAAGGAACACTAGCTTATTTTTGTTAATCACTTATATCGTTTCAAAAGCATACTCATCTGTCATGCCTATGGTGCGAAGTAGGTTTGATATAAAACTATGAACTTTGGGCCTTCTTCAAAACGCCTCATCTCTGATACAAAATCTACTTCCATCCGGCTATCGGGATCTAGGCGGAGGGTTAAAAATCGTGAATCATAGCATCCCGTTAGTATGATTTATAGTTATAACCTCGTGAAATCCGGCGTCGCTTTAAGAGTTAAATTAAAGACCTCATAGTCATACATAACGATGATCCTGTGTTAATTGATATATATTATTGTATATACTTATGTTATACTAATTCAAATAATAATACCATATTTGTTTTTATTACAGAATTGCACACCTTAAAGTTCTTGCTAAACTTTTATTATGTATGTGTTTATTAATTTTATAACTTTAAGTCATTGCTAACGAGAACACTGGACTCAAAGACGCTCTTAATTATTCACAAAAGCTACCTCAACTACAGCCGCAACCTTTCCTTTTATTTCGACTCACTGTAAGCAAATATGAAAACTTTCTTAACGCTGCCTTTCCTTTACTATGCTAAAGAGCTAGCTTAAGATAATGTATCTTTAATTCTACTGCAGTAAAGGGGCTTAAAATGAACCGTTCCTTAAAAAACCTTTATATACCGTTGTGATATTCAAGTAAATGTGCTGAATTGGCTATAAAAGAGGCTTTATTACCTTTATAAATACATTGCTCAAAAGTTTTAATGGTACATTTTTTTTTATATAGTAAAGCATATTTTGTTCCTGTAAAAGAAAAATAACTGATTCGTCAAAACAGGTCTAAAGACCACATAAATAAGGTAATCGTTATAAGAATTGTTATATCAAACAATATAAATTCTCAGCGTGTTGTCTGAACTATTGAAAGCCATTGCTTTAGAAGCTAAGTGCGATGCGATGTCATTAGCCGCTTGGAAAGTTCTCACGACAAAATTAGGTGGCGTGTCGTTCAAATTCACAACTTTTTCCATAAAACTCCATGTTTCCTTTCAGTTCTCGTTTGCGATTGTCTTTATTTTGAAACTTAATATTTTTCATACGTTGTTGGTTTCTGAAAGTTTCTGTGTATCCTTTATAGTTACACGGCGTGTATGTTGTCGTTGTGTAAGAGTATGGATGTGTGTGGGGTGTTCCTTTTAAGTTATTCGAGTCTCATCCTTGGACCAGCCTATCTTTAAAAAGCCCACTCCAATAAAAAGACAATTAAACACAATCCCCGCTATTCGAACGTCCGCAGCTAAAGCCCGTATGGTAATAAGGGCAATCACATTTGCATCGCAAACTTGGCAACTCACGATTTTAACGCAACTGAAACCAATTTGGCAAATTATAGCCCCTTACTCGTAAACTTAATGTCTATGTAACTTATGAGGGTGTTTAAAATTACAATACTTTTGTACAGGTCTTTATGAAAATCATTATTGTAACATTACGTAAAGTTTTTTTAATATAGATAATATACGAATATTTTAATTTTTCTTTGTAATTTTTTAAATTTTTCTGAAACAATTTTTCTTAATAAATAGATATCAACAAGAAATTATTAGAAAAAAGACGCATGAAATAGGAAGTAACGTAGCTAGGAATAACTTAATAAAGAATGGTAAAATAAGTTATACTATTAATGAAAAATATTGTATATATTATTAATAAACTAAAAGTTTTTTTTTATTCTACGATGTGAAAGCCATTAAGTAAATTTTCATGATACTTTACGTTATAACATAAAAAAATCCTTAAATAAATATTTTCCTGTAGAGATATTTACAGCAGTAACTTCAGACAATCAAGATATAGTATATATATTAATATTTTTGAACATAAATTATGTATGTAACAAGTTTTATAGTATATAAATGATCTTTAGTAAAAATATTAATGGGCTGCTGCCGAATTCAGGGACATTAGGTATCATAGAAATGTGTACTGTGAAACGGGTACAAAAACTCTCAGTAGAGCAAAAAGCTACATCAAAATTTAAAGGCCCACTAAAACTTTCGACGCGACGCCTTAATGATTGAATCGAAAAACGAGCAGCACAAGACGAAGCACTGATTCTTGGTGTCTTTAGAAGTTATGAAGTGAAGTTACCGCCATCGTCTTTAATATTAAATCCTGAGAAGCAAAACCTGACAATTTAACCATGTTAAAGAAAAGGGTATGTGTTATTCAGTTTTTAATACGATAGTCTTTGGATTATGCTTTAAAATATAGTAATAGCTCGACGTATGCACTTGGATCCTAATTGGCTATCCATCACTCTTCCGTATATGAAGCCATTATTCATGATACAATCTTTATGACAAGTTAATTGTTACAATAGTTCATGTTTATAATTCCGTCGTACGATGTAAGCATAATATACGTTGTGATTTTATTAGAATTATTTACTATACGAACAATTATTTTATTTAAAACAAGCAAAGCAATTTGTAATATCAATGTCAATGACTTGAATGCGCCTTGCTAAATACATTAAAAATGTTCTGATAACAAACCTTACCTTTAAAAACAATATCGCAATTGTTTTTTTTTTCATGTGTTCAGAAATAACACTGAAAGAAATTATCTGAATACTGTCCGTTAGTTTTGCTTTTAAAAGAGGTATTGCTTACCTCTGTAATTTGTTATACATAATAAATATTTTTAAAACAAAAATAAAATCCTTTAAAGGGCTGGATTAATGGTTATTCATTTCAGAAATAAAGAAAAAGTTATTCTCTATTCGTTAATGATAGAATTATAATATTAAATATTTATTCACAAACCCAATACAATATATTTTACTTTGATAATAATATCTTTTTTGTTGATGATTGATGAAGGAAAACTCAATTATTCCTTTCTTTTTCAACATAACCTGAGTGACGTAGAAAATAAATTGGTGTAAGGTTACGTAATGTTTGTTTAAAGACCGCTGCGTCAGATATCATAACAGTTTTCATTCACATTTACACAGCAATAAAAGCACCCTCTGTTTTTTGGTATATTTTAAATAACTTGAGGTAAAAAAACTTGATCCTACCCTTATCGGAGGACTAATGGCGGTACAAAGGCTCTAATGTGAAATAAATTGTCGACCAACAAAACTCACATCACTTTAATGTGACTAGAAGCGATCATTATTGGTCTCTTGATTTTTGATTACATTCTCTTTAAGGAATAAGGATTGAACTAATCATAGCATTGGAATAAAATTTCTGCAGACAATTATTGTTAATGCTGATATAGAAAGAAGCGTTCTCATTTTCCTTTGTATTAAATAATATATGATAAATGCACCTCTTCCAAAGAAATCAGTGTTTCAAATCCTTACAATGTTACAATTAATTTCTTGGATCCGTATGTAATGTAAGTATAATAAATAGTTTTTAAAGTTTTAGTATTTTCATAAGAAGCTCATTCAGCACGAACAGTTCTATGACCTTATATTCTTCATGGTTTTACAACCGACGGAAACCGCTCAAGCCTACAGGAAACGTTCGCGTGTTGTAGAAAAGGTGCTTGTTTAATGAGATGGTTATATATATTTTATTGTTTCCGGTTTCCGTTTTTAAATTCATGTACAAGTATTTTTAATGTATCTCAACGCTTTTGTATCTAGATATTTGATATATTACTGATAACATTGATTCAAATTAAACTTACAATTTAAATGAAACTAATACATTTTAAAACCACATAATCTCGACGTTTCGGTTACTTTTCAGCAACCGTGATCAAGGGCAGACGAGATGTGAATGTCTGTCAGTTGGTCCTATCAAGTTGGTTAACAAAGTTGACCTAGTTGGTCAACGTCGGGATTATGTAGTTTTAAATAATAAAATTCGCGTAGTATATCCGAAATATATTAGTTTCATTTAAATGAATAAAACTCACGAAAGTCTTAGATCTCATTATGTTTAACTTACAACTTTTAAATTATAAAGAGTTTTCATTTCTGTACTGTTAGGGTCCAAAACGTTTTTTCTTTTAATGCTCTGGATTGTGTTACAATATAAAAGTTATAGAAATTAAACTCAATTATTCTTTATAAATGTAAAGTTATTTCAAACTCAAGTATTTGTAAAAGTATTTATTTTCTGTGTGGTCGTTTTTGAAGCCAATAATTCTACATCGAGAGGTAATTACGAAAATATAAAGAGCGAAGTAAGATGGAAAAAATGGAACAAAATAAAATTTATAGTCGAAGCCCTACGTTTTCGCAACCGTATAAGTTTCTCTTGATTTTTTCTCTGATGGACACTACTCTTGCTTCTGCGCAACTAACCTCGGGTCTGGAGATTAATGGTTTCTGACTGTTGAGGTGGAGATGTTATCATCAAAGTTATTGTTTTTAACGTAACCAAGCATAAGCATGGACACAAAAGTAATAAGATTTTTTTTTGACTGTAATGTAATCACAGAAGACGACACTATTTTAGCTCAATGTGGTCGTATAATAGTAAGTGATTCATTATGTAAAGTAGAAAGTCGAGTAAAGACGACGACAGCGGCTTTCACTTAATCTTTGAAACAGAGTGTGATGGATGGATAGAAAACATCAAAGGATTAAATCAGACGCCAGCTCCTGGTGAGTTATACAAAGGAACTTAAAATTATTATTTGAAAAATTATTCAATGATTTAACTTCATTGAAATAGCAAAAGTGAAAGAATGTGTTTATCTTAACTTCATTTACTCAAAATACGAAAATATGACATGAATACAATAAAATAAATTATTAAAAATAATTCCTGCATGTGTCTCAACGTAAAGTGACCCGTCATTATGAATAAGTAGTCCGGTCGAAGTCCTCGATCCATCAATTAGACATGACGCGGACTCTAAATGGCATTTTATTCATGGGGTCGGATGTCAGGTGACGCGAGCGAGACCCGCTCCTGCGGGATAACGAACCATCATTTATTATTAATACATAATCAAATGTGACGTACATACACCCGCAGCCCGCACGAAACCCTTCCAGAATACAAACTTCCGCTAATCGTTTCATTCATTCGTAATTAAATCAGTTTTTTTTAAGCTGGAAGTAATGTATTACACTAATGGGTGTTTGCAACTTTTTAATTCATTCAAAAGGACAGGACGTCACAAAGCCTGTAAAAAATCACAGGACTGCGACGTGAAAGTTTAAATTGCCGTAACGAATCTAGTTACAGTGGCTTGTTACTTATACGTACGTAATTCGTACACTAATTGAATTGTAAGCTTGCTTTATTTTAGACTGTTTCCATTGTTATTTAAGAGACAGCTACTTGTGTAAATAATTAATTATATATGATAAACTAACAAGCAGGAGAAAGCTGATTTGTTGAAGAAGCTAGAAAAATGTAGCTTTTTTAAGAAAACCAA
The DNA here is from genome assembly GCF_018135715.1 of Danaus plexippus. NCBI lineage: Eukaryota > Metazoa > Arthropoda > Insecta > Lepidoptera > Nymphalidae > Danaus > Danaus plexippus. The sequence goes on along the minus strand of NC_083548.1, from coordinate 285,303 downwards.
GATTAAAGTGGATAAAGAGACTTTTATTTAGGTAAAAATTATTTTATATAACAGTTATTTTAGTGAATAGTAATGTTTCAATGTTAATTTTCCTTAAAAATTTCTCACCCAAAAAAAATTTTATCAAAACTCTGTAATTTACCTCTGGACCAAAATTTAAGTTTTAAGAAAAATACCCGTCAGTGCGGCAGGTTTTAACATGCTCGTTCGCTAGTTTTAAATATATTATTATGAATTGTACAATGGAAATGAATAGCGACATTTAAATGCAGCAGAAATTTTTAATGAAACCGTGACATGAGGGTTTAATACGATGGAAATTTCAATAACGATGTTAATTTTGGAGGCTTTTTCCATTTTTTGCTTATTAAGTAATTATATCATCTCATACTACTTCATAAATTATTAGGCGAAATACTTTACAGGCGCCTTTTATGTTATTATAAGCCATCCGTTATAAAAGTCTTTGCTTTTAAATGCCTTCTAGGTACAGTTTTTTATCACACTATAATTAATTTGAGAGCACAGCATGGAGAATAACAAGATATTATTTTTAAAGAATTTTAATTAATGTTTCAGGTACGTACAAGACCACGACCAACTAAGACGTAAGAAAACAAATGAAAATTATATTGTAAAGTAGGAAATTTTCCCTCTGGTGAGATTTACACGACCACCGCAGTTCAAGAGTTTCTTCTTTATTATTAATAATCTATTCTATTTCCTTATTCAGGTTTATAATTAAGTATATATTTTAGTGTGACATTTCAGCGAAATTCACTTTAGATTTTACGTTTAAGGTTTACGATTTTCTGCTTTACACTCCTGGAGCTGTAATTCTTCGTTGTATATTATATTTTCTGTTACACGCAACTATTGAGGCGGACCGACCGACTCAATTGATTACACTGCGTTGGTTTTATTTACGTCAACATACATACTCATTCACATTTAATTTGCTTCACCTATAACATAAAGTTGATAATGAAAACAGTGTTTTAGAATTCAATCCGACGGTCTGAAACTGTTTAAAGTAAATTATTATAATCTCTCATATTTAGCTTCATAAATTTACATAAATTCCTATAATATTTAACGTTGACATTTTAGAACTCGCAAAATACTCCGCGCCGAACTTCACGGAATAGTAATAAATGCAAATTTAATTTATAATGTTGAAATGTATCATCACATTTATCAACAATATTCTAACTCAAGTAATCCCATAACTTATTAGTCGTTTTGAATTTCCAGTTTACGCTTCACCGAGCAAACAAAACTAAGTTTAGTTATAGCGATTCATATAACGCGGTAAGCGAATATAATTCGGTTCAACGGACAAGCGCCATGTCATACAACATAACATATACACATAAATATTAATGAAATTTCAATTTGAAACTAATTAGTGTATGAATTTTTGAATGAAAATTTTTTTACCGATCCTTATTAGCTTATAATTGATATGTTTTTTGTAATTATACAAATATTTCAGTCAAAACCAGAACCAAATTAATAGTCAAACACAACCCTCGAGTCAAGCTGTGACATTACATTTTCTCACATATCACGACCTTTATGAGCCAAGTTGTCAGTCCTGTTTGAGTTGCCAACTTTCATACGCATAGTAATTCCATACTTACAACTTAATGAAAATTTATCTAAAAACAGGACGTCTACATTCCTAATACATGCTTAAAATTATGATATAAAATCGTCTTTAATGTTATCTCATTAAAATATGAGAATTCTCTAAAATTGTCAGTGGGGTAAGGAACCAAATTGAATATTATCATTAACTTTGTTGTTGTGTTTACTTCGTAATTTTAAATAATTAAACAATTATGAAGAAGGCCATAAACAGAATAAAATTTAATATAAATTTAAGTATTAGAAAATATACTTAAATTGAATAACAAATATATTTAATGGAAAGTGAATTCCAGAATCATTTGTGCTGTAAACCTCGTAGTCAATTTCCAAATAGTTTTTGTTCTCCATTCATATTACTGAAGTAAGCATCGTAAATAATGCAGGATGTTATTCTGTTTTCTAAAAATAAATCTCATAAATACATCAAATATTTTTTCTTTTCCATCAGTTGACTAACGTACAGAAATAGGATTTTTATTTATCTCTACTGTATTAAGTTATATTCTATTTCATGTATTAAGGGGCAACACTACTGATATACATAGATTGTTTATGTCCAAGCAAAAGAGGGCCCAAGAGCGTCGTTGAAAGATAAATTAAAGGAGGCTAAATATTGCATAAGTTACAAACATTACTCTTACTAAAATTAATATTAATATTTATAGTTGTTGAGATACTTGTCCATTGCCTTTAAGTTATTTAAAAACAAATTGCTTTAAGCAATCTATTTATCTGTTCCTTTCTATACTTTTGCTTTATATCAATCGTGATTTGCAAGGGTTACGAACTTATACAATGTCAACATAGCTGAGTTGCGTTTAATGTCTCTCCGTCTCGAGTCATAAATGTAATGTTTAACTTACATAAATGTACTCATTTTCGGACACAATGAATTGCAAGGTGTAGTAAATTCTGACATTCGACCGTGACAAATTTCGAAAGTCACAATTAAAAAGAATATCTATCGAGTATCTGGGTCGTCTCCTATGGACAGAATCCACTCACCAAGCTGATACTTTATATCATCTTATTTTATCACCGCTCTTAGTGAAGATAAAATACTTTGAGCCACACATAAATGTATGTTTGTCTAATCATTACACTTATGTTCCTAATTGACAGACAAATGTCGTTATATGAAGATACATTCCTAGATAAATCATCATTCACTAATTGCTATACCTTTTTTTCTTAGAACTGGTATAATTTTAATAATAGTTTTTCATAATCAAATTAAATAATATAACATAATACATAGATTCCAAGAAGTCAAAATCGTAACCAACATTAAATCGAAATTTGCACACTTTATTCGTTTAATAAAATAGATTTATTTTGAGACTTTTGTTTGCGTAAGAATTTACTTCGTTTGTTTCTTTCATAAAATTTATATTTATTATAATAAGCTTTGATTTAAAATACGTATGAGACGAAACCTCTCAGCATTCTATGGATTCACCGTACGGGTGCCGGGTCCTTCGCGTTGCTGGGAGAGGAGCTTCAACGGTACCTGGGACTTGCGACCCAGGTTTAGGTTTAAGGTTTAGGTTTAAGGCCCCTATCTATATTAACTTAATACGTACGTACGTATTAAATACTTTTGTAAAGACAATATGTGGAAAACCAGATATTATAAAACTTGCGGATAAATTATTATCAAGTAAAAATATAATTAAAAGATCTATCAAATTATTGGAACAGTTTACTTGTGTCCGTGTTTAAGGCTAGTTGTAGATACACTGTTACTTTAAGGCTAGTTGTAGATACACTGTTACTGAGATAGCGCGGTCACTACCAACAGCTTCATTGTCACTTACCAACTGGTGAAATGAAAATCATTTACACTACTATAATTGCACTATTCAATCAGAATTAAAAAAATCTTTAATGGATTTTTTTTATTTTAACCTTTTTATTTTAAAAAGTTATTTGTATGATTACATATTTATGAAACTTTTAAGCCAGCAGTGTGTATTATTGATTTTAATAAGCCTTAATAAAAATTTAACTTGAGATCTTTTAAATATTAGTTTGAGGGGATAAAAAACTAACAAGTTAAGATGTTTTCCTCTAAATAATTTTGATAATAAAATTATATAGATATATTTGGTTTCATTATATGATACTCATGGTTCTATTTGATGATAAAAGTTAATTTCGATTTAAGTGGAGTTTTTTTTTTAACTATGAAACCACGACATTAAATATTTGAGTGTTGTTTGAAACTTAAATAAAAAATACATAATGGAATTTATAACAACAAACTAGATTTTTTAAAGAATTTAATTTATCGGCAGAGAGCGTTCCTCGTTGTTCCTTGTTGCATCGACGGATTTAGCGATGCTTGGTTAAAATACAAAAGAAAACAATTTTCTAATTTACGAAAAACTTTACATAGTGCTCCAAGCCCACGGTGTTTTACTTACTACATATAAAATATTTGTTATAACGTACTTAGTACTATTATTGTTTGATATCTTCTATCAACATGCATACTAGTATATCAAATAATTTATTATTTGACAACAAACCTCTCACTGACAATACATGCGGACCGTCCACGACCCACTCCCGATAACCTTTTGTCTTTGATAAACGGTCCAGTTCCGTCGAGTGGCTTTTATCTGGTTTGTTCAAAGTTCTCTGTTCTATATATAAATATGTAGAATATAATTTTGTTACAAGTGACGAGTTTATAATAACTTGAATTCTATACGCCGGACGTATAGAATTCAAGTTATTATAAACTCGTCACTTGTAACAAAATTATATTCTACATATTTATATATAGAACAGAGAACTTTGAACAAACCAGATAAAAAATTCACAAACACTACGCTAGAGACTGAGAACAGAACCGAATTCCTATTCATATATTGATTTATATCGATATTACGAAACATTCAAACACATGTCAAATTGAATAAAATGCAAATCTCATAGAATCGGATGCGATATGCTAATTTGGATGCAAAAAGGTACGAGAGCTGCCTTTGGAAGGGAACTCGAGGGTACTCCAGACGTACGCTTAGAGACTTGTGAATAGAAATGTATCTAAGAATTAAGAATAAACAACTTGAATGCGAGGTACTCAGAGGCAGAACCGTCTTGTGAGATCGAAGTCAGCGGCGATTACACAAAAGGGTGTATGCTATGGGCGCATATTATACATACCTCGTTTTTAAGTATTTCTGAATAGGAAAAGGAGCGTAGCATGAAAAGTGTACCGGAAGTAAATCCAAGAAAGACTTGTGGTTATCTATTCTATAATAATATTGCTCTATACGATTACGTAGTTCTTTACATTAAAAGGCTGCACCGCATCGGTTAGAAAATACGGAAAACCTGCGATTCATATGGAAATGCGATTCAACGGAGATTTGCATGCGTTCCATACAAGGGTTGGCTGTTGGCTGTTGGCTGTTCGTCCTTTGTATACTTCCTGTAGGCAGTTATCATTATAACTCTACTTAAAAAAATCGTTAAACTTAACTAATTATGATTTCTATGTTCAAAATTTTAGTATAGAGGGGAATATTTTTTTGTCGTTATTTATCGGGATAATATATTTTTTAAAGAATAATCTCTTAGTTTTCTTACTTTATAAAATTCACATTTAAATAACATAATATTTTTGTCTAATCTCTTTATTGCTGTCTAGGTGGTAGCCCTATCGAAGACCTTGTATGTGTAAAGGATGTTTTCACAATATAGTATACTCGTATTATATGATAGTTGTGTCGTTCCGACTGGACCCACCCTCTGAAGCAAAACTCTATGCAAACTATTCTATACAAATCAGTTATCATATTAGAATAATATTTATACCAACAAATGCTATTGATATTTTTAAACGTTGAAGTTCATATTTGTTTACTATTTTGACTTAAATTATCTAACAGACATCCTCCAAATAGAAACATAGTTTGTGAATTCATTTTCGTAAAAATATTTCTGAATTTACGAAACTTTTTAACCGTAAAATTTAAGTGAAATTCGTGCAGTCGTATTGGCTCGCGATTCCATTGAAAAGATACTTTGAAATCGTAAAATTATTTTCAATTTCCAACAAATGAAGTCCTCCGTCTGCGGAAAGAAAAATATTGGACCGACTTGTATGTTATGATGAGAAACGTTTGCCATCATCAAAACACTTGTATGTATGTAAGAACAAAAATTATTATGTTTTCACATATTTTTTCAACCTTGTATTTGGTAATCAGTGTCATAGTACTTAATTGACTTTAATGCTCTAGCAGCACTCTTCACATTTTACTTTAATTGTGTTATATATCAGTAAATTTGAATATTTATAAGCGATCAGTTTGTCTGCCGAGTTGTAGATATAAAGGTATAAGATAATAGAAGCGTATTTAGCTGCAGAGCGCAGACAAAATGAAAACATTTTGAGAAAACTGAGCTTTTATGAATATTAATGAAATAATACCATTAATTAGAAGGCGAATGCTCTGAGACTCTCCTTGCTTTAAACACGGCGTGCGTTCTTATTACACTTGCATTTATATAAACCGATAATTGAAAAACATTACACAGTATAAGCGCTGCTCCTCTATCTGTTGCTTAACTCACAAACAATGTCCTTGGTTGATTTAACTATAATTATAACACGTTGAATCCATCTTTATTTTAGTTTTATGTTTATACTTAATAAATAAAAAACACACACAATAAATTCCTAAATTAATATTGGATATATTTTAATCAGTAATAAAATATATTGATATATGTAGACCACAAAACGTTCTGCGAAAGAAAAAACATTTTAATACAAGCTGAACCGTTACATGCGTGAAGTCACGTTCAATAATAGTATATTTAATAAAAGGTTACTTCAAGTGACCACCAATTAAGTGCATCCGAGTGGTAATAGGGATCATGACGGCACGTTCGTGGTATAACTCAGGACCGTCAGTAAATAAGGTGACCGTTGGAAACGACCGGCCGCTGTCGCTGGAATACTAATAAAGGGATGGGTTATTATTTAATAAATATGTACACAATAATGTAAAGAAAGTTGAAGTGGACTAAACTAACACATGAAATTATAGCACGACTTTTATTATAAAAACCGAACCGCGCGGAAACGGATCCAAAATAACGTGAACAAATTACTAATAACTTTGACGTAAATTCATAATTTCAATAAATATCAAGGCTACGTGTTGTGCTTCATTGCTAAACTATATACCCTCCCGAGTCACATTGACCGAGCTCCTAAAAATCAGAATTAATACGTAAACGCTATAAAAGACAATCGCCATAAAAGTCGGTAGTGAAGAGACAGTGAACTGTGAAGTTGATCGCGGGCGCACAATGACGCGATACTAGAGTTATGGAATAAATCACCGCTCGTTGTGGAAAATAGCTGAGTACAGGGAAACACAGTAGTGAGGTGCCGTCCCAAATAATATATACTGAATATTGGTTTGTATAATTTTGAAAGTGAATTGGTATCAGAAAGTATTAAAAATTAGACATCCTGTCACATTATATCATAGTGTGCGGTAATTACTGCAACATACTTGTATTGTGAATAAAAGTTCCGGAGCTAGATTTACTCATTGCCTTTTAATTTGAACCTTATAAATCAAATAATCGATATACTCTAAATTTTCGGTATTTTTATATACAACCATCGACAACTGTCCAGCAGACACACCACTACGCTGCGTCATCTAATTTCCGCGGTCCCTGTGAGACCGACGAATGCGTTGTCAAACTGCATGTACTCGGGAAAATGCAAGCGAGTGTAAGTGAAATTGAGTTTGGAGTTGTTAGCCGGGAGATATTTTTGACTAACAGATATTCTTTCCGCTGCTTTACATAAAACACGTCGAAATTATAAAGCAAATTATTATCACACCGAATTAATCCTACGTCTAAACTTATCCCCGAAGAACTTTAAACCTGAATAGCACTTGTAATGTGTAATTTGCAAAGCTGCAGCTAATAGCGTACGTGACTCGTCCAACGGCTTACTATATGTATAATGTACGTACGAAGACCGCAGTCCTGCGCTGTTCATATAAATAATTATATGACGAATACATTATACGTCCTACTGCTCCCTCCATTTTAGTGACAGTAATGAGTTTAATTTAATATTAGGCTAAAATTGCAACGTTTTAATCGGAATCAGTATGTTTAAAAATATTATAAATATATATTTTTCTAATTCAGATCGCCATTAATTAACATACGCTTATAAAATTATAAAAGTTTTTAAAAATTTGAAAACGAATACCTAAACGGGAAATAGATTTTTGTTTGAATAAATAAATACACATGTAACAAAACAACATCATATAATTGTACTAATAATTAATAGTCTCCTTAAAATACTTATTTTACCTGATGACAACCTGATGATAACAAGCCGTGTGACGCGGAATTTATATATCCTCACGTTAACATAAGACACACTTTAGCGAGCACCTCGTATAATTCCTCGTTCTACAGCATCCGATATTTCTTCAGCTATCTACTAGTTTTATTGTTATGGCCTCTTCGACACCTGATAGATGGCAGTTCTTGGCTCCAGGCTTTGTTTGTTTTATATATTGTGATGCCGGTTTATTCCATAATTCGATCGATCGAATCTCGAACGTTCTCGTTATATTAATTAGACAAGTTCATACGTTGCTCCATGTGCGAGTACGCCAATAAATAACCTTACGTAGAAGATAAGCAATCAAAATTCATAAATCTTTGAAACTTTATACTCATACAGTATTGTGGGCTGTGTTAAAACACACAAAAATGTCCAAATTATTCTGAAACCCAATTACAAGGATCGAGACGAGATTGGGGGTCAAATAACATGGTCGTAAAACAGGTCTGTAACAAGCGGGAATTATTTTGTGGAATGTTGAAATTTTAATCAAAACATTGCTGGCGTTTTGTTTAACTCACTCAGAGTTTATCCGGGTGATGGTTTCTTGGATATTTCTTCAAATAAACTTATTTTAACTTTTATATAACCTCTTTTGTTAGTATTTTACAAACTGTATTTTATTGTATTACCAGATATACATACCTCAAATCATTTTTAGAATTTCTTCTCTTAAGATGTTAAATTCTTAAAATGAATACAATACACATGTGCCTATATATGTATTACGCATGTCATACATTATTATTTCTTAAAAGTAAGCAAAGATACATTCAACAATATTTTTTTAGTCTTTACGATAATTTCTAGGCAGAGTAACGAATTCATGACGGCGTTTACTTTTGTTTTCACAAAATATAAATATTATAGAAAACAATTTAAAATTCTACTTATATTTTCATACTTTTTATAAGAATAATAAAATTGTTAACTACAAAAAATATATAGTGTTGTTTATTTTTATTTATGTGTAAATAAACATTTAATATCGTAAAATTCCTTCAAATACATGAAAATTTAAATTGACAGACGGACAGACAGACGTATAAGACGTAGATAACAAAGTGACGCTGACGATTTCCTTTCGGTTTTTCCTTAAAGGATTATAAACATATTTTTTAAATCGCTACAATTATTAGAATAATATCTTTATCTACATCTCTGTACAGAATTTCTAGAAACGTTAAATTTATTACGTTCGCCGTATTCGCTTGTATGGAGGCTATTCAGGCCACTACAGATTTTATCGTTAAAGCACTGAAGTCTTTTTCCAGTCTTCCACGGTAACATGACCTGAGCGACCATGATTTTTGTGCTGGTATACTTCTTCCAGACTGTTTATTCCTTTTTATTTTTCTTTGCTTATACCAACTTTTAGTTCTTTGTTTTGTGATTTTTTTGTTTAAATCATTATTATAATATCCTTGTCCTTATAATGTCTCCTGAAATATATGTATATATATATGAAAAGACTTGTAGTAATTTTGAAACGGATTATTTTTAAAATAAAAAAAAACGGTATCTTATAATATTGTTCATATATTGATAATGAATCCTTAAGAGATATCAAAAATAAAATATAAATAATAATATTCAAATCTAAGAGAAATTTAAACCCATTTTTGCTGTTCCAATCAATTATATGAAGTTTTGATGAGGATCTGTCTTAAAGTTGCACATAAATTTAGATTAGTTTCAATTTTTTTTTTGGCAATAAAAGCATAAACTTCTAAACAACGAAAAAAATAATTCAGACAGAAATAATATGAAATCGAAATTTTCGATGAAAAAGTTTTTTTCAGCATGTATAAAATATTTTATAAAGTCCCAGCATCCTTGCTTATCGCATCTCGGCACAACTCAATTAGCTAATGAAAACCTTCGCCTGATTAACTAGAAGATATCTCAAGAAAGCTTCCAGCTTATGATATTACTTTGAGAATTTTCTAAATTTTTATTTCAAATTTAAGATATTTTTTTTTTAACTCAGGACTGAATTTAAACATGATGCTTACACACTGAAACATGTTTTTATTATTGTTGATATTTTTCTTTACGTTTTTTGGTAATAACAAACATATATGTTCTTAGAAAAACATTCAAAAAGAATATACATTATGTAAAGAGAAAATAAAGTATTTAAGATTTTTTTTCATAACAATGTGTTGATTTTAAAATATGCAACCCGTTTTCGCATTTTTAATTAGTGAGAGTATATACTTACCTGGAACGTTTAAGAACTTTCTAACTGTATTAATTGTGCCATTTCTTAATAGGAAATGCATATGTGAAGGTCTCTGTCTGATATATCTGTGATAAGGTAGTTATGCTCTGTTAGTGCCCATTTAAACTGCAGTCTGTTGGAAAAAGTAAATTCTGAACAGATAAAAATATTTTAAGTTAATTTCTATATGTGATTCGATTAAACGTATATCTTTATGACTGAAATTAGAGTTATTGATTTTCGATATACTGTCTGTCAGGAAGCCACGTGTTCTGTCACTCAAGGACTGAAAGTGTTCGGAACCATTAAATTTAGGTTAACAATTCAAGTCGGAAGTCTGTTATTGGTGTGTGCGGATGGCTTGAAATAGTTTGTGTTGAAATAACACTGTTGTCCCTTGCCCTTTGAGCTAGAAAACCTATACGCCTAACCGACCATGGCTTGAAAGAAGAAAACAGGAAACTTATCGCAAAAAATTATGATAAATTATTCTTGGGTTTTCCATTATATTTTTAAATAACCAAATGTTGTAAAGGCTCAAAATAAATTTTGATATTTTCCGTTTGGGAGCGGAAACAAAGCTTTCCCAATTTTAAATTGGATTTTAAATTACATGTTTCCGATATGACGATTTGAAACGTCAAAGCTTTTGTTTTAAATTTTTAATTCCAATGTTTCCAGAATATTAACGTGTTCAGGTAACATGGCATACAGTATGTACTTATAGATCACAACGGAAGAGTTATCATGTCTCATTAGTCAAAAGAAAACCTTTTAAACGACTTCGATTTGAGATTAAAAAAGTATTTCACAAAACGTACTCTTTAACTTAAATATAAAACCACAATCATTAATCAGTAATAATACAAATATATTAAATGAAAAAAAAGGTCTTTAAATTATGAATAATAATAAAAACACGTTATTATTATAATTTATGTTTTACCACGTGTCATAACGAAATGAAAATTCGTCACAAGAGACAGTCTTAAAATTTTCCAATGCTTTTAATATGCATTTTTTAAAAGACTTGGTCTCTTGGTAGTATGTGTTCTCCAACTCGATGGCTCTCCCTATTTTATGTATGTATATTTTTCATCTGCTATAAATAAACGACGCTTAACCCTCCGCTCCCAACAGACGAGTCGGTCCCAGAACGAATTTACATCTCCTTTACGAAGCCTTCGATTGAGAATTCAACTACACATTGAACAAGATTTTGCAGTGTTTATGAAAATTCTATTTTATTATTCATGACGGTGAAAGCTATCTACAGATTTCTCTTTGTCTTTCGAAAAGAAATCCTAAACTAAAAAAAAAACACCTTTTTTAATCGAATGTGGTAAATTATACTTTACAAAGTTAGAAACAGTTAATTAATATTTACAAATTAATAAAAAATCTTAAAACTTTAATGTTAGCTCATATCACATCTTCCAAAGAAAGTACAACAAAAATTTGTATAGAAAAGGATGTTTATCATTTGTTTACATGCTAATTAAACTACGGAAAGGGGTTGACCTTGAAATATAAAGGTGATTATTGCATTAGAAAGTGAAATAAGCAATGTTTTCATAAACTTATTAAGTTCACAAATGTATCATTATATATACCCAAGGTTGACATTGTTACTAACACACATGATCGAAACAAAAATAATGAACTCACATCAAGTGTGGTTTAAAAATTAATGTTCTTGTCAAATTCATAAATACGGTGTAATTAGAGTACATGAGCAGTTGTTTATAATTAAATCAAACGAATACTGAGGAATGAAGACTTGTTTAAAGCAAACCATTTAACAAGTTACATAAGTATCTTTTATATTCATTCAATTAAAGTAAAAACACTTTCTCAAAATCGCGTCATAATTTTTCAAACTTTATTCACGTAAACTTTACAACTTTAAACATTAAACACCAATTCAGATTTCAAAAATTTTTTTACATTCGAACAAACGATATATTTTAGCTTTCAACGTAAGTTTTTTGTGAGAAATTAAAAATAAAGAAACTTTAATGCTATAATGCTTTAAGAGAGCATTTTATATGTTTGAAATTTATACCTTTTGAAAAAAGCCAGTAGAAAGGATAGTAAAATGATAAATTAGGGAATCTGATTACAAAAAAAAAAATTCAAGGTTTTGAACTTATTAATAATTCTGATAATAGAATATTATTATTTAAATTAAGATAATGTTTTTTAATCATTTATTTACATTCAACAACTAATGTCAATAACTTGTTAAATTCGTGATCGTTTCCTCACCGGGTCACTTAACGGTGTAAGTATAAGGGCAGTAAGTGTGTTTCTATGTTGCAGCGCCTTAAGCTCTCTCTGTGCTATTCACAGTCACAGTAGGGTTAAAGGATTGTGGCAATAAATTTTATGATGTTTTAATATGTCGTATAAATAAAAAAGGTTTCTGTATAATATCCTTCTATTACATAATATTATTTTTGACTCACACGTGTATGTGTATGTGTAAGGAAGTGAATATAAATAAGTAATAAAAATCTGTACTAATAAGTGTAAGTATTTAACAGTGATAATAAAAATGCGAATGACGTTAACACATACAAAGTTTTTGTTTTAAATACCAATATAATAAAATATTAAATGAAACTGCAATACTAACACAACAGACCAAACGCCCATGACTCTTACGTACATGCGATTTATTGTCAAATTTGAAAGCCAATACGGATTTATTTACAAATAAAACATGAATGCGTCCGTCTAGTTACAGCTGCGCATGGAACGCTAATCCGACAAACAAACTGAAGCTATTAACTTTTAGGTGTGAATATTGACAGTTCTGACAGTTATTATATTAAAATCATTCGCAGCTCAAAAATATTACAGTATTGAGGCATGGAAAATTGAATTACTTAAAGGAATGAATGACATGTAGACGTCAAACAGCTATTTGTAGAAATTGCTTGTAAAATATATTAAGATATTAAAGTTTACATTATATTCCTTTAAACCATCATTAAAATACCTGATTTTTTTGAAATGGTCCTATATTTATTTATAACAAAAATGTATGAAATATAAAATAGTACTTAGACATTTACACAATCCAATTATTATAATCGTTATAACTGATTCAAATATTTTGCCAAAATATATCTAATAGAAATGCAACTGAAACCAAAACACAATCAAATGTAAAGAACAGCAATAATCTTGTATTATTCCATGTTCACTTTCTTAGTGATGACGCTTAAATTCTGTTTAAGAAACATAATATTATTTTGCAATATTCAAAATTACTTTATTTAATTTATAGGAATCTCCCAGCGAGTTTTTATGTTTTCCCGCGACATTCTTTAAAGACTTCAACTGGGACACGACCTTTACAAAGGAGGTATTTTTTATGGACATGTAGGTATTGTTTTACAAGATTTCAACTATGACGTCGTTACATCACTCCCAAAAGACAAAGATTCCCTAGGGCCTAGAGCTAGAATCAAGACTTCAATTCCACAAACAGTTTATGATAGGGGCACAAAGTAATAGAGTAGGTTTAGGATCAAGTAGGAAGGCCAAAGGATACGGATATATTAAAGACCTTTATTCGGCAAGACGAGAATTCTAAATATAAGATCCATTCAATGAGCTTAGAAAAGCAGGATGAGTGGCTACACATAGGAGATTTTTGCATCCCATTAGCACTAAAATGGCGCACTTTAATTCATGATTGGTCGCCAGCACTGCTAAAATTGAATCTCAATGCGTTTCAGATGACTCTTCCAGATCAGAGTAATTTAGTAAGATGGGGTAAAGGTACCGAAAAAACTTGATACATCTGCGGGGAGGCAGCTGGAGTCTTATTCTATTACTGAAGCGGCTTCGGATTGGAGTTTAATGATGGACACGTATGAGAAACAATATAAGATCCCAGAGGATATTTGCACATCGGCCTCCAGACCGGACATATTTGTATATTCGCGAATTTTTAAGCGCATTGTACTAATAGATCTCTCGTTCCTTGGGAAACCAACATCCCCAAAGACCATGCCATCAAGGTCAACAAGTATTACGAGTTCACTAACGAACTCACTAAGAATATGTTCATTGTAAATTTGTATGCGGTAGAAATAGGGGCGGAAGATATAACAGCCAAATTTCTCTACAACCTGCTAAAAGACTTAGGCCTGCCAAGAACTAACATCAGTTCATTCTTAGAACGTGCGGCGAAGGCAGCCCTAGCAGGTTCGTTTCATATTTGGTTAGGTAGAGGTAGGAGCTTCGACAGTGGAGGTGAGCCTTTAACGCGCGTTAGATAGGGGCCTCTTAAACCTACACCTGAGTTGCAAATCCCAGACACTGTTGAAGCTCCTCTCCCTGCACCACAATGGAGCCGGCACCCGCACGGTGAATCCATGGAATGCGAAGAGTTTTCGTCTCATTACATTTAAGCTACCAGCACATTATCGTAATTTTAACACTTTGAGTGGACATTTTATAAAAAAAAAGAACGTTAACAGAAAATTTACACAATACGGAAAGAAATATTAAAAATATGACTTATATTCAGAAAAGACTTTGTCCAAAAGTTATTTAAAATTCGAGTTAATAAAGTAAATCAGTTACACAACTTAATGATCCATTTGTTACTGAAACAAAACAGAAGCGTAGATAAAAGAGAACCCTTCTTTTTACAGCGACCTTACATTCAATGAAGACGATATTGAGACAAAAGTATGGAAATGGATCTCGCGGGACATTTAAGTGTTGTTTTGCATATTTTTAAGATCCGGCCATATTATTCAGCCTAAAAATTTGTCCTTATGACAACAATGCTATAAATTAAACTTAGTAAATTAAAATAAACTACTATTACAATTATTTGAAAAAGCATTTAAAATTAGTTCGAGCAAGAAATAAAAAAATACACCATTGAACTGAGACTACTATAATACTATAAAAATATTACTGAGCTCTAAGATTTTTGCGAGTATTGTGTGTGTGTGTTTCACACCTCGTCTGCCCGTGATCACGGTTGCTGCAAAGTAACCGAAACGTCGGGATTATGTAGTTTTTAAATAATAAAATCCGCGTAGTAAATCCGAATAATACTAGTTTCAACTATAAAAATATTTCTAAATCAAAATATAACACAATTTATTTGTTACATATTACAGATATTATTTAAAATTATAATTTAATTTTATAGCAATGATTTGATTGTCTGTGAATGAAAAACAATTACCTTAAAATACTAGTATATAAAATATCGCCAGTGACATAATACACTGATTACATATGTAAGTATTATTATGACACGTAGAGTTTCGGTCAAATATTTAGTGCTTATCGTTCATTACTGTGAGACGGATGTCAAGATGGGTTTTAAAGACAAAGTAGTAATTGTAACGGGCGCCAGTTCAGGTATTGGTGCAGCAGTGGCGGTAGGGTTCAGCTCTGAGGGTGCCCGTGTGGTGATGGTTGGTCGCAATGAGAGCAAACTAGCCTCAGTAGCAGCTCGCTGCAACCAACCACTCGTGGTGAAAGCTGATGTTGGAAACGATGAAGATGCACGGCGTATTATCGATCAGACGATTGAGCATTTAGGACAAATTGATATTTTAGTTAACAATGCTGGCGTGTTAGCTTATGGAAATCTTTTATCCGGAAACCTTATCGAAAGTTATGATAAAGTCATGCGAGTTAACTTACGTGCGGTCGTGATGTTAACCGCACTGGCATCATCTTATTTAATTAATACAAAAGGTAATATAATAAATATATCAAGCGTCTCCACATTTTGTCCACAGAGTGGTAATGCAAACATGTCGATGTACGCCGCATCAAAAGCGGCTCTCAATCACTTTGGTATGAGTGCTGCAGCAGAATTAGCACCTTATGGAGTTCGAGTTAACACAATATGCCCTGGGCCGGTGGTTACAAATATATTACATAATTCACCTGGTTTTGTGAATTGGAATGATTTTAAGGAAAAAACTGCCTTGAAAAGATTGTCTCAACCAGAAGAAATAGCGGAATTGGTGATGTTTCTTGCAAGTGATAAAGCGAAAGCTATTACTGGTACAAATCATGTAACCGACAATGGTTATCTCTTGAGGAGTCATTTATAATGAAATATAAACCAATTTTGACATAATGAATTGTATGAGTAAAAAAAGAGTATGTTTTATTATAAAACTGAGTATCCTTATTATTTAAAATATTTCGATGATTGTTAATCGAATCGGATAACTATCCTAACATCGTGGCAACCATGTAGTCTTAGGTATAGGATATAAGTTTTAATATGTAATTCTTATTAAAATATACACATTTTATACACATATTAGTAAGTGTTTTAGTTTTTCTGGAATCTCTGGTTGCTACTAGAGTAGCAATTAAATAGGTATAATTCGATGAATGAATGTGTGTTTTACGTGAGTCGTATTTATATCTTTTTGTTTTGTAAACTTTTGGTTCAATATTTTTTTATTTTTGTTATGTTTTATCTTCAATTATACATATTTCGAACATCTTGTTTTCAAATCAAAGTTCAATAATCAAAACAAAGAAATTGATAGTATATATCAAAATGAAGTTTGTTCATATTAGTTATAACTCAAAACGACAACTTTATCACTACAATAATACTTATATTTCATTTAATGTGTTTAGTAGCTCCTTATATAAAATAAAGCAATAACATTGATATGATAAATTGCTCTAAAATATATTAGAACATTATAAACTTTAAATATATATACAAAAAAAAGTATTCAAGTCATGAGTTGTAACATTTTCACAAAAATGTATTTGCAGTTTCACTCAAGTACCATAATAAACAAATTGTGTTTTTTTAGTTTTAAATATCTTTTCATCACTGTAAGTCTAATCATTCAAAATATTTTAAAACGTACTCTGCAAAAAAGACTTTATGTTTTTTTTCTTTCTTAGTGATAGATACAACTAAATAAACATATATAACGTGTTTTAAATACTTATTATTATTATTTCATGTTAAAAGAGTAAAATGAGTGGGGTATAATGTTAAAAAAAGTGTTAATTTTTTTTTATCAATGGTGCAAGGAATCTAATGATGTATTCTAAAATTAGGAAACAGAAATCTTGCGTACGTTTTAAGTGATATAACATAAAGCTTTGTAAGACAAGACAATATGTCTTCACACTTTTCCTTGAGAATCACTGTAATTAATATCTGAAAATTAAACGCATAGCATGAAATAATAATAAAGTTGTAAATAAAAATCATTTAGACTAGAAATAAACAATAAAAGGATATTTTTTATAAATACAGCAAAAAAGATCCGGATAAATAACAAAGACGTCAAAATATAAAAAGTTTGTAAAACAATCTAAAAGCCACGAGTTCCCTTGGCGCAAAAACGTATTCTTTCATCAACTGTAATTCATAACAAAGAAAATTTGATTTATAGTATCCCATACATCCCCTCTCACGTATGACCCGAGGGGGGCGTCTGTCCTCTGTCCGACCTCTGTCTCCAAACAATGGCTATGAACTGAATTTATTATGGAAACGAATATCACGAAAAGCCTATTGGTCAGAAATTAATTAATTATTGTGAGAATAATAATCAAATCCTTTTGTGTATAAAAGTCATATAAATACGATCAATTGCTAGCTAGACACTGAAAGAATACTCTTTTTACATTTTTAATGCTTATAATCTTTAACTTAGGTCCACTTTTTTGCTCCAATTGCCAAAAAAAAAAAAGAAAAAAGAACAGTTGATCAAGAACAATTACAATATTGGCATATCAATCGCCCTGTAGGTACGAATTTTCAAAAGAAAACTACTTTAAACGAATACCTTCAAAGCTTTTCTTCGATGCTGGCAACATTGGCCGCCTGCGTAGCTGTTGAACAACTTGAATGACCTACCATTATCGATCTTTGGGATTACGCGGATGACATCACAACTTTTTAATGATTTCAATACAGCTCTAGAGCTAACCGGAATCAAAACGAGTTGGAAGGAGAAGCTATTGTAAAACGTGTTAATTTCAGACTTCAGGTTGTCTCTAGTAGGGCGATATCTTATAAAATTTTAGCGTCACTAAAACGGTAGTCTGTCTCTTATCGTCAGCAGGATTCAATTTCCACAATTTTAGTATTGAGTATTTGTCCATGAAATTCGTAAGTTGCCTCCAAATATTAGGTGTTAAGGAGTCCTCTAACCTTATTTTTGGAAGGGAAACTGTACCCTTGCAAAACCAGCGCAATACTTTACTCCGGGTCAGCTTCTTTGTCTCTACGAAACACTGGTCCGATCATGTGTAAGGTTCTGTTGTCATTTTTGAGCAAAGTGCTACCAAATGTCAAGTTACCTCTTTAAAGACGTGCAATATGACCACTTTCCGTAGAGAGACGTACAAAGTCTTATGAGTTACCATGTCACTACCAACCTAGTCAACCTTGATCACAGACGTAAAGTAGCTATCTCCTCGATTTTTAATGGATATTTTTGAGTGTGTACAGAAATAGTAAAATATGATTCTTTCATCCCCTTTTTTCCAAACTCCAACCAGACTCCTGGCGAGCTACCATCTTGTCGTTACAGATCTTTCTCAAATAAAGACAAAGGGAATTGCTTTCTTGTTATGTTAAATGATGGATGGGAACAAATTTAACGATTTCCTTAAAAGAAGTTAAAACGGCAACATTTAACCCTTTTCCTTCCTTTAAATGAAACTAATATATTTTCGGATATACTACCCGTGATCACGGTAACCGAAACGTCGGGATTATGTAGTTTTAAAATAATAAAATCCGCGTAGTATATCCGAAAATATATAAGTTTCATTTAAATGAATAATACTCGCGAAAGTCTGAGACCTTTTCCTTCCTATTAAGAACCTTTTTTTCAACTTCCAGTAGGGATCAATTTACAAGTTTAATCTATTACTACTACTGACAATTCTTTTGTCACATAAATGAAACTAAGTTTTTTAGATACTTCGTGGTTTTTTATTATTTTAAAATGCACTAGCTCTTGCCAGCGACTTCATCCGCGTGAACATCAGAGTTGTTCTCTTCCATTACGGCCACTAAATCCGTGAATCCCTGATTGCATTTTATGGTTCCACCCGTGTAGTTTTGGGGTCGCAATAAAAGATAGTCTTTATCTTATTCTAGGATTCCATCTATCTTATACCAAAATACCAAAATTCATCAAAATCGATTCAACAGTTTAGGCCTGAAAACGTTACAGACAGACAAAGTTACTTTGGCATATTTTATAATATTATAGTATAATAGTAGTGTTACTATTCTAAGACCTTTGTTGAAATTAAGTAATTTGGTGACAATAAAAACAATTTTGTTCGTAATAAAATACTAAAGTGTAATATGAGGTATATTATGATGATAAATGTCTTTGGCAGATAATTCATTATTAGGTATGTGCTTAAGTTATCACAACTTACTGAGTAGGCATGAAATAACTAGACTATAATAACAAGAGTCTGTTTAATTGAGTAAATATTAAAGTACTGAATAATAAAATCATATGACATAGTATTTATGCCAGGCACAGGTACCAATTCTAAGTGTCTTATACGCGTGATACCTTCTAATTAAAATATCCGATTGAGATGAACCGAAAAGTATTTTACTTATACATAAATGTCTCTGATAATATAATAATCCTTAATTTGGATAAGGATTAAATTTACGACACATATTTAAGGTTTTTGTGGTACACGCAAATATAGGTTTCCGATTTTCGACACCTCGGGTTACAAAGTAGCAATTTTCCTACGATTCTAAATTTTTTTTTTCACATTAAATATAACCTTTTTGGATAAACGGGCTAGCTAATGTTGAAAAATTGTTTTCTAATATAACCAGTAGCTTCCAAGATTAACCCGTTTAAACAAACAAAATCTGCAGATTTATAATATTAGTATAAATTATCCCGACATATATTGTGGTATTATTTTGCAGTAATAGTAGTAAAGTATTAAAAAAGAAACGTAGTATCCTAAAAACTTATTTGCATTTAAATGAGTATACAAATAAAATCTTAGATAACATTTTTTGTCATATCTCTTGTAACCGTGAGATATTTACTCGTACACTGTATAAAATGATAACTTATTTGCTAATAGGTAATATTTGCCCCAATAGCTGATAAAAACATATGTGTCGAGGGCTTTATTAGAGGCCGAAATCTGGATTTCGCAAAAAAATATTCATTAGATAATCAAACGTAAGTTGAACTCATAACATTGAAACACTTTGTGACAAATCCCAATTTTAAAGCCGGAAAAAAATAAAAAAATATATTCTACTTAACGTTTGGATGCTAAGAATTATTAACACATAACCTGGCTATGTCAGAAAGATAATCACAACTCTAAACACGGTTGGTGCAAGACTACTCATCATTGGAACTATCTCCATTATGAAAAATGGCATCAGTTTCACCATTACTATATATTCGCCTCTTTTTAATAAAAGGCACTTTAAAAAGAATTTATTCCAAAAATCTATCTTGGATTGATGTTTTTTTACATAATATTTACTATTTTGATTTAGAGATATCTTAAACGTGCTAGCAGAAATACTGCTAATACAATGCTGGCACATAATATCGCTCGTAACCTAAATTTAAGGTCGAAATTTTATCGGCATAGCAAACAGAAAAGCGGCAAATTGGAATGAGAAAAATAAAAAAGGAGAAACTGATTATATAATACGTAAAATCAAGAACCATAATTTATACAATGTGAACAAATTAAAGCGGCTATCTTTCCATACTAACTTATCTATCCTTATCACTTTCTCTTAGGATTTAGGTTGTAAATATTAAATGATAAGTTTTTAAATAATGATGATGACAGAATCAACTCTTTAGTGCTCATCTAAGCCCTGGCACAGACTAACATCAATATGAATTTCCAAGATAAAGTAGTCATTGTAACTGGAGCCAGTTCAGGAATTGGTGCAGCGATAGCAGTGGGTTTTAGCTCCGAGGGTGCACGTATGGTGATAGTTGGTCGCAATGAGAGTAAACTAGCCTCAGTAGCAGCTCGCTGCAACGAACCACTTGTGGTGAAAGCTGACGTTGGAAACGATGAAGATGCAAAACGTATAATCGATCGAACGATTGATCATTTTGGACGAATTGATATTTTAGTTAACAATGCTGGTATCGGAGTATGGGGAACGCTCGTTTCAGGCAAACTTGTTGAGTCGTATGACACTGTTATGCGGGTCAACCTTCGAGCTGTGGTAAATTTGACATCACTAGCTACTCCTTATTTAATTCAGACTAAGGGTAATGTTATCAACATATCAAGCATCGGAAGCTTAATTCCAGCAATTGGAAGTTCTGGTTTTTCAATGTATGCTGTGTCGAAAGCAGCTATAAATCATTTCGGTGCATGTGCTGCTGCAGAATTAGCAGAGTATGGAGTAAGAGTTAATACTGTAAGCCCTGGTCCAGTTGTTACAGATATTTTGGAAAATGCGAAATCTCCCATAACATGGGATGATTTCGAAAAAATGACTGCATTGGGTAGAGTATCTCAACCAGAAGAGATAGCAGATTTAGTAATGTTTCTCGCGAGTGACAAAGCGAAAGCTATTACCGGATCTAATCATGTTAGTGACAATGGTCTTCTTGTTAAACGTTACTAATTGTAATGATAGTGATTGTAAGGATTTTTTGTAAAGTGATGTGTTAAATAAAAAGTAATGTTTCAGATAGATGACTAACTTTATTACGTCACTAACAAATCTAACTTTTTTAGTTTTATTAATAGTATTATTTGCCATGATAACATGCATATTATATTAAAGATAAAAGATTTATATGATGTAACATATCGTATTAAAGACTTTCGAATAGGATAAGACGTTTCTTACTTACTATTCTTTTCGTTTTTATTTAAAATGTTAAGGCCATTTTAATTCCTGTCTGATATATTTATTAAAATTTTAGTTAAATTTTTTCTGTTTCTGATAAAATTACAATTAAGAATATATTTATAGAGACTGCGTTCAAAGACGAACTCTTTTCAAACTTTAACGGTTTAGGATCTAAGCAATGTTTCGATCTGATTCTTATGTGACTCAGAGACACCTCAATTCATTCAAAAAGCGATCTTCCTATCCGAAACTAAGAGACTGACTAATCCCAAAAAAACCGGACGATTTTTGATATCAGGATTATAATCAAAAGAGCGAAAAGACGAGAAATAACGCCGTCTAGCGTAGTCATAACGTGGTTTCTTTATAAAAAAAATATTTTACGAAAATAAAAACTTGATTAGTTCATAGTTGACGATGTATAAAATTTGAAAATGACAACCTTCCGACCCTAGTTTGAACTCAGGTTATCCTGAGCCTTCCATGACTATAAAATTATCGTTCAATGGAAAGCTAACGATCAACATGGCAAATGCCTTCGAACTCGTCGTGATTGTGGGCTTCACGTTAAAACAGCTCAACAAAAAATATAATTATATTGTTCGATGTTTGTAACCTTTACTCACATAATATGTTCACTAATGATAAGGTAAATTCACATGTGTGACTGACTGATAAACTGTAAGACATAATAGTCTTAAGTTACAGAAGAGTCTTCTGCTTTGATTAAAGAGATTAAATCATTCTCCTGCACAGGTAATTTTTCAATAATTTAAATTTAAGCCCACTAGTTATAACATAAACTTATAATATGCTTATAATATCTATATATAAAATGTAGATCTAATAATAATAAATTAATTTTTGTTCTTTGACACTTTAATATTACCTTAGAAATAATTTGTCTTTATCCAATAAATATGAAAAATACATCAGTTTTATGATCCCATATCCACATTGAGAATAGTGTTAATGATAATCTGAATGCATAATTATCGAATAACTGCTTAAAAACTTCAAATAATTTCACCAACAAACACATAAACCTTGTTTTGGTTCTTTATCTGAACAATAACTTTCTACTGAATTTGTTATGAAAATAACATATAAAGTGAAATATATAATATTACTTGTGTTTGACTGTAATAAAACTGTCTAAGGTATGAAATTGATCCGGTCTACGATTACATGAGCCCGTTTTGTGCCACAGCTGTTCTAATTTACAAGTCAACATTCATGTATTCACATTTGCCTAAACAAAAATTTCTCTTAATAGAAGGCCATTAAAGTGCAGCAAAAATTAATTGGAGTATAAGTCGTTTTTTTTTTCCATCGTTATTACGTTGTTGTTATAAATATCTAATGATAAGTAATTAGATAAGAACAATTTTTTTCGACATTTTAGTTTTAAGAATTACTCTGCCGTAGACAAACGTCAAGATGAGTTTTAAAGACAAAGTAGTAATTGTAACGGGCGCCAGTTCAGGTATTGGTGCAGCAGTGGCGGTAGGGTTCAGCTCTGAGGGTGCCCGGGTTGTGATGGTTGGTCGCAATGAGAATAAACTAGCCTCAGTAGCAGCTCGCTGCAACGAACCACTCGTGGTGAAAGCTGATGTTGGAAACGATGAAGATGCAAAACGTATTATCGATCGAACGATTGATCATTTTGGACAAATTGATATTTTAGTTAACAATGCTGGTATCGGGGCTTGGGGAACGCTGGTTTCAGGCAAAATTGTTGAATCGTATGACACCATTATCCGAGTCAACCTACGAGCTGTGGTAAATTTGACATCACTAGCTACTCCTCATTTAATTAAGACAAAAGGTAATGTCATCAACATATCCAGTATTGTTGGTTTGCTACCCTCAAGTGTTAAATCGGGCTTGTCAATGTATGCTGTGTCGAAAGCAGCTATAAATCATTTCGGTGCATGTGCTGCTGCAGAATTAGCAGAGTATGGAGTAAGAGTTAATACTGTAAGCCCTGGTCCAGTTGTTACTGATATTTTGGAAACTTCTAAATCTCCCATAACATGGGATGATTTCAAAAAAATGACTGCACTAGATAGAGTGTCTCAACCAGAAGAGATAGCAGATTTAGTAATGTTTCTCGCGAGTGATAAAGCGAAGGCTATTACCGGATCTAATCATGTCAGTGACAATGGTCTGTTTGTTAAACGTTATTAATTGTAATGACATTGTTAAAGATTTTTCATAATGTGATTTGTTAAATAAAAAGTAAAATTAACAATGCCATTTTACTAACATAGTATTTATATGCTGTTAATAATTATCCCCCTTAGAACACTTTTACAGTTCTCTATTTGAAAAGAAAAAATATAACTTTTTTGTTCTTTTACCCGTTTATACTTTTATGAAAACAACTCTAATCGTTTCAAATCCTAAATCCTGCCCGTCTTTTTTATATTTCAGTTAGATGACTAACTTTATTACGTCACTAACAAATCTAACTTAATGAGATCTAAGACTTTCGCGAGTATTATTCATTTAAATGAAACTAATACATTTTCGGATATACTACGCGGATTTTATTATTTTACAACTACATAATCCCGACGTTTCGGTTACTTTTCAGCAACCGTGATCACGGGCAGACGAGATGTGAGTGTCTGTCAGTCGGTCCTTGTTATTTATCATCTACCGCCATCGATTTCTTAATTTTCTTGCGTACCGCTCTCGCTACATGGGATTTTATATTTTAAAGGAGGGGGTCCCAGGTGTTTGATAGATTCCAGCCATTTCTCTATTGAAATTTGGATGTTTTTTAATTTCAATAGCCTCGCGGATTCACCTCGGTATGTACCTGTCTTCACGAGCGAGGATTTGTGGTTTATCAAACCGTATGTAGTGGCCTGGTTTGTCCATTGTGTGTTCACACACTGCTGACTTCGACGCGCGCCTACTTTTGATGTCTGAGATGTGTTCCTTCACCCTTGTACCGATGCTCCTCTTCGTTTGTCCAATGTATGATAAGCCACAATCACAATCGAGTTTGTATACACCCGCTTATTGCAAAGGAATGGTACTCTTGATAGGTCTCAAGAATTGGCTCACTTTCTTATGTGGTTTGTAAATAGTCTTGATCGAAACCTTCTTCAAGATGTTGCCTTTTCTGTCAGTAACTCCCTTCACATATGGTAATATTGCAGGCTCAACTGTGGATGGCTTCAAGTGGTTCTTGTGATGCTGGCGAGGCACGGCCAGGTTGTTGGTGGTGAGAGCTTGTTTTGCATGCTGCAGCTCGGCCTCTAGGTGGTCAGCATCACAAAGGTGTTGGGCTCTCTGTAACAAAGATTTGCCAACGGTAGCTAACTGGATAGGATGTTGGTGTGAGTTTCCATTGAGATACCTATCAGTATGTGTGGGTTTTTCAGTGGTTGCAAAGTAACCGAAACGTCGGGATTATGTAGTTTTAAAATAATAAAATCCGCGTAGTATATCCGAAAATATATTAGTTTCATTTAAATGAACAAATCTAACTTTTTTAGTTTTATTTATAGTATTATTTGCCATGATAACATACATATTACATTAAAGATAAAAGCATTTATATGATGTAACATATCGTATTAAAGACTTTGGAATAAGATAAGATGTTTCTTACTAGCTACTCGTTTCGTTTCTATTAAAAATGTCAAGGGCATTTCAATTCCTGTCTGATATGTTTATTAGAATTTTAGTTAAAATTTCTCTATTTCTGACAAAATTACAATTTACAATATATAAATATATTGTACGTGGTCTCTTCATAAAAAATGTGTTTTATAAAAATAAAAACTTGATTAGTCCATGACGATGTATAAAATTTGACAATGACAATTTTCCGACGCTAGTTTGAACTCAGGTTATCCTGAGCTTTCCATGACAATAAAATTATCGTTGACTAGAAAGCTGACTATCAACATGGCAAATGCCTTCAAATGCCTCGTCGTGATTATGGGCTTCACGTTAAAATTGCTCAACAAAAAATATAATTACATTGTTCGATGTCTGTAACCTTTACTCACATAATATGTTCGCTAATGATAAGGTGAATTCTCATGAGTGACTGACTGATAAACTGTAAGACATAATAGTCTTAAGAGTTTTTATTTAACCGGGGACTTAACGCAAATATTTACAGCAGTCTTCTGTTTTGATTGAAGAGAGTGAATCATTTTCTATCACAGATAATAATTGTAGAATACTGAACCCAGTATTTTTCAATTATTTAAATTAAAACCCACCAGTTATTACATACAATTATAATTTGCTTATATCTAAATGTAGATCTAATAATAATGAAAATAGTTTTGTTCTTTGACACTTTAATGTTACCTTAAAAATTATTTGTCCTTCTCCAATAAATATAAAACACACATAAGTTTTACCAACTCATATCCACATTGAGAATACTGTTAATGATAATTAATCTGAACGCATAATTATCGAATACTAGCATAAAAACTTCAAATAATTTCACCAACAAACACATAATCCTTGTATTAGTTCTTTATCTGAACAATAAATACCTACTGAATCTGTTATGAAAATAAAATATAAAGTAAAAAATACAATCGGTTCAAGTTTAATAATAAAATACACAGAATGACTGACTGGCTGACTGACGATCACTGACGATCACTGACTATACACTGACGATCACTGACGATCACTGACTGAACACTGACAATCTCGCAATACTGATACTTAGCTCCAACTGTCGAGTTCTATTGGATGAAGTACATTAATTCTGTGAGTGGACGGATGGATTCAGGACAAAACTAAATAAATGTCACTGTCTATGTCTCGGTAGGCGAAAGACAAAATATACCTCATACGATCCGAGACTATCGTTAGGTGGTCAATGCGTTTCTGCGGTTACGGTAAATGCTCCTTTTAAATTTCTCGGTCGCAAGATAGATATATAGATAATATAGATCGTACTCCATTCTTAGAAATAATAGTAGATAGCTTTTTGAACGATCTTAACACGGTCGATAATCAACCGACAAGTAACGTCAAAAAAGCTTAGATCTACGATAATTATCTAACATCACGTTGAATTGGCCTTTCCTCGTCTATGATTTTAGTAAGACCATTCTGTCAAAACTAGATGCAAGCGTCGTAAAGGTTTTGAAGTTGTGGATCGGGTTCGCACTATCGGCTGATTTGTCAGCGTTATTCAGGGATCGAAATAATTTTGAGATGAATCTAAAAAGGCCATCGGAGCTCTTCAAACACCTAAGAGTTTCCAAATGAAATATCCTGGGGAAATCCCATGATGACGTCGTTACATCACTCCCAAAAGACAAAGATACCCTAGGGCCTAGAGCTAGAATCAAGACTTCAATTCCACAAACAGTTTATGATAGGGGCACAAAGTAATAGAGTAGGGTTAGGATCAAGTAGGAACGCCAAAGATACGGATATATTAAAGACCTTTATTCGGCAAGACGAGAATTCTAAATATAAGATCCATGCAATGAACTTAGAAATGCAGAATGAGTGCCTACACATAGGAGATTTTTGCATCCCATTAGCACTAAAATGGCGCATTTTAATTCATGATTGGTCGCCAGCACTGCTAAAATTGAATCTCAATGCGTTTCAGATGACTC
This sequence comes from Danaus plexippus, assembly GCF_018135715.1. NCBI lineage: Eukaryota > Metazoa > Arthropoda > Insecta > Lepidoptera > Nymphalidae > Danaus > Danaus plexippus. The sequence continues at coordinate 257,500 of NC_083548.1, read as the reverse complement.
TTCCAGATCAGAGTAATTTAGTAAAAGGGGGCAAAGGTACCAAAAAAACTTACTACATCTGCGGGGAGGCAGTTGGAAATGCTAAGAATTTGCTGGTGGGATGTAGGGTATTCCTAGATAGCGGTCAGTACTCGCATCGTCACGATAGGGTTTTAGAAATCATACGTGAAGTAGTTAGACTATCGGTAGCAAGAGCGCAAAAAGTAATAACCACGAACCAACGATAAATAAATTTTATGAGAGAAGGCACTAGGGCTACAAAATAAAACGTCAAGCCTTACTCTATCATTAAAGTGGCTTTGGATTGGACTATAATGATGGATACGTATTAGAAGCAATATAAAATCCCAGAGGCTATTTGTGCAACGGCGTCTAGACTGGACATATTTTTATATTCGCAAATTTTAAAGCGCGTTGTGATAATAAAGCTCATGTTTCCTTGGGAAACCAATATCAAAGAAGACTATGCCAACAAGGTCAACAAGTATTACGAGCTCACTAACGAACTCGCTAAAAGTAGGTTCGTTGTAAATTTGTACGCAGTAGAAGTAGGAGCGAGAGGTATTATAGCCAAATCTCTCTACAACCTTCTTAAAAACCGAGCCTGTCAAGAACTAACATCAGTTTATTCTTAGAACGTGCGTCGAAGGCAGTAGGTTCATTTTAAATTTGATTAGGTAGAGAGAGGAGCTGGGACAATGGAGGTGAGCGGTTAACGCGCATTAGATAGGGTCCCTTAAACCTACACCTGGGTCGCTAGTCCCAGGCACTGTTGAAGCTCCTCTCCCTGCAACGCGATGGACCCGGCACCCGCACGGTGAATCCATGGAATGCTGAGAGGTTTCTTCTCACTTGTACTTGACTGTGATGCAACTGCCTGAGGTGTGAAATTGATTCGATCTACGATCACATCTATTTCCAACTTTATATTTTGATCCCGGTTTGTCCCAGAGCTGGATTGATTAACAAATGTGTTCATATTTGCATAATCATAAATTTTCGTTAATAGAACGCCATTAAAGTGCAGCATAAACAGATTTCAGAAGAACAAATACCCCTGATTGCTAAAAGGATCCGATCCTGGGGTAACCACTTTTGGCTCGGACAAGCAGCCATAAGCTACTCGTTTACCTCAGCCTGTTTTTTGGTAGGATAAGCAGAATATGTTTGAAAAAAAAATACCAATTTTCATCATTATTTCCTTCTCTATGACATTGATAATAATCGCACATACAGTTAAAACAGTCCGACCAGAATTAACATCTATATATTTTATAAATTTATCAACTACCTCTGAGCCAAGAAAGTGCCTTAAAACGATTACGATCTGTTCACCACCGTTTTATGAAAATTATTTTAATCGGAACATCCAGTGGATGTCCAAACATTATTATTATGTTTATTTGAAAACAACAAATAAAGATAACAAAATAACTTATTTGGTTGTACACAACTAGTGCTAGCTTATTATAACTATCATCTTACTTTTTATTAAAACGAGTAACGTTACCTTTTTTTACTTAAATCTGAACTGATCACACAACTTTCCTTTGTAATTATTTCAATTTTATCATCCAACGACATATTGAAAATGTATTCGTATTTAATTTCGTTAAAGTCACAAAAGCCGCACAGTTCACAGCTATTATTTTTCATAATTCGCGAATAAATTCACTAATTAGCTAATTTAGACTTATTCACTTGCGCTTAGAAAGACAATAATAACAAAATGGATAAATAAACATTTGAACGGCATACTGACAAATTAAAAAGTCCCTTATAAAGTTTCATTTGACAATCAACTCACTTTCTATGACGTTTTAATAGAGATTTCAAAATAAAAATAAGTGCATTTACTCAGTGGAAAAGACAAAAGTGAAGAAATAAACAAGTGACTTACATCATACAGTGTGGATAATGTCTTACATTGTGAGAAAACTATATAATCATTAAAAAGGCTCGCGCGTGAAGTACTCGTATTGATTGTTTATACAGACATATCTCCCATGACATTTGAAGTGAAGGACTAACTGAAACTGAAGTGAATCGTGAGTTTTCTAATCACGGCAATCGCTTTTTTTAAAATAAAAGCGATATAAATAACCCTACTTCTTCAATACTGAGATGACTTGCAATATTAAGAATTAACACCACAATTGTACAAAGAAGCTAGTTACATCTGTTAAAAGTTACTCGTATCACTAACACGAACCCGAACTATCTTCGATCTATGATCGATCCGTCAACTGTGGCACTAATGTACTACACTAGCGACATCTGTGGAAATCTATCCTTATCACTAATTCAAGTCAGAACCATCTTCGATCCACGAGCAATTTACTAATGAGCTAGTTATCTTAGCAAGTCACAAAACGAACTCAAGAGGGCGCTAGTAATAACAAAAGTTCATTTGAATAACTGTAGTTCTCTTTAAAGAAACAATTGGAAAGTTTAAAAGATGGAGGAAATAATGCACGAGCTTCTAAAAATCGAAGGGATCTGGATGAACAGAAAAAAGTGACGGAAAAAGTGGCGCAAAATATAAACTGCACAGTGGAAGATAAGTTTAAACTAATCAATGAAAAATACGAACATCTAAGGGAAAAATGTGAAAACCAAGAAAAGCGACTGTATTTTCTGGAAAAACAGGCAAGAAAAAACAACATCGTCCTTTTCGGGATAAAAGAAATTGAAACATCATATTTTAACCTTGATAGTCTCATAGTGAGGGAGGGCGCCGCTGTGGCACTGTCAACATCGTATTGTACTCGTATTTAAAGTGGCTTTAAACTTATTTAAGTGCTCCAAAACAAAGTGATACAATCAAAACCCAAAACCAGTGCATAATATACTTCGAACAATAAATAAAACACAGTGCATATATAACAAACTTAAATAAAAACGTGCCTAAAATCTTTCTATATAATGTCATTACAAATTCGTCAAGATACCAAGACATATTGTAGTGACCAATACATGTTGTACTAGTATACCAAGACATGTTGTAGTGTACAAAAGAACTAGAACATGAAATTGCACCAAAAACAGTGCGTAAAACTAAAGCATCAGAAACTATAACCTCAAAAGTGTTAAATAATCCTCCGTTCTTGAATCATCGATCAAAAACCATCTAGTAGCGCCGTTTATTATAATCTATCAAAACTTCTTAGCCAGGTCATAGTTCGAAGCGTGCTCCTTTATATCGCAACGCTTAGACAACTCGGTCGCTAGCATAAACAGAAGTACTGTACCCTATAGAGGGTGCCAAGGGTATTGCAAACAAAGATGGAAGAACTAAAAAATATTTTAATTAGCAAGCAACAGCAAGATATAAAACTGCAAAAACAATATATGCTAGAACTCAAAAAGATATTAAGGATACAATATTCAATAGTCTCAGTGAGAAGTTCAATAGCCTATAACTGAAAAATGGGCTTTTGGAGGAAGAAATAGAAGAACAATCAAATAAAATTAACAACTTAGAGAGACATTGCCGACGCAGAAATCTGATATTATTTGGCGCAGTAAAAACAGAAAAGTCGTACAATGAACTGGTAATACATATAATAAATGGGAACATAAAAATTACATACGACATTTACAGCATAGAAGCTCTGAGAAGGCTGGGAAAAAAAGGAATAAAAGTTCGACTAATAGCAATAATATTCAGTCTTGACTGATAGCAATAACAAATTAAAAATTAAAAAAAACAGACAAAACCTCAAAAATACTGCCTATTATATAAAAGAAGATTACCCTATTGAAACTTTAATCAAGCGGAAAGAGCTACAAGTACTACTACAAAAAGAAAAAGACGCGGGAAATACCGCTTTTATAAAATATGATAAAATTATAATACTGAGCAACAAAAATCCTCCACAGAAACAAGCAAGCAAAAGAATCCCCGGACACTCGCCACTCGGACAACCGAAATGCCTAATATTCTAGTAAAAAACCACAAATTAAAAATAAAGGGGATATGAATAACTATATAATACAAAAGCCGAAACTAATTCTTACTTAGACAGAACCATTTTTTTTTGGCGCACTGGGAAAAAATTCCTTACGCATCCCCTTTCCGTCGGGGGATGGAGAGGGGTATGTGGGACTCCCCGGGACTCCCCGGTTCCCGGTATACCCACTAAAAGAACCCAGTGGCGCTCCGACCTCTCTTGACTGACGGGGGCTGGGAATCCGATTTATATCCATCCTTCCGCCGGCGATTACCTGCCTTGTGGAAAACCCCTCACGCCCCCCCGTGTGAGGGAAGCCTCTTTTGTGGACGGAGCGCGCGGCCATCTCTGGCCGTCGCTAGAGTTGTGCGTTGTGATGCTGGCAGACCCCCAGAGGCGGGTGAAAGTGGACGCTGTGTGCGCCGCCTTTCGCCTTTTCGCGTAGGTTTTCTAGTAAAGAAGATAAAAGAAAATTACTGGGAGTTCCGAGTGCACGTAGAGGAAATCAGAATAGAAAATCTGTATTTTGTGATAATTTGAGCTTGATCATAGGAAGAAATAGACCATTTTTACGAGGACTTAGCGAAAGGTCATGATTGGACACCTGCTGAGTACGCTTTTTGTTTCTCATCATCATAATCATCAGCCTATCGGAGCCCACTGCTGAGCAAGGCCTCTTCTCACATGGAGAAGGTTAGAGCATTGATCACCACACTTGCTTAAAATGGGTTGGCGATTACCATGTTATAATTTGAAATTATAAGACCAGGCTTCCTCACGATGTTTTACTTCACCGTTTGTCAGTGGTGTCTAAATACTCTTAGAAAGTACGTATGACTCGGAAAAGATCACCTTGGTACTTGTCAGGTTTCGAACCCGCGCCCTCACGTATGAGAGATGGGCCTTTAGCCTCCAGGCCACCACGACTAACACAGTTGTGGTGGCCTGGAAGTCGTTTTTCTATAGGCGACATGGATTTCTCCAGATAAGAACACACGAAATGAAATTAATTACATCATGAAACGCAGAAAGGCCTCTAAAAACGAAGTACTACCATCTTTCTCCTTTGGATCAAAGCTCAGACTACTAAGAGCATCAATACTCCTGAATACAATAAAGAAAAGTAGGCGCAATTTCTGTAATTTATCCATTAAGCTAAAAACTCCAGCAGAGCAGGAAAGGTACCTTACAAACTTCTACGGCTTTATACCACAAATAATAGAGAATCAAAACAATTGTAACCTCTACGTTACTTAGTACTACCAACATATTGAGCATCACATTAAGATAAGTCTAAAAAATATTAAAGGAACGCATAAGAACAAAATCCTATCGGCAAGAGCGTTAGAACTCATGAAGAAAAAAAAAACGGAGAAACTACAAAATAAGTCCAATCTAAACAAAACTGACAAAAAGAACCTAAAAACTTTGCACAAAAATACCAATAAAGAAATTAAAAGGTGCTCTACCTACAGAACAATAACTATAAAAAGACACCTCAATAATTCTAGATCTGCCAGAAAAGCTTACAGAGAGCTAAATCAAACCAAAACATGGTTTCCTTTCCTCAAGTCTTGCAACAACAAATGCAAGTCTCGCACGGAAATCATAAACGCTGCTACTGATTTCTAAACAAATTTATACAGCTAACCCCAAAATCAAAACATGGTTTTCTATAGCTACACAGTTACCTCTACAATACAACAGTTTACAGAAAATGAAATATTGAAATAGTTCATGAGGAAGAAATAACCAGGAAAAAGCCCAGGTCCGGACGGGATCACCAACGAATGCTTCAAAGTTGCGAAGACTCTACACCTGACACCAATAACCATTTTATGAAACAAAATACTTAATGAAAAAGTCGTGCCACATAATTGGATGGCATCGGAAATTATACTACTATACAAAAAAGGCGACCCGGCTGATATAGGCAATTACCGTCCTATAAGTCTAATGTCTGGTTTCTATAAACTTCTTGCATCCTGTCTACTTTAAAGGATAGCTCGAGCCATCGATGTCCACCAATCGATGGAACAAGCTGGTTTCAGAAGCAGTTTCAGTACGATGGACCATATCCAAGTGACCGACCAGGTGATAGAAAAATATCTAGAATTTAATAGGCCCCTATATTTGGCTTTCATCGACTACAAAAAAGCATCTGACTCAGTTTCCCACGAGAGTATCTAAGAGTTGCTGAAAACACTAAATATAAACGAAAAGTACATCAATATGTTAAAAAATATCTACTCTACCAGCACAAGTAGAGTCAAATTGGATAGAGTGAGCGAAATAATCAACATAACGAGAGGTGTCCGGCAAGGAGACCCGGTCTCACCAAAATTATTCATAGCCGTCTTGCAAAACGTAATGGGAGAGCTGTCATGGCGCAATTAATATAAATGGGAAATTTTTAAGTCATCTTAGTTTTGCCGTTGACATAATTCTATTTTCGGAATGCCCTCACCACTAAACAAAATGGTAAACAAATTGAACCAGGCTAGCATAACAACTGATTTGTAAATGAATCTGGAAAAAACTAAAATTATATTATTAACTAAAAATACTAAAATCACAACTTTCACTTCCGACTAATAAAATAGTCATGGATACAGGACTGCTACCGTACCTTACCTATGGATGTCAAACTTAGACCTCTGATCTCAAAACCAGGAGCAAAATTCAAACTACCCAAAGAAGAATGGAGAGAAGCTGCGTAGGTATAAAACTGAAGGATAAGGTAAAGAACGTTGACATTCGAAAGAAGACTAAAACATACTTTTGTAATGAAAGCTAAATTGAAGTGGGCTGGCCATATGGCCCGTTACAGGGACGACAGATGGACTTTACGGTCAGTAAAGTGGCCTGGGCCAAAAGCCACCAGATCAAGAGGTCGACCAAGGCCAGATGGGTTGACGAAATAGTAGCGTGTGTAGATGAAAGCTGGATTGAAAGTGCTAAACACTGAGAGGGATGACAATCCTGGGGGAGGCTTTTACCCGAACAGGGTCCATCATTAAAAATTTAAGCCAATCTCAATGAAAGTATTATTAGAATAATATTATCTATAATTATAATTAAAAATCAAATTTAATGATTATAATAAAAAATCAAATTTATTTAGCGCTTTAAATTGTAATTTAATTTTATAATTCTCAAAATGTTATCATTTTATAATATTATAGTTTATTATGTATTTTGCATGGAATAAATTAAAGCTTTATTAGCCTACTACATGAAGGTCGAGCAGAGAATTTTGTGCCATAATTTTAATTGTGATTAATTTGAGACTTCTTTAATTCCGTTTTGTAGGTACTCAGTCCCGGAGCTTTCGAGTTTCTTGAATCTTACTAGGAACGTATTTAACGCATAACGCTCAAGGAACATACAAACTTACTCTAGGAACATAGCTGATATAGATTTCTCTAAAAAAACAGTAATTAACATATTTTTTTGGATATTTCATAACAGTCTTATCTATTTTTGTTAAGGTAATCTTTTAGATCTTCTGGAAATAAGTATATGTAATGTAATGTTTTTAATGCATTATTGAACAATTTAAATAAATTAAGTTATGTTAAATAAATTCAAGTATGCAGTTATCGCCTGAAAATTAATTGGAGTATAAGACGTTTTTTTCCATCGTTGTTGTTGTACTACGTTGTTATTCTAAATATCGAACGATAAGTAATTAGATAAGTAGACACTAGACACTTAGACACTTTAGTTTTAAGCAGTACTCTGCCGTAGACAAACGTCAAGATGAGTTTTAAAGACAAAGTAGTAATTGTAACGGGCGCCAGCTCAGGTATTGGTGCAGCAGTGGCGGTAGGGTTCAGCTCTGAGGGTGCCCGGGTGGTGATGGTTGGTCGCAATGAGAATAAACTAGCCTCAGTAGCAGCTCGCTGCAACGAACCACTCGTGGTGAAAGCTGATGTTGGAAACGATGAAGATGCAAAACGTATCATCGATCGAACGATTGATCATTTTGGACAAATTGATATTTTAGTTAACAATGCTGGTATCGGGGCTTGGGGAAATCTCGTTTCAGGCAAACTTGTTGAGTCGTATGACACCGTTATGCGGGTCAACCTACGAGCTGTGGTAAATTTGACATCACTAGCTACTCCTCATTTAATTAAGACAAAAGGTAATGTCATCAACATATCCAGCATTGGTGGTTTGCTTCCAGCAAGTGCTAAATCAGGCTTGTCAATGTATGCTGTGTCAAAAGCAGCTTTAAATCATTTCGGTACATGTGCTGCTGCAGAATTAGCAGAGTATGGAGTAAGAGTTAATACTGTAAGCCCTGGTCCAGTTGTTACTGATATTTTGGAAAATGCGAAATCTCCGATAACATGGGATGATTTCAAAAAAATGACTGCATTGGATAGAGTGTCTCAACCAGAAGAGATAGCAGATTTAGTAATGTTTCTCGCGAGTGATAAAGCGAAGGCTATTACCGGATCTAATCATATCAGTGATAATGGTGTTTCTGTTAAACGTTTTTAAATAAAATGGTGCTACCGAGAAAATTTTTTCGCTGATACATACATAAATAAACCGAAATAAGAATTAACAAATGAGTTTCTTCTAACTTTTAAATTTAAGTTTCCTTAAAATCAGTGATCCCATTACAATCGTTTTATATTTGAAAAAGAATCTTTTTATTTGTTCTATTTGACGATGACGTGTTTAATTTTCTTGAAAATCACATTTATCCTTGAAAATGTTAAAAAACTGTCTGTCCTTTTCATTTGAGTTAGACGCGTTTTCTTTATTTAGAAGATTAACACTAGATATGGTTATTTAATATTTTTTGGTACTGCTATTGTTTTTGTAATAATTTTGATAATTCTGTAGGATTTTTTAAAAAGTTGATTAATTTCAAAATAATATATTATTTGACTAACTTTTTCAACCCGTCTGTCACTTCCATTACGAACATGTTTAATTTTGCTAATATAAACTGATATGGTTACGTCAATATTATATTCAAGATATGTTATCTTAGCAATATATAAATGGTGTTCCATTTATATATTGCTACTTATCATAATTAAGATAAGACGTTTCTGAGTCATTGTACTGAAATTGGCTTTTGTTATTAAAATCTTAATGACTATTTTAAAACTTCTGAAATATATTTGTCTTTAGAATCGTAACAACTTCTGCATATGAGTTAAATTTAAGATATTTAAAAATGTTTGAAACTACAATTTTAAGGACCTGTAAGCCGGAATATCATCATCATAAGTATCACAGAATGAAAATCTGGTTAACATAATAGAAACAAAAAATAAATTGCATGTTTTAATTAATTTTTATTGAAAATTTCAATTGTTTCCTGAATTAAGCCGCGTGCGGGTATATGATTTTTGTTTTTGAGTGAAAAAACAAAATCTATCTCTCTATTTGATAAATCCACGCGATAAGTATTTTGAGATAATTGTGATAAAAATATTTAGATGTACATGTGTTGTCTTTTTGCTTTACTTGTTTCATATTTTCTAATATTAAACATTACCCAAATGTTCTTTATCTTTCGTCATTAAATAAAAGTAAGGATGTAAAGCCTAATGACTTACTCATTAGTCTAATTTAGTTTGTTTGTTAATTTACTTACTTTACATTACCATTAATACTTCAAGTTCAAATCTAAGTTAAATAGGACGAGTAGAAATCCTTTGGTTTCAAATAAAAATAAATTATTTAAAAAAATAAAGGTGTTCAGTAAAAGATAACGTAAAGTATATATCGTAATCAACAGATATCGCTATCGTTAGGAATAGTTGTATAGCTGTTTCTAGGATATCTCCGACTACTATTACTAAAAATTTGATATCAAACTTAGATACAAATAAGTCAAGACACAAGTTAGAGTGAGAACAGAAATTGTACTTGCTTAAAGCCTTTACAAAAATTTATAAAAAAAATAAATAAAAAATTTCAATAAAACATAAAACGGTAATATTTTTTGAAATTTTTGCCTATCGCTCTTTCAAATAATATTTTTATGTAAAAGTGACGTAGACTTTAGCTATCTTTAAAAAATATTAAATTTATTGAATGAAATGTTTAAAATTTATTCTAACGCAATAAAGGCAAGTTGCATTGCTTTATTACTTACTTGCCCACTAGTATGACCTCTTTCGAAGAATCTAACTTTTTAACAAACCTGTTAAAAATCTATCAAAAACGATGACTAGGCAGCTCATAATCGTAATTACTAATATTAAACCACTTTTATATATAAATATTATAAGAGAGTTTTTGTTACGAAGATGATTTCAGCGGTCGGTAGCAGGTAAATGTGCCTCATCTTTGAAAATGTTCAACTTTACGAGAGTCATGATCCTTTCTCGTGCAATTAAGTGAAAACAAAATGGCCAAAGTCGAAACTCGATACCTGTTTTATGTTCAAACTGTACCGAAGTGAGACAATTCGCCGAGTTTTAATGTGAAGGGACATATTTTTTCCGATACTTTACAATTCAGTCTTATCTTAATTTTGTAACGTCAAGAGTTTGTGAACTTCTGTTTAAGAATGTTTCAAATATATGTGTAATATTCAGAAACATAAATGATAAAGTTAGAGTAAGCGGTTCATAACAGATAGTTAATTCTAGCCTGATGCGTTTGTGTAAATAATATTCTGCTATATGGTGTTCTTAAAATACATTAATAGGATTACGCGAAACAAACTAAAAGCGGCATTTCCGCGAGTCTATATAACTATTTAGATCGACTCTCTTTATTATATGATAGCTTATGTAGTTAAATTAAAATATAGGGAAGTAACGTCCTGGGAGAAGTCGTAGGTCCGAACAGTGTTCCTATGGTTTATAGTTAACATTTTCTTTCAGTGTTTATGAAAATAAAGATGTATGCATTTTGACCGCTATTTTAACCTAAACGGAGTATAAATATTTTGTTACACATTATTATTTATCTTTTAGAAATGAGTTATATATGGAAACATTAAATTTTGAAAATCATGTGTGTTAATAGCTAGCTCGGTTATTCCTCTGTCTTTATGTAATGTTATTATTGATATTTATATAAAAAGTTATAGTTTCTTCTTTCACAAATAAAAATAAAACAGATGACTAAATTAATAACTTGGAATGTATTTACTCCTGTGATATCACAATACTCGCCCGTCATTGAAGCATTTTATTCAGAAATTAAAGAATGTTAGAAAAATTTAAGCCAACAAGTAACAACATGGACGCACCTGCATATATATGTCGTGACCGCAGACAAGAACGTGAACTGAACTGAACTATTGTGACCTCGCGAACAACGCGCCGCTGGCCATAGTTTATTTACAACTTTTGTAAATACTTACTGAGGTTGTAAATTGGCAGCTTTAAAGTTATCAAAGTTAGCAAAAGGCTTAACACATAGTTAACGTAATTTACATATAACAATATACAAAAACATTTACTTGTTAGTACACAATAGTCAAGTTGATATGTAAATAAATATTGATTGAAATTCTAGTAGGGATTTATTTACGATAACGGATCCCTGAATTCCCGTTGAACCTCCCTTATCGCAAGTAAAAACTCACTTACAATCCGGGCGATAAAAAAAACTCGTTGAAAGATAGCCGGGAGGGACAAAAAATAAGTTTCGGACCCTACTGACACCTGCGCCTTACCATATATTACACTTGTAGTACTTTGAATAAAATGTTTTTGTTTTGTTACACCCGCCCGGGTAGATAAGACGAATGTGTCTTTTTGTGGATAACTTCATGCCAGAGGCGTTCCCCGAATATTCTCTAAACAAACAGTCAAATATTATGCTTTCATATATAACCTTCTCCGTTCTCACCATGAAAAATATCTGACGCACTGTGTGTAAATATAATATTATAACATATTGAAAAACACTTTGATTTTGAATAAAACTTTCAACAAACTAAAACTGAGGCAAAATTCAAGAGTTTAGAGAAAGGAAAATAGAGCCATATATTATTTTCTGTAAGCTGATGTAAAAATTAGAATGACTTCTACTTTGATTTTTTTCAATTTAAACTTTAAAGAAATTTATTTATTGGAGGATTTTTATATAAAAGATGGGAAAAGGGAAAGGGCAACCAGGTCTCTCACTCATCGGAAGAAACGCAGCCATTAAAGACTGCTTCACGCAGATCTTCTGTGAGAGGGTGGTTCTTCCCCGGTCGAGTTAGTCCACGTTCGAGCTGCAGTAACTTAACCACAACTAGGCTCTACCGCCTATAAAAATTACTTTTATATCAGTTCATTTGCTTACTACGGGTTTTTTTCGTCAAACTGAACACAGTTTCCATTTACTTACGTACCTACGATTAGACAATTCTATGAGAAGAAGATCTTTGAATGGAAAAAAAACTAGAAATTGTCGGTATTGAGTAATAATAAAAAAAAACTAGTTGTAAAGGCTCTGGAAAAGTAGTTAAATTTGGTTCATGCATAATATTTTTTTATATTCGCTTTGATTCGTACCACTTTTGAATATGTGACTCAAGGTGAATTGGAGTTTGATCGATAATAATAAAAAAATAAAATTAACTGTTAAATTTCTAAAATAAATTATAAATTAAACCAAGAAAATTTAAACACAATAGAAGTCGTTACAAACTTTTGACGTTACAAAAATGTACGTAAATCATGCTTTCTAAAATAAATTAGCAATAAAAGGCTTCAAATACTAGCTCAAATAGAAGCCACATATTGAATGCACTTCGTAGAAATCTGCATAATGCAGGCGAACGTTCAGCTCTTTAACAATACTAAAGACCTAAAGCACTCAACTAAATGACGACGTACTGCCTAATTTGTATACGATAGAACTTTACCGTGAACAAAATAGAATATTCTGAAGCTCACTCACTCCCGACGGCCGAAGAATTTACTCTACTTTCTGATTTATAATAACTTTTATATTTAAACCCGTTCAAAAAGTTCAGTATACATCTGAATTTTACTTAAACTTGAGGTAAATTAGTTTGAGGGGCAAACTCATCAGCGGATCATTTCCGAGGCGGATATAACATTGCTCGGGGTTTTTGATGGAGAATATTTAGTTAGAATCAAAATATATAGTTCCAAAATTACTTTCAGAGACAGGTTTTTATACATACATTTTTTATAAAAATCTGTAAATTTTTTCCTATCAATGTATCCTCTAACAATCTGTCAATCATAAGCAATTCGTTCCATGTTCCGTCCCGCCGTCGTCTAGTGTCCAATACCGTTTTGTTCTGGCATATGTCGCTTTATTATTCCCAACATATTTCAGAATTTTACAACTCCACGCTATAAAACTAAAACTATCGGGGGTTTAAAATGTTCTCTCCGTTCAAACTGAATATTTTTAGTCAATTTCAATATAACATCGTCATATCCTAAAGCGTTAAAGATACTTATTTTTCTTCTTTAATTACTTTTTAAATATTAAACTTAACATGTCAAAAATTAAAAAGAGTGATAAATACTAAATTGTATAATTGTTTAAAAATAAAGTTCCGTGTGTCATATGTTACTATTTTCAAAAGGGAACTTTCTGGAATGTATTCTTTTGAAGGCTTATAATGTTGTGGGGTCTCCCCTCGTCATTACTGCGTCACTACTGCGGATTTCCGATAACTACACACTTCCAAAATGAAGTGCAGATTTGGCATACATCATAGAATCTACAAGTACCTACTATGTAATGCTATAATAACGCAGTGAGGCGGGCGCAATGATCGCGAAGCATCTAGCTATGGACGTGCTCAGCCTACTACTGGCCCGTTTACAGAGACGTCGTGCCGTCTGCTGAAACATTTATATCTTTATGGTTATTTTTTGTAGCAACAGTTTCTAATAGTATGCTTCATTTTTATTATCATATCTTGTCTCAAATAAAGGTGGAAAGAAATACATAAGAATCCGTACAGGAAAATTAAGGAACAATTTTATCTTATCATCTTACGTTCAAGAGCACTGCAGAGTAATCGAAACGTCGGCCTAAAATCTAAACAGTTTTTGTGTTTTTTTGCAAATAAAATGAAATAATGTCGTTCTATTTATACATTTAAGAATATATGTATTATATAAGAATAAAAATTTTACCTTTCCCTCGCTACTTTGGATGGCGGTCTTATTAACAAACACTATTGGAAATTAAACTTTGCTTAAAGCTTTATAATTTTTCGTTATAATATCCTTAAGTAATTGTAACATTAATGAATTACTTTGTTTTTTTGTAACATAAGTGAAATGGTAGCCATATTAAACGTGAAGGTGCCAAGTAAAATTCTGTGTTCTTAAAATTTATCGCCTTTTCGGTAAATATGTGAACGATATTCGTTCTTGTCTACTTTGGTAGAAAACGTGTATAACTTTTTTAAGTTTCTTAGATACCTAAGAGACCGCAGTGAAGAATCTTCGAAGGTCGAGTTCTAAACCCTTTAAATATTTGGGTCGCAGGCCCGAGCATAGCAGAGACATAATATAGATGTAATTTACATAAAATACTTAAATCTAATAAAGTTTTATACTTAAATAGACAGCACAAATATGAGAAATGTTTTACATTCGATTAAGATATTAAGACCACAACGTCGAGGTGATTTGTAATTGATCGGTTCTAATAGTATTGTGATGGCAGGAGGTAAACAGACAGACAAACAGTGGTGGCTGCGCTGCGGCTCCTAGTGTTGACGGATTATTGAGAATTGATATTGAAATGGACAAACGTTTCGGCTTGATAGTTTACAACTACATAGATTTAGAAATTCTTGATGAAATAGAATATTCATCTGATATAAGTGATAGAAATATTAGTAGAGTGGTAATCAGTGATGTTGTTACTTAAATAAATTTATAGAAACAAAAAAAAGCGAAATTTTGAAAGTATTGCATTGAAATATTTCAATACATTTATATTTAATGATATGAACCGGTGTTTGTTACACGATGAAGAGAAGCGGAGGCAAGAACAATCACATATAAGTGACGAAGCAAACCACCAGCCAGTGATGCAAGTCAGAAGTTGTTTATACTAGCTGTTCTAATATATAATCCTTTGTCCTTAAATTGATATCAAAGCAAGATTACTTGCCACTTAATATAAAGTTGTTTTCGATACATTTTTTCTTACATTTTTTGTTTCTACGTTTTATAATAGGACTCATACCTTTTTCAGATCAAGAACATATCTAATTCTTTACAATCCTCTCCCTCGTGCTAACGGTGACAGTGTGAGGTCTCTTATTACAGAGGGCAGGTGCGACTCATCCTTTGTTTGTTTCAATACTAGCAATCAAGGATAGATCGCATTTTGTTAGCCTCGATTCAATCAGGCCACAATAGCTTTACGGAAGGTCAAAGTGAGATTGTGGTTTCCATCGTGTGTTAGAGAGAGGGCTAAATTGAAAAGCTAGTCTTTGTATGAATATGAATGATGTTTTATTATATCTGTGATTGTAGGCTTTAACGTTTTGATATAGAAATGAGAAAATGTTTTTTTCAATAGTATTATATATAAAATATTTGATAAAAACTATTCCCGACAAAAAAATAATTAAAGCGAGGGTATTTGTTATCAAATAGGTACAATATTCACTTTCGATAACTTTTCTTCATTTCTTTGTTTTGCTTTTTTTAGGTATTTATTTAATCCCCCCATATAACTAGTATACTACTACCTATTATATTTAATTCAAACAATGATTCAACTCAAATTAACACATAAACAGCTTAGTTTATTTTTCAGTTTGATATCTAATACTGTTAAAGATAAAATCATAATCTTATAATATCGATAAAATATTTTTTTAAGATTAAAAACGGTGTGTCATTCTAATTGATTTCATTTATAACGAATTTATGTAATTTTATAATGTACTTCCATTTATTTAGCTATCAACCATACAATCCACCATCTTATTTTTTCTCATTTGTATTTATGTGATATTAAACTAAGGGTTGAAACGCGGCCCGTCTATAAATATAAAGTAGATCGTCTATGATTAAACATGCATCCACCGGACCAGCGTAACCAGCAGTTAGTGATGCCGGCCACGCCGCTGACTCATAATTTCCTCCGTGTTTTATTTTAGAGCGAACGTGGAATGCTTATTTTACGAATGATTGATCCTCCGTTTTTGTTCCTCCGAGCTACCATTTGATTGTATTATATTCAAATTCTATAACTCTTTTCATTTCGGCTGTTTTGTTTTAAGCTCGTAAAAATTGATTGATACAATTTTATTATTGATTGTAAAAGAATTGTTTTTTAATTGCTTTTTTCTTATATTAAAGTATGTAAATGGAATTAAGTCGGATATATTTTTATAATTATATTTTGATTGATCACCAGAGATCTCAATCACGAGTCTATTAACTAAAAGTTTCTGTTGCTCATGTGACTTTATCAAACGTCACGGATTCTTACGACATACAATAAAACCCATTCACAATATCTTTCAAGATGGACATGAATTTTTCTTTTATAAGGAGATTTAAGGTATTTGGTTATTACTGGAAATGTTTTCTATTAAAAATAGTAGGTTCATTAATTTTTATAGTCTCATGTATGTATATTTGTATCTATTTTATCACTAGGAACAAGTTTCTATAGTATGTAATGAAGATTTTCTAAATTTTCCTCTTTTTTACGTGTGGAAACGTTCTTTAAGATGTTACTTATTCTGTGGGAAATTTTTTTTGCTGATTTTAATATGACAGGTTGTCAATCATTGTAACTTTTATCTGTATATTTTTTTATTTACTGATGTACTTATTTATTAGTTTATATTCTTAGGTTCTATGTAGTGTTACTGTGATATCTATTATTATGTGTGGGTTTTATATAATCTTTATTTGGATAAATTGTGAGGATTTCGAATAATCTTCCACGGAACAAATCCACGCTTGTATGTATCAGTTTCTTAATTATTAATGTATTTTGCTTTCATGTATATAAAAGGACTAACAAACAATTATAGGTTATTTAAAGCCAAAGGTTTTTATAATATCCTTAAAATAATTTACATCGCTGTTTCAGCTATGATAGTTCCGAAAAAGGTTTTTTTTTAAATAGAATCTAGATTCATCAACACTTTAGAGTGAGAATAAAGTTTCAAAGTGCCATCCAATTCAATAAATCCAGCAGTTTGTAACAAAGCAACGATGCGTGACGGCGTTGACTCGCCGTTTGACTGCTATTTTTGACAAATGGAATAAAATTCTAGTTTCAAAACGTACGCTAAAGACATTTCCTTTACAACAACCACGAGTCATTTTAGGCAGTATTAATTGAATACTTAATGTTTAGCTTAAAGCGAAGTTATTTGCTGAAAATATTCTAAAAAGATGACAGACGAAAAGAAAATGAAACAATAAAGTCGTAAAGCGTTCTTTTATTAATTTCTAAGCATGCATGCGTTGTGCAATTTAAAAGGTTTCCAAATTTTTCTTTAAATTTAAAAACTATTTTAGCATTACAGGATGACGGACTTCCTGTTCTAAAGCCAGCTGCGTCAGTCAAAGTCTTAAGATGTGTAGTTAGTAATAAATATTACATTATCATATGAAAGACACGACACGTTTCGCAGACACTAAATTAATGTAGTTTCGAACAACGCGTACTAATAAAATTAATGAGATTCGCCGGCGGCTCGACTCCGACGTGCCAAGTTCGTACACACTAACTTCGCCCACGTTTGGGCAATATTCTAAATAGCTCAGCTAGCTTCAGCTCTTCATATAAATCATGTAGCATTTGACATATTTTACAAAATCTAACGTTCAATACTTTTTTAAAGGTGACTATAAGAATCGAGACTTTATCACTCATCATTGTTGTAATAAGAAAGTATGTAACATACACGAGAATTACACAATCTCACACGGGGGAGATCCCCTCGGGTGAGGGCAATGGATTATAGCAAGAATGTCAACTCGTCGACTTTTGGAACCACAGATAACAAATATTTTAGATGTTAGGGTCCCAGCGTATCTTAACGTATCGCTTCTGACAGGTGAAGGGATAGGGATCCCTTCTCATTAACGCCTCGAACTCTCTAAACCAAAATAATCTTTATTGCGATTTAAATAGAATTTTAAATAAATTGATTTTAATATAAAGTCTCGTTAGAGAATCAGCCGTTTATATAGACTATTAATGTTCAAAATTCTTTTAGAGAATAATTATTTTTTCGAAGTTTCTTAATATTGTTTTAAAAAACTATCATTCATATGAAAAAGCATTTATATTGCAAAATGCTTATTATAAATACAGGTTTGAAAACTTGAGACTAAATTTTTATTAAGGCAAATTTAAGGCCTTAGATCTCATAAAAATATATATAATATACGTAATAATTTCGTTATATTTAATATCGAGACCACTTCACTAGTTTGTTTCGTCAAAGAGATTCCATGTAAGGGCTCAGAAAACTTTTGAACATTTTGAACTTCCCTTCACGAAGGAATGAACGATTTAATTTGCCTAAGTGAAAGCTAAGCCCGGCTTATAAATTACTAAGTGATATTCAGTGGAATTGAGTTTTTTTATTTATTTTATTGGAACTTTATTACTTATCTGCCACTTTCCATCTCAGCAGATAATGAAAATGAATTAAAATAAAAAATACGGAATGAAAAATTCAAACACACGAGTGGGACTCGTACCTGCAACCTCTAAACTCTCAAGTATCGAAACTGCTTTAAATTGAAATTGCTTTGTGAATGTCTTATATTATGCATAACTTCATAAAATTCTATTTCAACATCTTGCTACCGACTTTTTATTAATTTTTATTTAACATTTAGTGAAAAATATAAAATATTTATCGATTAGTATTTAAGAGGTTGTAAAGGGTATAGAATAATAAAGCCAAGTAATATATAATATAAATAATATCAAAAACCTGTAAGGTACGGTATTACTTGAATACGTAGCGGCGGTTACAGTTCAGATGCCATTATACTTGGCTATAATGGCATCTCAACTCTAACCACTGGAGCAAAATAAAGAATTCTAATAGTATAGTCCTGTTTATTCTTCAGGAATAAATAGATTCGACTTGAGATAAATTATTATAGTCTAGACTTCAAGGCGTCCTTAGAATATTCGACGTCTATATGTTGACACTTCCTTGTCTCATCATTAAAATGACAACAACTCGATATATCATAAAGTAAACATCGTAAAGTATATTTAATTAATTTTTGTCAATTAGTTAGAATGTATTCTTTTTGTTAGTCTTTGTCAAAATGTAACAATTATCAATTAGGTACTATTTTAAAAGCTTGGATTTTTAAAATTAATCTAGCTCCAATATTCACTGAAAGAACAGGATCACTCAGCTGTATAGCAATTCTATTATGTAGATTTCATAAATGAAATTCTTAATGTAAATTCGCGTCTCATGAAGTTTGGTATGAAGCCAAAACGCCAGGATATATTTCGTTAATAAATTGGCCTTTCGCTTCGTCCTTGACTATCGAGACGGTAATGTTGTTAGGAGATTTGAAGGACATCTTCAAGATGTAAAGGTCGAGTCGACCGACCGATATAATATAGCTAGCGTCTGGATTATTAATTCAATCAATTTGGTGCACCAAATTTAAATTCTAAAGGAAATATGTAACTCTGCTGTTATTATGGTTCTCGTGTGTTCCTGGTATTAATATGTGTTTTATTTATCATGTACAGACAGTACAAACATACAAGCGCTGGAATACCTAAAATGTATAGTATAGATTCCCGCTGTGTTTACTGCGTCTCGACCGAGCGTCGCCGGCCTCTGTGATAACACTTAACAGGAATTGTAATATAGCCTTGAATTTTAATAAAGATAAAAATTTTATAAGGTAAAGATAAGATAACATATTAAACTACACATAAAAAGTTGTAATTAACAGAGTACGTTAAAGATTTAATGATTTAGATAGTCGCTTGATAAACCGTTAAAAAACAGTGATAATGAGATAAAAACGAACGATTATATCTTCGGTTATAACTTGGTACAGGTCCGCTAATAAATTATAACAACTCTTTGAAAAAATATTTTAATATTATGTGAAGGGTTTAAAATTGTAATTGATCAATAGGAGAAATATACATTTTCTGATTCAAATTCGAATGGCAATGTATCACATAGAGTATTTTATCTCTTGAACGTCGGAGGGGAAAGCTAAAAGATCATAGAAATTGAGTTATAGCGCCGTGCTATGAATGGCTGTGGATTTTTACGAACCATTGAAGAAACAAATGGTTTGTATTGTAATGGTAATATCACTGCAGATATGTTTTTATTAATGATACATATTCTAACAGATTTTTGTCAGTCAATATATGCAGCAGCCTCCGGAGCGATGACTCACGTGAATGTAAAAAACTATTATGAGAATATTAATCGTTGACTAAGAGGACAGATTGAATATGTTTTACATATTCTCACTCGTATCTAACTCTAGTTAAAAACCTTTAAAGCATTTTATACATTTTAATAAACTGTATTAAGAATTATATTTAGATCCTCCATAAAACGAGTAAAGCGTGGATCTCGCATGTGTCTCCAGTTTGGAATTCTTGGCGAGTTTCTGTTCATTGAGTAGGTCGCGGTCTGACGTCTATCAAGAAGATAAGCGGCGAGCACAGCTTTAATGAGATTCCCTAAGTTTAGACTTGACTTAGACACAAACAGACAGCTGGATACTTAACAAACATGCGGATGGATGGCGTTTACGGATCATTTACATTGATAGGGAATTGTTTGTTCAACTAACGTACTTAGTTAAAGACTTTTATGCTGTCGGATAGTAATAAAAGAATTGAATGTACTTCATACAAGTATGAAGTACTTCAAGAAGTGTATATCTTTATACAGGTAAATCGATATAAATAGTATTCAATATTTACATATAAAAATAGTTTATTAAATAAATTTGCAGGGGATCGTCACAGCGTAACGTAATAAAAGCTTTAAGGAAATTACTTTCATTAGCGGTGAGCTTGTGTTAAGTGACGTCATTGTCAGATGTGATTGTGAAGTCAGAGGTGTGATCTTATTATGGAGTCAAAACATCGGCCTTTGAATTAGACCATGTTACATTATAAGATCCAGCCGCTAACATAAGAGTTTATGACTCTTTACAAATCAATACATTTTATAAAACAAAGTCTGTCTGTCTGTCTGTCTGTTCGCGATAAACGGAAAAACAAGTGCGAGTCGGACTCGTCCATGAAGGGTTCCGTAGCAGCAAGTAGATGACATAATATAAAAGTTATTGTAGTGCGTTTTTTGAAAATGTATTATTTCTTAAAAACGAATATCTAATGATAAATCTTTCAAACAAATTTTCGTTGAAAGTTGCCATCGAATTTTACAGCATATATTTTTTAGTTTTCTCACTCTCTTATGTTAAAATTTGAGGGGGGGGGGCACTCTTTTTTCCACTTTGAAGTATCTATCTTTCAAACAATTGATTTTGACGAAAAATGGTTTCAGGAACCTTAATGTCTTTTTTAAAGCCCTATCCATAGACATCCATCACGTATAGGTTACGTGAAAAAAAAGTTAACCAGTTCCATGTATGGAGCAAATAAAGTAAGTAAAGGGGGGCACCCTTTAATTTTTAAATTTATTACTGTTTATTTAAAATTCAAATAGGAGTAACCAGAATACGTCCACCTACAAGTTTCAACTATGTAGGCCTAACAGTTTCGGAAATAAATGGCTGTGACATACGGACGGACGGACAGACAGACAGACAGACAGACAGACATGATGAATCTATAAGGGTTCCGTTTTTGCCATTTGGCTACGGAACCCTAAAAACTACTGCGCTGACTATCAAACAGTTATCACCACTCGATAGCCGGATCTCGAGCAACGTTTTAGTATATAATTTGTTAAGTTCTTGTATATTATAAAAATATAACACTGTTCTGAAAATATAAAAAAAGATAAGTAGATATACAAAAAATATAAAATATGTTTTTATTTAACAAAAAAAGGTAAGAAGTTAGAAATGGAAACAAAACCCATTATTATCGCGACAATGAAACCAGAGCACTTGAACAATTCCAGAAGAAAATATTCTCAGCTAATTTCTTAAAATGGCTGAATAAGTCCAATCTGAGTTTGCACAGATAATAAAACACTGCCATTGTTCGTCTTTGAGGAACATTTTTGTGATTATTTCCACATTTTAGATCTCATAAAATAAATTATTTCATCAGCTAGTAAAAACGTACAAAATATTTAATTTTTTTTCGTGTAAATGTTCCTATGTGAATATTTTCATTTTATCAAATTCATTAAATTAATTCTATTCAAACGTGAACTACATTGATTATATTATCATCTTCATAATGTCTCTCAACTTGTTTCAACTATTTGTAAGGTTATAATACCCAAGGACATACAACGCGTTTCTTGATAGAATTACGAAACTGATCAACGCTTCACATTTATGATTATTATATTTGTTTTAATGGCGGGTATTATTTCTCGTTTATAAAAGGTTAATGATACTAACGCTCACAATAGGGAATACAATGTGACATTAGGGGACGCAGGAAATTAGGTTAAGTGCAGCTCTGGATTATGAAATAATACTGAATATATTTTATTTGATTTTATAGCTATCATTAAGACAGCGAATCCACCGATATGTATTCAACTTTTTACTAGAAGCTTCTCTTGCTGTCTCCTGTATAGACGTGTCCTTACCTTTACTGGCACTACTCGTTAAATTAATGTGATGATATATCTGGGAATGTTTTTAAACAATTTTAAATTCTATGTTAAAGGATCACTGTGGTATTTTGCTGCTCGTATTTTTAATAAAGCTAAATCTAAAATAAAAGATTTTGTCTATGTGCTATAATTTTATATTTGACTTATAAGTAATCCTACAGCATTATATTTGCCGAATTGCAATATAGGAGAGTTATGTTCATAATACTTTGTATAAAATATCTCCAACATAATTATTTGTCGCTCTATAAACATAACATCACTGTGGCTGTACATCTATACATACAATTACAGTTACAACACACGATTAAAGTTCTTGGAAGTTCTATTCTCCGTCAGTCTCGGGGGTAAATAAAAAAGTTTATCCCGGAAAGTGGGTAAAACGAGGAAATTCGAATTGATTTCGTGCGTCCCACTTTCCTGTTGACGGATTTGTGATCAGTCATTTTCACGCTCCTTGCCCAGGAGTTGTTTGTTTAGCTTCTTAATGGTCTCAGGATTTAGGGAAATAGCTTTTGAATCCTAGCCTTTACAAGATTACATGTTAAGTGCATGTTACTATTGTTATTACTTGTACATTTTGTCGAACTCATAGTACAAAGTAACTCAGCAAATTATGTACACAGATTTATCTCCAGCATGGTACGTTATTTTTCATGATTAAGTTCACTGTCTTTTTCGTATTCAACAGACTTTTATATCAATCGGTCCAACATAAAAGATATTAAAGTGTAAAAACCGGTAAGGAAAGACTAGAATATATAGTTTTTTTTAACGAATACGCCACAGATTTTTTAACATACAAAGTCATTTCATACCCTGTTTTAACTATCAAGACGTCGAATATTCTGTGTTGATTCAATATTCGATTCTGTTTGAATTCACTCTGATTAGTCTGTATTCCAGTTTCTTTTGAAAATTTACTTATTTTAAAAATTATATTCAAATGATTTTGACGTATTTGTTAATTTCGGTAAACTGGAATAGTCCTTAGATTACACTGAAATATATAATCAAAGTTGCTGGAATAAGTAAGCTCGTTATACAGTCCATGAGCCATCTGAAGTATACATTATAAACATGTCACTTATGTTATTTAATAACTTATATTAATTTACTCAGGATCGTTTTAAAACCTTCATTTTCTCTAAAACGTTAACATTATGTATAAAGTACGATCAATCTGCAAAGTTTCTTTCCTGTTTCGGAATTCTAAATAAAAGTTACAAATTAATTCTTCAGTGAATTCCCCGAGGAAGAGTATTAACCCTTTGATCGAGGATGGGTCAGCCTTTCAATTGAAAACAAAATCCTTCTTATCTCGTGGTTTAACGGTTTCCTAATTAAAACTATTCAAACCGTTTTATGTTGGAAAATTAATTTTAGCAATTTTCACAAGCCATAACCTTATTGAGAAGTTACTCCCACACTAGATACGAGCGTGACGTGAACGGAATCAGAACAATAAAACATAGTAGTGTGACATCAGGTTCAGAACTTCGCTTAGTAAAAGTTAGTGCTCGTTCAATGGATGCAAGAGGCAACGTTGTGACACTCTCGGGACTTGTCTTAAGAAGATGACACTTTTAAACTTATATTTTTATTAACTTTAAACTTATCAAAAGTTTAACTCTTGAATTATGTATTTCTAAAATAATTTGTAGATTAAATTTATTAGTTCCTGATTTATTTACCATTTTTAATATATATTTAGTTCTCAAACATTGGCGAGGGAATAAGGATCTGAGGTGGGTGCGATGAGACCAACATTTATTTATTATAAAATCCCTATTTTATAAACTATTTAAAAACTCTCATGTTGGTTTTACAACACAGTCACTGAAGTAATTTAAAATCTTAATGGAATTTAAAAAAGTAATAAGCATAAATTAGAACAAAGAATCAATATTTTAAAAAAATTGTCTTTTATAATTAATTTTCATTCACATAGAGATAATTATTTTCAATATCGACCCACGATTAGATTAAAAAGTTTCCAAATAAGTACATTTCTGACAATTAACTAATCGAAAGCACTGGCGCCGCTAAATATTAACGTTTATCTGCCAGAGTTTATTCGTCTTAAGCATCATTAATGAATTATATTACAGTTGATTTAAAATACTAATATTTCGTAGTTTCTTCTCAAAGGTCTAGAATCTATTACTCTAATGGATTCCCTCAACTAACTTCACATCCTATTAAAAAAACTTGCGTTTCAAGCATTGTTCCCTTGCATAATTAACCTGGTAGATGGCGTTAATTTTACTAGTTTGAAAAGCATTATTATTATAACTTATTTGGTTGAAAGTCAACTTCCTAGTTAATTCGCAAAAGAGCTCTTACATTTCGACTCACAGCCCGTCACTAACACGTAAAAATATATCAAAATAATATTGCGTAACTACAACTACTCAGATATTATATACAGTGTAATCAGAACTAAATTATTATTAATTTAAATCAATGATGTATTAGAATGATATGGTTTTAATTGACTTTGAAAGTCACATTAAATCTTCCTGTATTTTTGTATTAAAACTAAATATCGTAAAAAACAATATAAGTTACCAAAATGTCTGATATTTAGGCTAAACATTCTTAGATTCTGTTAGAGGATACTTATTTCTTATCTAATTTATTTCTTTGAAATGTGTTTTTTAATGTGAAAGTAAATCGTAAGAATTTAAGAAACAAACTGAACAAACATGTCGTCATCAGCAGCCGATCGGAGCCCACTGCTGAACAAAGGCTTCTTACTTATAGAAGGTTAGAGCATTCATCACCACTCTTGCTTAAGGCGCATTGCCGATTTCAAACTTATAATTTGAAATTTTAAATCCAGGTTTCCTCACGATGTTTTCCTTCACCGTCTGTCGGTGGTGTCTAAATACTCATAGAAAGACTCGGAAAAATCACATTGTTACTTGTCAGGTTTCGAACCCGCACCCTCATGCACGAGAGGCGGGGCTTTAACGTCTAGGCCACCACGACTGGAACAAATATAAATAACTCAAAAAAAACACAAATAAATATTTTAATTAGAAAGTTACTTATCGATTGCAGAACGAATTTATCGAGATGGAGATGAAACAGGGAATAAGTGTCTGACTATAATCCCATGTGAAGGTGAATCTACCACAAACTAAATTGGTATTCAGCCAATAACTCTCCGATTTAATTGTCTCTGCCAGAAAGTTATAAACTTCTCAATAATTTTGGCATATTGAGGACTATCAAATATCCAGTAGGGCCGACGGTATCCGGCCCGGCGTCAAGTGGTTTCCCTCGGGGACACTGCTGTAACTAAGTTTAAGATCGCGCTAACTGAACTGAATTAATCCGCTATATTAAAATTACACTCTTATTTCCTTGCTCTATATGTCATACATACCACTGTATAATGAGAAACTTTAAATTAAAATTATTTGTCCAAAGTCTTTCGGGCAGTCAAAGCTCTGCTTTGTATCCTCTTTTATTTTCTACTTTTATCAAAAAATGCCCTCAAAGTATTCTAATTGCTTTTTCCTCCTACACAAGCCTTTGTTTAAAACAAAGCAAACACGCTTAAAGCCGTAATGTTTGCTCATTATTGTCGAAGCAATTCTCTATTTTCATAACCCGAATAATAATCAAGTGACGTGTTCGTATCTCTTCAGTCCTCAAACAATATGTGTTTAATGAAACCGTCAGCTCGGTAAAACCAACAGAAAAAAGCATAAAAGGAAGCAATCGAAGGGCATTTTCAATTTGGAAGTCAAGAGATACGAGTCTCATAAATAAAAGTTTTAGAATCAATTCCCGAGCGCCAAGTTCCATTTGAGAATCGCCATTTCTCTCTCCATTTATTACGTAAGTATGTATTTTGTATAGGTCCTTAATAAGTATATCATTTTAATTTTCAATTTCAATCTCACAAGTCGTATATTATTAGGTCTCGTTTTTGTATCATTTACACTGAAGCCCAATATCATTAAACACAAATAATACTAACCATGTACGAGTATATTAATCAGAGGTCTCTAAAAAAATATTCCTGTTAATATTTTTAAGGAAACATGAACGGGGAATGTTTTTTGATTTGATTTTTTTTAAATAATATTAAAATATATTTTTTAATAAAATTATTAAAGTTAATGAGTTTCAAAACTCTTTTTTTAATGGCTGCAAACAATTCACATTCCTGTTGGCAGAAAAGTATTTCTTATACAGTTAAGTAATTTAATAAACACTGTCACAACAAAGTAAGATAATTATATAACATTAAAATAAAACTAAATAAGATTTTATTTTTCTTTCTAAATTCTTTGAAAATTTTCGTCATTTTATTAATAAAAGTTAAACTTTAATATAAAACAAACAATGAAAGGAAGAAGTTTAAAAACTACTCGTATAATGAGACTTGTATATATTTCAATAGTTAACAGAATTGTCCCGCAACTACCGTTTAATAAAATCTCATCACTTTTGCACTCTAATTACCCAATGAATAAAAACTCTAACTAACTTTATGCTGAAATAATAATTCTGTAACAATATCAGCGCCCTGGTGCCACAACAGTCAGTGAGCACTTATTTAGCAAATACATTATCCGTTAAATCTGTTTTCACCAGAATTTATTTGCAAACGGAGCCTTGACTCATTAACAACATTCCGCTATGTGATGGGTTAAATCATTAAATATATCACGTAATAATACCACAAGCACTTTATACCTGTGGGCTGTGACAGGAAGCAAAGTACGAAATAAAAAACAGTTGACATAATCAGGTTGTTGTAGTAGAGTCGGATATTTAGAAATATAATCATCTGTGTTTAAAATAACGTATCAGACAAGTAACGTATCATTTACTCCATCAATTACTTTGTTACAGGTAAGCTGGTTCAAACAAAACCTATCTATGAAATGGTATGTAATATATATGTTTGTGCATCTGTTTTGGTTTGTTTGGTTTCTCTGGCTCCCGTACAAGCGGTCCATTTATTTAAGTGCAGTCAGGAGCAATTACTAGTCAGATTTCTGTGTGTTTGACGTTCTACTCTGATTCTTTTACTCAATAAATATGTTTGATAAAATATTTGTTTAGATGTTTGCATGATCGGTTTGGAATTGTGAAAGAAAAATTATCAATTTTGAGAGGTCCATGAACATCAAATAAAGCAACACTTGTTATAATCTTGAGAAGGGATGGAAAATAAAAGTTATTTAAGTTACATTCAGTTAAAATATGACTTTATGAGGCTTCGAATTTCTATCATCAGATTAAAAATTTTATTTCTATCCTTCATTTCTGCAAAATATGCATAATATATTCGGTTAGTGTCACGTAAAATAGAGAGAACGTTTTGTGAAGTAACATGTAATTTTTCGACTTATGAACTAAACAAGTCTAATTTTTGTTAATGGTGAAATATGTTGTCGCCAGAAAATAAGTAATTCTTATCTAATGTTCATTGTCTGAATATAAACTTTTTGGAGAATTTCGGATTCGGAATCCATTTAAAAAAAAATTGCAACCCATTTAAAAAAAATATTACACATCTTTAAGTAGGTCTTTAGCTTATTATTAAGACATATATTCCTCACGTTGTTATTTATCTAGACTAGAAAGTTACGGACTTTAATATTTATATTATTAACTGTACCTTTATAACATATTTTGTCAAAAGTATTTCTAATAAACAAATACATCTCGTTAAGAGATAGATCAACTGTGTGTATCCAACAAAAGCCTCGGCGTCAAATAGATTATAAGTCTTTTCAATCGGAGTGTGAAAAGCAATAAGTCCGTTGTTTCTTTTCTACTTTAATTTATTTTTTCTATTATTTCTTTTTACTCTCCATGCTTAACTGCCACTTAATCACAATGTACTATTTTTACCATGCGTGCTAAAAATCTAAAATGAATATAAAATATTAACTTAATTTAATGCCATCTGTAAACAAAAAGTTGAACGTTAAAAGAACAACCGAGGCACACAACTTTATAATTTTCTCTTTCATGGACATAGATGGCGCTGAGAAATATTTCTCTATAATATAATAAAGCCGTAAACAACAGGAAACAGATATGGAAAATGCTGCAAAAATTAATATTCTTTTCCAAACGATGGAGTATAAAATATTAATTCCAAGGATAAAAACTATTCGAGGAAAACTATTAAAACCTCACAGTTCATTTCTCTCGTGTTACAGATGAACTTTGAAAAGAATTTAATTAAAATGATCCGACTTTTCGAGACAGTTATTCTTAAACGCCAATTGTAGGAAGTTTCCTAAGTTTCAGACTTCAAACTGTAATTAATACTTATTACTTTAACTACTTCCAACCTTCCAAGAATCTTCACAAGTTCCAATTCGCTCAGTATATTGTTTTAAACTTATGACACTACAAAAGTGACTTCCAGTCTCCAGTAACATAAAAAGTTAAAGTTATTAATTAGTTAAATTAATGTTTTAGACATTTTAAATTGAAAAGTCGTCTTTAAGTAGTCTTCAACAGTTTTATGACATATTTTTGAATACAAAATAAAATATAAGATGGATATATCTCCAGCAACTATACTGAGTACCATGTATACTTTTGCGCATATTTCGTAATGCATTATTTATATACAAATTCTTTTGTCACAATTTTTATAGCATTTAAGATTGTAATAAATATTGTAGCGCCATCTCTGGAACATACATAAAACTTTCGTATCCGTTAACTTAGTTCCTGTTAATTCCAAGAGATGGCGTTTTGAAAATACAAACTTTTCTTTACCTCCATTCTTTACAGCGCCATCTATTTTTTAGAACTCGTATTTTTAAAATATAAAGTTGCTCTTAGATGGCGTTACAAGAATTCAAGTTGACACCTGCTGTTATTAACTTCAATCTTCCGGCCTAGATGACGTCACTAGTAGTTACTAATGACATTTCATAGATATTCAATTCTTTGTGCAAACTTTGGAAATTACCCGTGTAATGAAATATCAATGCGAATACATTATTTTTTATATTAATTCATTTTTTAAATTCTTACTTTTAAAGTAAGTATATACTGCGATGTAAACTTTAAATATTCACAATGATATTCGAGGGTATTTTTGTCATTAAAAATATATTACAAGTAATGTATGCTTTTTTCACATGTAAGAAACGTCAGGACCCTCCACACTCCACAACACTCGCGCCACTTACAATCATAGTTTTTTTTATTTCAGGCTAAACAATCTCATCCAAACGGTTGTGATTTTTTTAAATCTGCCTAATTTTTGTTTTTATAAACGTTTTTCAATATCTTATTTAATATAGTGAGCATCAATGTATGTATAAATTCTGGTTTATTTTTAATCAATGTTACAAAATTGTCATTAACATATATGGAAATATTAATGACCGATGCTTTTTATGTCTCCGGTATTTTTATTGCATTTAAAATAGTTGATTAATATTTTAATTTTAATTCATCCATACAGATACGAATTCATTGTATATTAAAGCGGCCATCATGTAATTATTTGTATGTTACAAAATTCAAATCAAGCAAATTCTTAAACTTTCCTGTTCCATTACAGAAAATGCTTCTTTTATTTTGTTTGACCTTTAGTGGGAACAAATGCAGATTAGGTCGAAATAACTCCAGGCGCCTCCGTCCAGAACAAAAATTAATTCCAGCTGTCATGTACTTAAAACAAATCCCTTCTGATTTGAATAAACTCGCTATTTGTCGTGAACGGAGACGATTACTCGTTTCCTTGACACTTACTAAGGACCTCCTTTGAATAATATTTTAAATTTGTCTATAAAATACTTAATA
This sequence comes from Danaus plexippus, assembly GCF_018135715.1. Taxonomy (NCBI): domain Eukaryota; kingdom Metazoa; phylum Arthropoda; class Insecta; order Lepidoptera; family Nymphalidae; genus Danaus; species Danaus plexippus. Next base: position 226,990 of record NC_083548.1, on the reverse strand, counting down.
CCTTTCAGATTTTGAGTGATTATTTAGAATACTTTAGGCAGTTATTATGGATGGTAGAAAACATGGGGAGAAGATATATTGTAAATTATAATATTAAAATTGTCTTCAAAAACTAAAGTTATTAGAGTTTTAAGGAACGAAAAGAATATCTTTCATTAAAAAGGAACAAATTTTATCAAACACTTATTGAATATCATTTATATAATCACGAACTAAATCCTAAAAGAAGTACGTTTGAGTTTCATGGAACAAAAACAAAAATTGTTGTAGTTTTTTCTATAAAATTCTTTGAGCTTTGATGTAACTGCGGGCTATGGTTTAACAAAGAACGCACAAAGCTTTCACAGGATAATATTGAACAAAGTTATTGATGGAATATATGTTATCGAGATATAATATCCTATTATTCTTTGTTTGTCGAACCCCGAGTTGTGTTATTGAAAACTAAACCTTGTATGAAAGTTACATGAATTTAATAAGATATAAGTAAGTGTATGGGTTAAAACAACAGAGTAACATGATGATGGCAATGATAATAAATAAGCGTAATTATCTTTTAATACGAGAGAATAAGAAGACTAATTGCAACTGCCCATTGTTCTAGGACGGACAATGCTTGTCTCGACTAGAAAAGACGGTGGTTTAATAAACATACTTTTATCATAATGTCGTTGAGGTAGTTTTGTTTAAATAAACTCATTCACTATAAAACCTCAAGGTTTACCAGAGTGTTAGTGAGAAAAGTAATTTTAAATGCTAGATGTTTGTCTGTGTGTATTAATTTAAAACCAAACACACGGTATGTATTGGTTATAGCGATATCTGTTTACAGTAGACGTGCTCCATAGAGTCGTGTCGAGTGCTTCAGCAATTCATGTGCTCACTAAATAACCAGGTCGCATTTCAATGGTCACCAGGTCATGTGGCTTCATATTCATTAATCAAATAATAATCATTTACTTCATTTATACTAGTATAATCAGTATTGAACAGATACATACATTTGTTAAAATATTTTAGATTAGCGCAAAACATTCTGTTTCGAGACCAATGTTGCCTTCGTGTTCGCAATGTAATAAATAATAAAAGTATAAGGATGAATTAAATAGAACAATGATTTTAATTAGTGAGTCCAGATCTTTGTTGTTCTCTAATTAATTCGACTGCAACCCGGACTCTTGTGAGTGTTCGTAGAATTAGTATTTTTGGATCACAAAGCAGCGAGACAGAACGAGCTGACGTTACTGAACTTGATACGCAATTCGTTTCTGTAATTGGAAAATGTTCAATAGGCGTATTGAAGCCGGACTATTCGTAGGTCGCTTTTTAGAAAAATGTACTCTTAAAACGGCCGTTGTGTCAGCGGAACGAAGAGATTGGACGTTCCGAAAAAATACCGATACGTTCCAGTCGATGTCTATGAGGTTTGTTGATGTTAGAATATTTAAATAATTTTCGCAGAAAGGAATGTCCTACATAAAAAATACACTCTCGGAATAATTCTTCTTAAGCTGTACAAAGTTCGATGCGGACTCGTTCGGTAGCAAATTATATTATGAGAGCGGCGGAACATCTACATAATCCGAAGCAAGCTGCTTGCGAAACTTTAAGTACATAAAACCCTCCTGCTATTACATTCCCACGTCACTCTCACAACATCTTTATTATTATTGTCCTTTGGACCTTACACGAGATATTACAACGGAAACAGTGGAGCATGTAGTTTCTAATAAATAATATGCTAACATGCTTGTTGTTTTTTATGTGATAAAACTAAATCAAATGAATTCTAGCCAACCACAAACAACTCTTTCATTTTCGTGTTTGATACGGTCACCCGGCCTGATAGGACGCGAAATGTCTTTCATATTATGTATGAACGTACTAAATTCAATTTAATCAGGGTGAATGTTAAAGTGTTCTCTTTATTTATTACTATTCAGAGATGTCAGCGGCTCTGTAAAAAAAATTAAAAATATTGTTTAAATTATTAAGAAATAATGAGATCTAAGACTTTTGCGAGTTATACATTTAAATGAAACTAATATATTTTCGGATGTACTACGCGGATTTTATTATTTTAAAACGACATAATCGCGACGTTTCGGTTACTTTTCAGCAACCGTGATGACGGGCAGACGAGATGTGAATTCACATATATATCCGAAAATATATTAGTTTCATTTAAATGATTAAGAAATGTATATTATAATAATTCACCTTAACTATTTTGCTATCAAAAATATATTTAATTTGAACCTAATAGTTTTGAATTTGTATTTTTTCTAACATCTACTAATTTCGAAATACTTTTGTAGTAGTTAGTACTATCTAGTATGGTTTCGCTTGGGAGCTGACTATGGAGAAGATCCAATATGCGGCCTGACCTAACAATACACCACCGAAACTAAGCTGCGGAACACTGTGTGAAACAGATTTAATGCAAATTAAATCTTATTCCGTTACAATAAGAGCATCAAAAGTTTTTTTAAACGAATAGTTTGCAAGCGTCCACGAGACCGCGCCGCATGAAATATTCGTTCCAATGTGAGTTCTATGTTATAACATCAAGGGTTTATATGGGTCGTCAGTATAAAATTAGTAAAGAGCTTAAGTCGAGGCATACGATAAAGTCTATTACAAAAACAATGAACACATACTCACCCTCATTGTCTCGAACCAGATTTGCTAAAGAGCGTGTGGGAAGGTTTGTATACAGCAGTCGGTAATGCTATCTTAATTAAACGCGAGAATTCAGTTAAAACAGTTTTACCTTAAACGAAATCTCGGTTTAAAACAAATCGTGTTCTATACCACTTAACATCACAGACCGCGTGTACAGTTTACTAATTAGAACATTTAAAAAATTCCTTTTATCAAAGCTTTAATACAACTTCAACAATTTGCTGAAACGTTATTTAAAATATACTATTTTATTTTTAAAAATTCATTGACTCGGGAGAGTTATAGAGATAGAGTAATATACATTTTTTGTTTTTGGTTTGGTTAAGAGGTCATTAAGGATGTGGTTAGACATAAGTATAAAATTAAAAACCTAAAGATTAGTCTCTCCTACATTGATCCAACATTAGTTAGCTCAAAAATATTTTTCATGTTAAGTCTTTTAATACAATCGTTTTATGAAGAGTGAATAGTATATAACCCCACAATGTAATACATTTGCGAGTATTGTCTGTAATTGTAAGCATTATAATAAAACAAAGGTCTCGAGCGCAGTGTATCGAGCTGTTTGTTCGTATGTTTACTTTATTTCAATTCATCCGTGTGTTGAGAACACTCACAGTCGTTCTATTTAAAATTCACTTGAACCCAGTACGAAAACCTAGTTTGTAGGTCAAGCAAACAGTCTCATGATATTTGTTGTTTTCGTTTTTTTTTTTAAAGATATAATTGAGATTTTTTTGGTTCGGTTCTTATAGGATCTCTATATACTCGTATGTACTCCTTGAAGTTGATATGAAAACGTAATATACGAGTTTAAAATGGCTTTGGAATATAACTATCTTTTTGATTAATAATTGTCGTAGTGAATAGATAATCTATCTTATGTATTTTGTAATAAGGTTCATTATAAAAATAACCGTCTAGTTCTGGCCATATACCTGTTGTATATACTTGTTGTATATCACTGTACGGACTCTACTAATATCGAAGTGTATTCAACGCCATCTATACGATAAATGCTCGGAGTTCACTTTGTGGCCGCACGTTCGACACTTGCAGGTAGTACTTCCTTTATATTAACTTACAACACCTTAACTATACAAGGAACTTGAAAGCTTCGTAAGTACTCTTCGTTCTAAGTTGAGTACACTCAGAGTCAAGTGTATGTATTTATTTCAAGCACACAATATTATTAATAGTTCGTTTCATCTAACAATGTGTTGTAATTTTGGTTTTTGACTATTCCTAGCTCCTTACTTTGTTATCAATGTTCTTAAATGTATTCATCACTAGCTGTCTTGTGATATATTAAGATGTTTTATTGTAGCATCTAATCCGTTCACTAAAGTTTTATAAGTTTACTTTGCACTCGAAAGCCAAAACTGTATGTTGTTGAACATGACTCGTAAGAGGATTTCTAGTTGTGTACTGTGGAGACTATAAATAAGGTAGCATCGTACTCTGTGCTGGTAGTTGGGATGTGTGTCGTAAATCAAAGGCGTTCAGGTTCATGTCGAGTTATTCAATGAAAGAATGGTGATGATGATTTATAGTGACAGAGATTCTGAGGTAATATCCTGAAGGGTACTTGAACTTCATCCGGTACAAAATAGAAATATTTTTTATAGTGGTAGAGCCTAGCTGCGATCAGTTACTAAGTCAGTTACGAAGTAACCTTTAATGGCTGCGTTTCGTCTGATGAGTGAGAGAGCCGGTGGCTCTTTTTTCCCATCCTTTCCTGCCCTTTTTCTTTTTCTATCTCTTTGCTCTCCCTCTTCCACAATCAAGGTCGGCAACGCATCCGTAACAACGTTCAAGGCGACTTTGACTTTCTCCCATGAAGTAGGCCGTCTGCTCGTATGCCGAATAAGATATAAAAAAAGGAAACTCATCTTTCTTAGAGATAAAGATATTCTTCACAAAGACGTTTGTCGCTTACAAAAAATATCTTTTACTCTATCTTTCCCCAAAGACCATGCCATCAAGGTCAACAAGTATTACGAGCTCACTAAGAAAATGTTCGTTGTAAATTTGTATGCGGTAGAAGTAGGAGCGAGTGGTATAACAGCCAAATCTCTCTACAACCTGCTAAAAGGCTTAGGCCTGTCAAGAACTAACATCAGTTTATTCTTGGAACGTGCGTCGAAGGTAGCCCTAGCAGGCTCGTTTTAAATTTGGTTAGGCAGAGAGAGCACATTGGACAGTGGAGGTGAGCGTTTAACGAGCGTTAGATAGGGGCCCCTTAAACCTACACCTGGGTCGCAAGTCCCAGGCACTATTGAAGCTCCTCTCCCTGCAAAACAATAGACCCGGCACCCGCACGGTGAATCCATGAAATGCTGAGAGGTTTCGTCTCTTCTTTGATATTTTTTTGTCACAGATATAAATCAAACATGTAGTGTCTTTTTATGTTGTAACCGTCATATATGTTCCACCTGCGGTTAGTCGTGTCCCGCACGTCACCTGCCTCCGTGGTTTTGTCTCTGCATCACAATATATACACTAAAACGACGCCATGTTGTTGGCACTCCTGTGAATGCTTATATAATGACCCAACTATAAAAATCAATCTATAATGATAATCACTAAACTTACTATACATCAAACACTGAAAGATACTTGTATAGCACAGCAAGACAAAATATTAAAAGAATTACTAAGATTTTACTTAAATATTAAAAAGGTCTTGAGAGTCATAATATATAAGCCACAATGAAGTGTATTTTCACTTTTAGTCATTTGTTTTATGTGGCTTTAAACTACAACTTTTAGTGGCTTATCAGAAACCAAACCCGCATATTTCGAGGTCGTCCCCTTTTTTTCTCCTTTTTATGTCTAATTTTTCTTACTCTTAATTTCTCATAATCCCAAGACCTATAACCATACAACAACTGTTCTTTCTATCCAACAGGAATATAATCTCTAAAATAATTTTAATAAAAACCTGACATCATAAAATAAACAAAAATTTACTTTAATACAATTTATTTTTGTTGTCGCAAGAGTTATTATAATGTTATACATTCAGATTCTCTTTCTTTCGCTTTTGCAATTCATTCAAATTGCATCCTCTTTTTACAACTTTTATAGAAAATTACTCAGCAAAAAAATTGAAATCTCTTAAAACAGACAAGAGTGGGTTGCTGCATAATTCAACGTTGAAACGCAACTAAGCGTAGCAGTATTGCGCGTGCTACGAGCGTAGCAAGCTACGTTATCGTAGCTTGTTGCTACGAAATTTGTGGCCATTATAAATTTTGTACTTTTAGTGCGGTCTATTTGGAATCGATGTGTTTGTTAGTATGAGCTTAGATCGCACTCTGTAATACAACTTAAACGGTTAATTAAAAGAAAAATAAACATTTTTAGGGCATTTTCTACGACGAATTAAGGGACATAAAAAACATCATTACGGTGGAGGCGGACACTGAAGCTGTTATAATGATTTTTTTGTGACGATTACGAAGGCTTAAAAATGATTGACATTCATTATATTTTAACGAGGAGGGCGTCAGATGTCAAAAAAAAGCGAAACAGATTTAGACGATTTCACAAATAATCACATTTAAGTTGGAAATAGAGAAATTAATAATAAAATTTTGAAAAGAATTAATAAAAGAACTCAAAAAAATTTACTTCGAAAATTTTTTATTTGTTAAACGGTTTATTATTAAAATTTTTGTGAACGTCGCTAAGCGCTTAATAGTTCTATAAATGGGTCATTGCATTATGCTGCCTATTCATATGCAACATAAAACAGTAAATTGTATTCGTGAATAATGAATTTGAAACTGTTGCGAGTCGTCGGTATTCTTATAAAAACGTCAACAATATCCGACCAGGATCGAACTCATTCGAGTCAAAGCTGGGGTTATTGAAATTCTCGATAGAAATTTATTCGGAACATATTGAGGCTTTAAAGTTGCCAGTTCAAAGCCGGCGCTTTTATGTGAAGTTAGTTTCATACCATTTTATAAACTCTATCTGAATATTTTATTACAAAGAGGTTATTAAAAATATAATCAAACAGCTCCCCGACTACATTTTAAACAAACGCGTTTAAATTTTAAAATATTGTTCATTCTCGAACAATAAACAACATTCATATATAAACTATTGATTTTTCATTGAGGTACTTAAAACATATTTCATGTTAACTCATCCGTTTTATTTTCATGAATAAATACCCTTTTATGTTTATATTATTATATTCTTGGACATATATTTTTTGTTATTTTTAAGACACAGTTACTCTCTACAACAACAACATCTATAAAATTATGAAATTTTTCAAGAGTATAATTCATAGAATACAAACTTGTTTAAACAAAGACTACTCTTCGTGTACACGGCCTTCCGCTCTGACCCTACCGGTCATATACTGAATACCTCACCCGCAGTGTCACGTGTGAAATCTCCATCAGCCAGAACAAACATTTTTCAACCCTCATATCTGAATTCCACGATTTAATACTTTTAGTCCCAGTTTTTGTCAACACGATATTTAAAAGTTAAAACATTAATATGTTCTCTATCCTCTCTCTGTTGTTGATAGACCTATAAGATGTACGTTATATATATAATGTTATCTCTACATAAAATATATTTATATTTTAATTCAGTTCGAACCTATAAACTACGTATGAAGATACAAGAGCAAGTATTTTAAAAGTAAGTAAATAAGTTAAAGAATTATGGACACAATGTCATTGTGTTATAAAGACTAAACTGAGATAATACTTAAGAATATGTTAAATTATATTTTGTGTGAGAGTGTCGCCGTTTTGTAATATAGTTCACTAATTATAAATTTTAATAAGTCGCCGTATCTGTGGCAGATGTCGTCGTCTATAATTTCTTGTTTAATTAACGCTCTGCGTTACAATTTCCGCTTCTGACAAACATACTAATATCGGAACGGGAACGGGCGGAGGTGCTTAATTAAATTCACGTTAGGAATATAGCCTTATACGTGTAAATACATCGGGGATAATCTGCCTTCAATCAGACAGTCGTTACAAACTTCTATTTGTTTTACAGGAAAGGTTTCGGTTCACTAATCCTCACAATCTAAACTTCTATATTTATATATGTGTATGTATATATTTTAAATCGTATCGCCCCGGCCATATTCCCGCGGGAGCGTCTGTTTTGGTTATATTTTTTGGTGGTTTTGTTACAAATTTGAAACAATAAATCAGCTCGACAAATTGATGGTGAAATCCTATTTTGTTTCGCAGATTTTTAAATGTGTTTGACGATTATATAAAATAAAATGGTACGTCTGTGTGAATATCGGCGATATTCAGCTTATATTTAACTTGCGGGAATTTTAATTATTGTATTTTTATTTATTGTGGGAATTTTCATTTTTATTTTTATTGTAGTTCTAAGAATTATTAACTATTGTATACTTTAATTACTTGTTTTTTGTGAAAGCAGATAGCTAAGAATATTTGAGCAGGGTTTTTATAGCTCAAATCCGTCGGTCATAAATGTTATCCACATTCAAAGATGACCTGACAATTAATCATAATTAGTCCAACATGCCGTAATCCTATTAACCACCGATGAGTCCATGGTGTGGTGACTCATCATCCGTAACCACTGATCACCGCAGTTCTTTGTCGGAGAATCACTTTACTGCTCAAATAGTAACTCTCTTATTAGCAGATAGTCTAAAAACTTGAATGACTTTTATCATTTCCGAGTTAAAGACATTTAAAGGGAGATATTGGTTCTTTGAGAAGTATTCGCCTTTTCGATGGGACTTTGAACGAGTCTGGCAGAGAGAATCTATATCCAAACTACCGTAAACAGTCTTCATATGAGTGTGGAAGAAGTGAAAACATGACCATCATGGTTAATGAACCCCAGAATTCATAACTTCCAGCCACTTTGTTTTGTTCCAATATTTTGAAAAAAAAAAAAACATATACACGAAGTTACAAGTGATAATCTGTTTTTGGTAATAATACTAGTTCATTGAGTATGAGAAATTCATTTAAATGTGTGAAAGTTTCATTCAAGTGGTTACTTTTAGATGAAGTCTTTTAAATGCTCTTCTTCAACTACTTTTCCGTTGGTAATGTTCTGATCACTTCATTTGAACCCATTTAAACAAACTCCTCCAACAGAGACAATACAGAACTTGGCTTAAAATATCTTGTAACAGGAAATGTTTAAAAAATACAAGTTTCAGTGAATAATAAAACAGCAGGTTTGATTTAAAAGTTCAATGACTTGTTACGTACGCAATATTGTTGACAATAAAGTTAACGTCGAAAATTTACAGCGCCAGTTAAATAAATGCACTCGTAAGTATCACGTGTTTATTACTTTTATGCGCTCCGCAGTCGGTTAATATCACGTGGAATAGTTGCTATTACGAGTTGATTGAGAGTATTATCAAAATTGAAAGAAGGTGGTGATAAAGTACTGCAGCTCGTTATCGATATCTACGTGAATTACTTCTAATGATTGTATGGCGCTGATAATCAGGTACATTAAATAAAATGTTATTGAACACTCACTCTGATGTTTCGTTTCTTTACTTTCATTAAACGAAATACGCTATGGCCTGTTATGAAGTGAGAATTCGGTGCTGTTCCTCTCACATATATCAACATTCGGTCAAACCAGCACCCACATAGTCTGCATTCAAATGGAACTGAACTACACACTATTGCCGTACTATGTCGCTCACCCGCTTTGAGTAACAAATGGAATATAAAGCAATCATTCACATACTTTTGAGGGAAAATCTAATATTTATAAGTGATAATAAGTAAACAACATTTATTCCTCAAATTCTGTCTTAAAATTCTCAAAGAAAAGATGATTACTGCGTATAATACTTAAATTGTTTTTATAAAGTAATGAATTATTTCGTTTGAAGTGACAGCTGATGGCTCCCATCGATCTACATCCTAAGATACTCCTCACAGGGAATCTTAATTGTATTTATCATATAATTTTAATCACTCATAATGATGTATTTTTTAAAAATAAAACAAAAACGAGCCAAAATAAAATCATATTTAACTTTATAAAAAAAGGTTTGTGATTTCATAAAACCTTTCATTCAAACGACCATAATTTAATTTATTTTTCGGAAACATCACAGTTTTGTATATTTTGATAAAATATTATAACATCTGTCACAATAATATATTTTTGGATACACCAGGACGTGTTTTTATTTATTGTTTGAATTTTTTTAATTTCTAAAAATCAAATCTTAAGAATATGAGTTTTGCCACACACAATAGTATTGTGCAGACAGTAACTGATACTCGTTTTTAGCAATACAAAATACAAAAGGCCACAGAAATGAAATATTTACCGTTTATGGCGAATTGCGGCCATTAATTAAATTCAATATAAAAAATTAACATCGAACAAAATAGAAATTCTCCACGAAAGTCCGCAATTTACAATTAAGCGTCCATTACTGTATATAATGAGATTGAAAATTAAAATTTCCATTGAGCGCTTGTAATTAGCAGCGAACAAGTAAGTAATTACAGAATATAACTAAGCGCTGTAAGCGCTGTTTGCGACTTTTATTTGACCATTGAATGCGAAACGACTTCTGTTTATCTTCTACTCATTTTACTTTTTCAATTGGTTTGAAGTTTTTTATTAATATTTGTATTTATTTATTACTTTTTCTTTGTTTGTTGCAAAAACTTGTTTCGTTTACTGAAGATTCATTAAAGAGCAGCCGTGACGAACCTAAATCAGAACAAAGTCCACAAAAGGGAAACAAGTCTAATATTAAATAAATAAGTTGAAATCCTTTCTGTAAATAGAATGTCAAAGCAACTGTTGCATTCTGTCTTGTATCCAATTAATTTAATCCCGTTTTGAACGTAACATCTACAAATAGACGGTCTGCTGGTGACTCAAGAAATCCGCAATTCTAGGAAAAATTTCATTTGAAACTCACCGTGTTTTCTAGAGCAGAACAATTGTGCTATTGAAATCTGTATTCGACGACCGTCACTGTAATTATGACTCCTATTTGTACTGCTATAAAGACTAGAATGTCTCGTCGTTGCACAAAACATTGGAAGGAATAATAATTGCAAGTCCTTGAGCGTGGATCGAGTGTCATCCAGCGATCCTGTGCACCCTGTAACGCATTGTGTTTCATGTTTAATATGACAATTTTAATTGGTTTAAAACAATACACAAGAACTCTTTGTGGATTATTGTTTTCAAAATATTTTTTTTTATATCATTAAATAAATTGAAAGATATTTTCTACTTTGTTTGATACAGTTTTATTATAATTACGATATATTTATTTTATTCAACATTACCCGGTTGCAGAATTCATTTTTGGAATATAAATTTAAAAAAAATTATAATTTACTCGTATCAGTAATATTAATTAAAAGAGTATAAACAAAACTATTGTACTTTCGATCTCCATTGATGTTCCACCTTCATAATATTATGTTCATCTAACAAAAGAATAATACAATTTTTCATCCGCTAATGTACTTTGGGGGAACAAAAGGTCTTAACATAGAACAACCACAAAAAATATATATCTCTTGCTGAGTTGAGTAATAGACGGAAGAAATGTTCTCTGAAACTTCAATGTTTTTTTAGATCTATCTGGATTTTTTAAGAGTTTGATTTATATTTTAATTTTGATGACTATATAAATATGTAAATATTCATAGTTTGGCCACTTTTATACCGATTTCTCGTACAACGTAACGATGTATTAAGTTATAATTTGATATTTTTATCATTTTTGATCCAGTTAATTGTTATTTGTGCTATTACAAATTTGGATTAAAGTAATGAAGATATATTCTAAAAAACTTTTTTATATTATGAGTAACTGTTAAATTTGTATAAATTTTAATTTAACATCTTACAAGGTTGGAACCTAGTTGTTGTCAGTAACTACAGCTCAAACATGGGCTGGCTCGACTGAGGAACTACTTCCCTCTCACAGAACATAAGCGTGAAGTAGCCTTGAGTGAAAGCGCCAGTTGCCATTTCCCTTTTCCCACCTTATCCTCTCCCTCTCCCACAATCAAGGTCGGCAACGCATCCGCAACATCTCTTAGGTTGCAGATGTCTATTGGCGACGATGGCTGCTTTCCGTCAGGTAGGCCATCTGCTCGTTTGCCACTTTGATATATATATAAAATAACAAGATTTATTCTATATGGCAATTTTCATTTATTTTCTTTATTCCATTTCTAGGATCAGTACCTAAAGCGAGGAAAATTGCAGCCTTCCTAACCTGGGTTCATATATGTCTGTTCATTCTTCAAATGTTTGTCTTTCTGTCACGAATCTCAAATATCAAATTTTATCAAATAATCCGCTCTGCTACCCTTGGAAGCAGTAAAAATATATGTACGTAAACCCAATTTATAGATAAGGTCGTTTATGCTCCGTGGTGGTATAAATAAAAAATAGGTTATTATGATGACAAAATATCTGATTCATACTATCCATCCGGTTATCATCTGCCGATCATCTTAATCGATGTTCGTTCTAGATCTGTTTAGAACAACATCCCAGGAATATTTCTTTTTCTACTTTGTTTAAGACTCGTGCAATTTGAACGAACCATATTGAATATTTTTGTAAAATCATATTTTCAAATATGTTGTTTCAACAAAGATGTTTTATCTCACACCTTCAGTTCAAATTGCATTACAGAAATCTTCAAATCAAATTGTCAACATCCTGGCTCGAGTACAAACATCAGAGATCTCAAACTGCGCCAAAGGAAATTTGATTTGGGGAAACTAAATAAATCCACAAAATAATGCGAATGAGAATTGCGGGAATAATAGAAATAATGTCGGTTATTGTTTTTGTGGCGTGGATTTGTGATATATTGTTAGGCTTTTGATTGGCGGAGTTTTTGATGGGTTTTATTCGATTTGACTTTTGTTTGTTATTACTGAATATAAAGAATAAATCTTTCTCTTGAATCTGAATTGAAGCAATAGAAGTACGATGTCTAAAAATAATTAAATAAACCGGTGTATTAAATGAAATAAAAGTAGGAAATTAAAATTAACAGTTCTTTTAATTAGCAATCATATTATTTTGTTGTAGAAACTATTCGATGTACGTTTTCAATTGCTTTTTATGCTTATTTTTCAATAATATTTTATGCTGTGTTTCATTTCGAACTCTTTTAAACTTCTTTTCCTTTTTTAACTACATCCATATTTTTAATTTCTATAGATATAACTTTCATTGCCTTGAGGTTATTTTGAATAAAATTAAGAAGGCTCTAGTAGAATGCGTGAAAAGCTCGTGCAAATATTTTAAACAAATGTAGTGGTTAAATGGGTTAAAGGGAAAATCACAAACTTGTGATTGTATCCTAAAAATTGTTTTTGTTGATACATAATTTTACACAATTGTCTCAATGTAAAGACTGATGATGAACTGAGTTATCAAGGCTATTTATTGCGGCTTTTTTATTTTTATTTTTGAACTTTTGTATATATACTTTGTCTCTCCTCATATAAACCTTCAATTGGTTCGTCACAAATCATTTTATCTCATCATCATAAAGTCGTCCATATTGTGTAATATGGTAGGAATGTAAAAATATATACGACATTAACTCTTCCATGAATATGATTGTGTAGCTTTAAAACAACATTTTATTACATTGTATATTTAAGACATATTTATCTACATACATTAATAGTCATCCGTAACAGTTTCCATCTCATGAAATCACATATACTTGTTAAATATACAATATTAAATTAAGTTAAAAGAATAAGAGATAGTAAAAGTCTATTTAATGAATACGATACAGTAGAATGCTTTCATTTATATAACCTTACTTTTAGACGATATGTTATATTATTGCAGTACTACAATCAAAAATATATAAATAATAACAAAGCATGTTTATTCATCCGTTTCATACCTGAACTACTCACCCGGTCGTCATGAAATTTTATTTAAGTTTTATCCGGAATATAAAAAGGCATAAAGTAACCTTTATTCATAAATGGGGTCTGTTCTCAAGGGAGGATAATAATAAATTTTAAATGTATAAATCAATATGAAACATAAAGGCGGGTCCACGATAACATTGAAGTCATTTTTATATAATTTTGATATAATATAGCACATGTTTGCTGAACATAGCTGTTAGCGGCTGCTTGTAAATAGCTTATCTCATTATCAGAATACGAGATGTATTGAATGTTCTCGATACATGTTACGAATACCATTAATAATATCATAAAGTCAATGTCCACTCGTCTATTTTATCAATGTGAACAAACTGATTCATATCCTTTCCAGAAATCAAAGCAGACATGGACGAGGGTGTCCCTGTATGAGTGTGTGTTAGTGTGTGAATGATAGATATGCGTCATCACGTCCTGACCGACGCACACATGCAACTTCTTCCTGTAGCGAACAAACGAACAGGCATCTCGTTTAGTAGATCAGTTCACTCGATGAAACATAATTATCTTCACGCGCCATTTATCGCGATTTACAATTTATCTCATTGTGCTAGGACCCTGGCAGGGTCTTGATATATGACGGCGTTTAATGATTTTAATAACCGTTAAGTAGATTTTAACTTCATTATATAATTATTCCTCGTTTTTATCATTTTAATTAATATAACTCACAACTTTGAAATCTCAATAGGAAATTGCGTTAAATTTTTCATCCTACACGTAAGGCGTTCATTATTTCATTTATATTTATAATATTTGATAAGCTTCATATTATTTCAATACAATAAAGGATAAAAAATTTAAACGTAATGCATTATAATTGTAACAGTAAAGGTCAAACATGGTTAAGATTTTAGGAAATGTTCATGAAACATGAAGCTGAAATATTTTACATTAAGAGGCTTTTCGAATCTTTCTCTTATTTATTTGGCCTTATACTTATAGCTCTTATTGTTATATCGGAAGAAAAAATTAAATAAAATCCGTTTATAAGTATTCTCCTTATACAGCAAAAATTATTAGTTTCAGCAGAAAAAATAATATAGACTATTTATCGTCCGTCAAATATAGTAGAGATGTCCAACCTTCCTTATTACAGAATCTCTCGATGACAGATCGGGTAATGGTCTGAATATCATGATATAATATTGAAACAATTCAATAAATCTGGAGGAAAGAAATTGCTAATAGATTAATCCAATCAGCCGAAAAGCTATAAAGCGTGCAGGCCGTGTTCGACCCTCCTCTTGGCAAATAAGATCGTACTTAAGCACACCGTACGCTTCGAACGAGTGTGTCACTTGAAGTTTTATGTTTTTTATTATTTCGTTTTACTTTTGTAAGTCAAAAGTCGTAATGTTTTCAGCACTTTCTGTTTGCCTGCAATAAAATTATTTATAAAAGGTATTTTAATAATTATTGTACTATTTATTACAATAATGGTACTATTTATTCGAAGTTACGAAGTAAGACAGATTGTCACGGTAATTTGCAATGAGACATGAGTTTTTGATAATATTATTTAAATATACATAAATACCTTTTTTACGTTTCATATAAAAAGTGTATGAAGATACGTTATGATGAATTAATCAAATTTATTTATTAAGACTAAACAAAACTTAATTTCTTCCTACAGTTTTTTGTTAGGAGCGAATGTGAAAGTAATAAAAGGTTAGGATATTCTTTGAGTCTCTAGTGTGTAGACGGCCTATAATTTTTGTGCCCCATTGCCGTTCTCGCCATGCGTTCAGGTTTTCCTCAGGCGTGCGCTCGTTACTCGTGTCATTTCACCAGCTTTCGATGTAATAGAGATGAAATAGACCAACAGCTATAACACACCGTATATTGAAAGGCATCTACGTGCACGTTTACACACACATACTACTTGTTCATATTATATCATAATATCACGACAGTTAAAATCTGTTCTATTATTCGGGACATTATAATAACTACCACAGTAGACCGGTAGTAGGAAAGTAATTTATTACTTGAGTCGTGTATATACAAGTCCATCTTTTTTATAGGCATTATAGGGACCTAACTTTCTTTTTTTTACGTTGGAAGAAATGCATTGCTTCATATCACGCCACCAACTCTGATGGCCGGGGTTGTTATGTGGGACTCCAGACAAACATACAAGATGACTTGGATCTTCCCGTTTGCTTGCAGATTTACCTACTAAAGTAACCTACTGTTGTCCTCATCGCCCCAGTGAGACATCACGGGTTCGTTTTACCATTAACCGTGATGCCTCGGCAGAATTACTAATAATCTCGGCAAAATTACTAATAATACCATATGAGGGACAACATCCTGGGATACGCGATCGCCCTAGGCTTTACACCATTTGCCTGAGCCTCTTCCTGGTGTCTATACACCTGTAGTTCTATTATGTCGATCTCCAGATTTGAGCGAGGCCACAATGAAGTTGACCGCACAATACTCCCTGACCATCCTCTGAGGGTCGCTCCGACGTGGGAAATCTCAAATAGAGATGATCCGATAAAGTATCCACCTGTATGTCGACTCCTCAATCGGTGATTATACGCACAACAGCTGGGGTGGTGAAAAAGGCGTCCACGGTTCATAAGGGCAGAATCAACTTCCGTGCCCATGCCTCTTTGCGGCAGATATAGCCCAACCCAACCCTATTTTTAAGTATAATTTGTAATATTAGAGTAATCAATCAATATAATTATCAACTGACATTATAACGACAATTTTAGTAATAAAATTGTAATGTTATCGAAATTTTTATTTGATGTTCAAATAAATGACGAGTCGAAACAAACAATATATTTTTCATTTCACTTTTTTACGATATGAAAATGATAAATGTTGAAGTTATAAAAATGGAATAAAATGGCAAAACCATTTCATTGTGATGATAATGACGGGAGGATAATAAAATAGCGGCCTTTGTCGATCCGCGGTGCATAAAGCCACTCGAAATCCATATAAAAAGCCGCTAATAAATCAAATGCGAGACAAAAGACCGCCTAGCACCGAAGTGGCAGGAACACTGTACAAATAGCCCAACTACCTTTTGGCGTGGCGGTCGGATCTATGAGATTTATCAGTCTGCGCGAGGACTGTGATGAACGCAGATGAGTCTGATGAGATTACAGGGCTGTGCAGTGACACCAGCTTGACTTCACTAGTACGCTGATTGATGACAATATACCTCCGTCGGATATCCAACTGTAGGTTGCGTATTATAGAGGTCAATATCCGTCGTGGATTTTTTACCTTTATTCTAACAGTAGGGGTAACATCTTAGATATCTTACTTTCTTATGATATATTTCTGCTTTCTCGATGTTAACTTGAAAGTCCTATTTGCTTCCAATCTCAAACTTTGTTTCAAATTCGTCAACCAAGTTTTTCTTCCGGCATATGTTGCGGGAAGAGTGTTAATATTTCATGAAAATATGTTTTAATAACTTGCAACATATATCAACTTTCAAAATGAGTTTTCATTTCTGGGAATAAAGTTTAATGGTTTTAACGTTGGTTTTTATTACTGAGAGTTAAACTTTTAAAATCTCAGTGCTGTATAAATGTGGGATAAGTTTGATTCACTTGATTTAAGTTTCCAAAGAGTTGCACATTTTGGAGTTAACAAAAGGCTGCTTCGCACGATTCTTTGAGGGTATAACTATATTTTAGGTTTCCGTTGTAATTATTTCCAATAGCTTCGAATTAAAACGAAGCACTTACAAATCCTTTTTGATATGTTTTCGAATTTCTTCCATTCAGTCATGCCACAATGCAGTAATAGAAAATCAAACAAGCCCGTTCAGGAGAAGACGTCCGTCAGAATAATCCGACAGCGAAGCCGCCAGCGATGCTGCATCCGACTATTTTGCGTGGATTTAATATTCACTGGCTGTAATGCACGCTGAGAGTTGGGAGTGACTCACTTCACCAACCTTTTAGAAATTTCGAGGATAATTAAATTAATTCTGATAATTTACAATGTAGGCAGTGAACTAAGATTAAGTGAATTTAAGTATAAATCCTTTGAATGATCTGGATTATGTAAAGCCATAATGCGCTTTTGTTGAATTTTTCAACTACAATGTAATTTGTTACAAGGCTAATTATATTTATAATGTTTTTTATAGTACTTCTTAAATAAACTCAGATTTTTTTGTTTTATTTTAAAATATTATTTTTCAAATTTGTAGCTTGTACTGTGACATCTCAGCATTTCACCTATGGCAAGGTTGACAAGAACAGTTGCATACTTTTATTAAATCTTGTGCCACGTAATTTCGTCTGAAGCTCAGCATTAAATATCACCGTTTGTAAGACTGTCAGCCGAGAGTTGAATTCCTAAGTTTCTTACTGACGCACTTGAATTGTCTACAACTTTGTCTGGAACTTCACATTTTTCAATAAATTGTATATTCATAGGTATTATATGATATGGCGTTGTTATTACCTCGCGGTTGCTACGGACGGCGATTTATTATTATCTGGTAATAATATCCATCAATAACAATTACGACAAAATTTCAAATTTATCAATATTCAAAGTAAATTTTACTATTACGTAATTTTGTTATAAAAAATTAATGTTTAAATACGATAGGTTGAGTGACAGTTTCAATGTAGTGAGGGTATTTTAAGTTTTAATCTGAAATTGTAATTTAAGTAATACACGCGTCTGTTGTAGTAATCCCGCTAAGTACTCCACAAGCCAGGCCTAGCGTCTCCTACAGCTTCATAATTTCAACTTCATTCGCGTTTTTATTCTTTGTTGTTAGCAAGTGACCTATTTCCTACATTGTCCCGTTGCAGGATGGAACATGTTTTTCTAAAGCTGAATGTAAAACCCTGTGGTTAGTGTATTTAAATAGTTAGTTTTAAATACCATTCATATTCGTAGGGTGGAATTTCAAACCCGGTTTATGCATATTACGTTTTCTCTATTATAAGGCGAAAGTGACTTTACCGTGGAACGAAACAACCGTTTTTAGTTCGCACAAATTCATGTACTTATTTCTTTTTTCTCCCTCCAGTGAAGCTTAAAATGTGGCTACGTATATTTCACGGATTATGTTTGTATTTGAGATTGTTTAAATACTCGCTTTTAATTATAGAATGCTATATCTTTAGCGAACCTTTCGTTATGAATTCAATTTCTATTTAATCTGGTTTCTATCAGCTAGTTAATGGAGCTAATATTAGGTCCTTAATAATCATTCAGTTGTTTATTATAACTTTAGGGTATATCGAGTAAATGCATCACTAAACTCGCATAATGTGCCGCCGTTGGTACATTGACGATGCGATACATTCCTATTTGCATATCTCATGAAACGTGGAAACTCTTCATACAATAGTCGATACAATATACTGAAGTAAATAGAAACTATTTCACCATTCAGACGAGACATACGGCAAACGAACTAAATCCTAAAAACTACAAACCAACCGACAATAGAACACTGACGATCTGGTTTACACTACGACTATAAAATTTACGTCGTTTTACAGAAGTTCACAAATTCTACTATATAAGAATTTACACATTTTAGTTTTTTTATTGTCTCCCGAGCATTGAAGTAATAAGAAAAAATTTTAAACAAAAAAATTTTTTAAACAAAACATACCTGAGTTATCGAAAAGCAAATTGATACTGTACATTATGTAGTATATTTTAATTACAAAGCCGTATTGGAACGTCGATAAATAATGCGAACTACAGTGATTAGTGTGAAACAAACTACATCTGATTCATTCATAACTCAATAAATATTTTGCATAAATTATATATTCAGTTAAGAAACCTTTTTTTATTTCAAGGCAAAATACTAAAATAAAGAATAAATATACAAAAGAATTTTCATTTTTATTTAAAAAATATAGTGTTTAGATATATATATATATATAGCTGACCTGTTTTCTACATTTCATTAAATAATGCTAAAAGTTGAGATAAAAAATTCTTAAAGAGCTTGCATTAATTAGCAAATATTATTAAAGAGAAAGTAATGACATGAAAATTTTTAATCTAATGAACTTTTAATAAATAACAACTCTCAACAGAGATTTTACACCGTCAACTATTGCTAATTTACAAAAAATATTTTTATTTAAACTAATTTCTTTTCTCTTTATAACTTTAAGCGTAAGTTGGTTTTATATTTTAACTATTTGAGCGAGATTTTGTGCTTGTGTGTGTGAGCGGGTGCGGTCGGTTTTAACACTCAAAAACCATTTTTCTTGAAAAATATATAGATTATATACTATTTTTATAAATATTTAGTATGGAAGAAATCAAAGTATGGCCATAGTGTGAGCGACGCCGTGGGTAAAACATGTACGTTATTAGTATTATACATAGACGAATATCACAACAGAGGCTTATTATTGAGGTAAGAATATTATAATGTACGTTTCATATTTAGAATTTATTTTGTATAAATGTAATATTTTTTTGGGTATGAAAAAGGAATATTTTGATAGAAAAAGTTGGTATGTGAAAGTAAATTGTAGTTTCAATAACGGTAACCCTTCAAAGCCTCCGAAGGTCCAGGATTACGACCCTTCGGAGTTATTAAATTCACCCTCATACCTAATGCGCTTAAGTATTTTGCTAATACTCTATATTACACAATGTTTCTTGGGTTTATGAAATTTCCTAATTTTGGATAAATTTTTTCAAGATTTACGCTATGAATTTTCAAAGAAGACAGACGAATGTTTAACACAAGTTGTAGATCACGACGTTATCTGTGTGGAATTACATTTAAGTTTTAATTATTGCAAGTCTTAAATAAATAATTTAATTTTTTCCATTTTTTATGATAAATATGTCGAGTAGTTTAAGAGTTTAATATAACAGAATTGTGGGAAGGCAAAGATAAAAATGTTTGTTTCATAACTCCTCCTTAATTGCCTTCATATATTTCGTAGTTTTTAAAACTATTTAAAATTTGTACTTCTGTACTTTTTCTAATAAATCACAACAAAATAATTCAGACAAATAAAGAATACAATGTTAAGACTCATTGAAGCATCTCGTTCGATGTCTTTCTAGAAACTGTGACGCAAAACTGGAGAAAGATGTTCGGGGTAACAAAGAATGGAATCCTATGTGCTTGGAAATGGTCTTGTCATTTCTTTGCTCGTTCAATCCATCACAAGTAAGGCGAGCACATCTGCATGACTACAAGAGAACGAATGAATGAACTTGTGATGAGAATTCTTGGGATGCACATATATTCGAGAGTGAATATGTTCATTCCTATGAAATTCAACAATTTGAGAATATTATACAAGCACTCAATTCACTATTACGGCCCTAAATTTATACTAATTGTGTTGTTATATATAAAACACATTTTAATATGAAAGTCTATCCGTCTGTTCTTTGAAAACGCTATTTATCAGACAGGGGATATTTCAATGAAACATCTTTTATTTTTTTTAGGAATGTTAACCTGGTACATATAAATAACCCAGCCAGAGTGAAAAACGTAGTTGTACGACTTGAATTCAATTTAGTATAAAACTTTTACAAACTCTCATTATCTCATCTTTCTTCCATTCGAGCCAGAATTAGGTAATTTTGAAGGGCTGTAGAAGTTTCATCTAAGAGCGACGATCCTGTCCACGATGAGGTCATTTAATTAAAAAAACGTTAAACGAACCGAATCTTCCTTCAAACAAATTCAATTTGAAACTTTGAGATCGTTCCAGAATTTTTTATCGTCGATAAAACGTTGGTATTCTCAAAGGAATATCTTAATATTGCATTCTCAGTCGTTGGCTTGTGCTCATTTATTGAAACACCAACAAATTATTTCTTTCGTTCATTACTTAGCAATTTGTTTTGATTATTAGTTTTCTGTCGTTACATATTTTGGATCTTTTAAAACTGAAAAGATTTTTAAAATTTCAACTAACAAGCTGTACCTGAAACAAGTCTGCTTTGCTCTAAGAATAAAGGTTAAAGCTGCATAAACTGCACAGACTTGTAAAAGTGGAACGCTTTAAAAGTCATTGTTGAGGTAATTTTACAGCTGAAACTACGACGACCCATTTTTCAGTTACTTGTTAATTTTTAACGTAATATTTAGGATTTATAATTCATGTATGAAGCCAATTATTGTTAATGATCTTAGTGAATGTAACAATTTGAGTAACAAATATTTATAATTATTATTTAAAATTAGAAGCAAAATCGGAACAATTAATTGTTAAATACGTTATACCGCCTAAGTCTTTTAATAATCTGTTTACACTTTTTATCCAAATACTATTGGAATAACCATTTTATATCCTTGTAAGACTGTCAATACTACTCAAGTATCAAATATATTAAAAATAAGTTATGGAAGCTTACAAAAGTTATAGAAGACAATTTGCTCTGATCAGAAGAAAACGAAAAAATGAAATGTAATTTGGGTATATAAATTAGCAATTTACGTAATTCTTATTTATATAAGTGACCTTATAATTGTGTACGACAACATGACAGCCGACTCGTTATAATCGAATGGATAAGGTTTATGAAGAGATTAGTCGGTCCTGTATTGACTTACCTCACGTGAGAACAGCTGATAATGCCTTCAATTAATATTGGAGCACATCAATAACACAAATATCATTACCGAGCTTTGTGGAGACTAAGACTTAATGAATAATTACTATTATATGTAGTGATATTAAATAATAATGTGCGAGCTCTGTAAGCGCCGGCTTTAGATAGTGACTCCGAGAGCTTGGAATTTTATATCACTTTATACTTACCGAGACATTTTATTACATTATGCGAATAATATTGACGACTAAAGATTTCTTAGAAAAATATCGATAAACAGAATTTCTTGTAAGTGTTTTAAACTAGTTTCAGAGTTAATTTCTATTAAAATAATGTTAAACAAAAATGTCTTATTTATGGCGTTGTTGGATCAATAGAGAATACTAAATTTTATGTAAACATGAATAGGCTGATTAAACGTTATTTAACTGGAAACAGCGTTTTGTTTAAAGATTTATAAATGTTTGAAGAGCAGGCTTTAGATAAGGGAGATGAATTACACGTAATGAATTTCAAAAGGTACGGTTTATGGGCGGCAATCTGCGCTGTAATTGAGCACGTGGGTCTCGCGTGACGAGGAGGCTAGCGCGAGTGGGCCGAGGATATTTATATGTATAAAATAACAAATACATTTTTTACTCCATAACTCACTTTATATAATTAAACGGTTCCTTAATATCCGAGAGGGTTTCGTCTGTAATTTCGTTTTGTTAATTCAAATTATGTTTCTGATTGGTTTGTTTAAACTTATTATACGGATGTAAAATGTAAAGATATATTTTATAATTCAATTGAAGAAATAATTAGCCGTTATACTTGTACCAAACCTTTAAAATGAAAATATAAAAAGAGAGTTAAGGGTTAAAATAATACCGAGCCGGGCCGTTCGTTACACGTTCTTATTTTGATCTTTTGTTTGAACCTTCAAAGAGTTTCGTGAACCAATTTGATCGAAATCTAATTTATATTTTGTCGTTTACTGAAGAAGAAAATTATAATGAGCAAACTTTTAATTATGATGGATTCAGTTTTACTAATTTTGTGTCACTTTAATTTAGTTGATTATCCCCGATCAATTATTAGTTAGAGAGTTTTCATTGTTTAGTTATACATAACAAATTAATTACTTAAAAACAAAAAGAAACAACTTTTACATTAGGTATAAATTATCGTAAGGATCGGCTTATATATTTAATATCGTGTTAATATAAAGTGAAGGATGTTATTTCCATAAAAGGCCTTCAATTTACAGCCTTAATTGCAATCAGGCTTTGTTACACAGCGCAATATTGTGGCTAAACTTAAGCCGTTATACTAAGAACCCGATAATTACAAACTTCCTTCATCCTCGTCTTTAATACTATCTCGATGTTGGGAATAGTTTAAAAAAACACCGCAGCTCTATTTCTAACATAAGAAAAAAACTTATAAAGAAATGTGAATTGTTTGTGAAAACGTCTCGCGATACGTTTGTATCTGAGTATTATTTATGATAAGTTTTTCAACAAAGCCATCATCACTCTCATCTCCAACTTCAGACCGAGACGTCTGCCCTCCCGGGAACTGTTTTTTTGGAACCTTCCATAAATCATAAACATGATTACAAACCAACGATAAACCTATTATATCTACCTCCAAGTGTTTTAACATACATATTGTATATATGCAGATTTACAGGACAGAAAGTTAACGTCGAGGCTATCAAAACTTTTGAAAAGGATTAAGTTAATTTCGTGTGATTTTATTTTGGTTCTTATTTATATCAGAAATTTCTAAACCAACTCTCAGTAACTGATCACGAAATGGATTGAAATAAACAAATATTTAATTCTGATTTAAGATAAATACGGAAAATTTGCTTCACTTTATAGCAATAAATAAATGGGATCTAATCATTCATATTTAATTACTTGAAAATAAATGTTGAATAAGACACATAGCATAAAATGAAATAGATATGTGAAGTACAAACAACATGTAACTTAATCGTAATCCAACTTCTTAAATCTTTAATATAAAATATATACAAGTCGCTAATGTTTTATATTTAACGGAAGACATCAAGACGAGGCAGAACATCGCTAAGTTGGGAATAAATAGCTCAGAGATTTAGGATATTGTCAGTCGACGAGGGTTACAGATTAAATTTAAGTTCTGGAAGTTATTGAATAATGCATGACTTTGTACGTTGAGTCGATCATTTTTAAAATTTGAAACCTTTTCAAGAATTACAGTTTTGACTTTGTTATTTTCTAAAACTAAAACCTTTTTGGTATTCGAACAATGTTTTCCTTTTTTGTGCTGATTTCGGTTGCAGTGATGTTACAAAAAAATATTAAATGTGTCCAATAGTCTAAAACAAACTAAACAAAATATACAAACAGTATTGTCGGTTTGTTATTACAATATTTACATCACTTTATACAATACAAATATTGCGCCAACTTTAAAATGTTAGAAGTACGTAACGAGTCCACAATTTGTTTCCACAAAGCGAACAATGAATGCTAAAGTTCAGCAATAAAGGCTTTTGAAATCAATTTCAATATCGCCGGATGGAAATGCCGATTCATTTCGTCCCTCTACATCGTAACGGACGTAATTCGTTACGAAACCGACGGTTTAAAGTCGCGTGGTGTAAGTCACGAGACAGGCCATCATGTAATTATAACCCCCTCTGTGCCTTAGTACACTCTCCACTGTATGCTAACTAAGAACCTAAGAATAAACTAGCTTATACCGCACAAACATATATACATACATATGTATGTACACAGTTAAACGTGTAATTTTACATATATTTTTAAATATTCCTTGCTGGTTTCCTTTGACCTGGCCCAGCAGTTCTCGGTCACACAACGTACGAAAGGATGGACATAAATTATGTCCGTTCATTAGATACGGAAAAAGTGTTACTGGCCTTTTGACGCGCTAATGTAATTGCTCGATAACTGTGTTACTGTCTTTTGTAGCGGTCGCTGGATTAAAGCGAGCGACTGTCTATTTTATTGTGTTGCTACAAGGTTGAATTTTGTTTGCTTTATGCATGTAGGAGTGCGTTAAAATGTTGCAAGCCACCAACTGCATTAGATAATTGCTGCCTTTCCGTTTCAGTTGAAGTTTCACAAGCTCGGACCATCGCTATACAACCCGTGAAAAAGATTTATATTCGGGGCAGGAAATGTTTATTTTAACAGACGAATACTTATAAAACAGTGGATCTCTAAAATGAGTGTTTTAAAAAAAAACACTAAAAGCTATTTAATAAAATGATAAAATTCTTTCTTCATTATTGTGTCATACATTTCCATCTTACCGTTTGTAAAGCGGTAAGCAGTTTTGAAACTAGACAATGAAAATAAATTAAAAACTCAGTCCATAAGAGCTTTTATCTTTTGAAATATCATTTTACATAATATTTAAAATAAAAGTAAATGTATTGTTATAGTCGACGGTCTGTTTGACTCCAGAAGTAGGACATGCTTTATGAAATGCGTCATAATGCAGCGCAGTTTAATTTCACCTCCAGTACAAGCAGGTGTGCAAATAGTGTCTATTGCGATCACGGAGCTACGAGCGCGGCTTATGATTAATGACTACCCGCCGTGTGGTGCCACCGACGGAGACTTCTTGTAGCGAACATATTAACAGTATCATATTATATATATATAAATACTTATAATTGGTTCTAGTTACTCAAAACAATTTAAAGATTACACATTATGACGTTTGTTTTAACATACATTTCATTAAACTTTTATTTGTGCATTTAAATTTCGTTTATATTAAAATTGATGTAAATCACGATAATTAAAATTGATAAAATTCACGTAACTTCTAGCTAAGTAGAAGAACAGGATTTCTTTTATGTATTAATAAGTGTGTGTGTTTACATGTTATTCTACTGACTGAAACATACTGAAGTAAAGTTTCGTTGCTTAAGTTCTCATAACTCAACAGAACGCTTAAAATAAAGTATGAATGCAGTACTGCAAAAGCCAGTCTCTAGCCGCGTCTTACTCGGCTCCGATACTCTTTCAGTTTAGATTGGTTTCAAATAATATACTTAGAAGTATTATACACAATGTAATAGTAGTTTGTGGTAGTTAGATAACTTAATGTTTTACAATTATAATATTAAATGAATCCTCTGTCAGTTGTCCGCCGTCACTGACGCCGCACATTTACCGTATCGCAGCTATAAATAAGAATGTGTAGTTGGACCTTAATCAGCGTCACGCACGCAACATATTGTAGAAATGTTATATTATATTTCCTATAAATAATATTTTTTAGACCAATAATAAAGCTCAGCCAAATTATTTTTTTATATTCTTCCATGCAACAGGCAACTTGTGATCTTTTAAAAACGTCGGCCTTCCGAGGTTGTCTGGACATCCTTATCATATATCTCACACCCCTCAACAACACTATGAATATCCACTGATAGAAGCCCATCTAACCATATTTATTTTCTCCCTTTTCCTATCTACACATACATTCCTGTATTCTTTGTAACTTTAAAGTAGTAAATTAGTTTTCTATTTATTTGTGAGAACGTTGCCTTGAAATATTTTCGTATTCAACTACAGCTCTAGCCGGATATCCCAGTTTTTAATTAAATACTTTTTGTAACTTTATATTTAAGTCACGAACAAAACTTTTTAATGAATTTATCCTGTTTTTTAAAGCTTGTACCGCCTGGGCCCGGAATACAAGTTCTGTTTCGATACAACTTGAATACTCCTAACTATTTCTAGAAAATTCATTAAAAAACTGAAAAACTAACTCCAACTATCCTTTCATATTTTACAAACAAATACCATATAAACACTTGAGATTTTTTATTCATTGCAACAGTTTCTCTGTTATCTTAAGTGATATCATATTTAACAACAGTGTCAGTAATGTGTGATTCGTGTTCCACTAAAACTGTAAAGTGCATTGACCTGCGTAATTACATTAGTCCGCCTCTGAGGGCGTGAACTATCGTCTTGTGGTCTCTGTGACTTCAGCTGGCTAACTTTGGTAACTAGGATCACCATGAACCGGGAGCAACTTTTAAATGTGTTGAAAAATTTTGCTTTTAGATATATAAAACGAACTTAGTGTTAGAACGGTGAAGTTGATTGTATTATGTTAAGCACTCGTGCCTTAAACATTAATGTCTAAGGGGACATATTAGTGGGAGACATTATTTTCTTAAAGTTATGCATAATTCATACTCAGTAATTTTTTCCCAATTATGTTTATACGACAAAAATTAATTTCATTACTAAAATTTTGTACGTAGCATTGTCTCTAATGTTCCTAAGATAGAACAACTCGGATTGTCCAAGCCACTTTAACCATCTGAATATATTAGGAGAGTCTTGGTGTGGAATAATTAATATCTTCTGAAAATAATTTTACTATCAAACCATTACAAAAAATGGTTGATATAAACTGAAAGAGTTTAAACAGCCTCACAAATAGAAATTCATAAAGATTAAAACTGAGACCATACAAATAATTAAATTCTTTAATCTAATTAGTTTTACGAGCGGTCATAAAGGTAACAAAATACGTCCGTTATTTATCCAGTTAGTACACTAGCGTGGTCACAGTCCGCCGGCGCCCGCGTTAAGCTTAGAGTTCATTCACATGCAAATTTTTCCAATATTTAAATGGAAATCGGATTTGGAAAATCACATCCGCAATGATCCGACTCACCCGGATGGAATATAATAAACGTTATTTATTATTAACGCTTTAAAATTTGAGTTTCATTGAAATACATATTTTATACATTATTAAAACCTATAAAAAAATATCGTTAGCGAACTCTGTGATACACCGTGCCACGATGATAACTTTAAATCAATACACCTCCTGTAAATCTCACGGAGTCGTATCTCCACCATCAGTACCACGTGGTGGATCTGTTGTTTAACTGCAGAGATACATGGATACCGATGGTCTTCACTACCACGTCAGAGTAAACTAACGTTGGCGCATATATGTCGCCTGCATATATGTACACTATCAAGAAATAAACTTTAAGGATATTTTAAGAAGACGTATGTATCCCTCGCTAACTCCCTTGCGACACAAACCATGTAGTTTCAGTGGTCGATAAAACCTGCAACCCTTTGGGAAAGTTGGAAGATTTCACGGTAACAAAAGAGGTCGCAAAATTGTCAATCCCAATGTGTTCCAGACAAACCCTATCGCTGTCTCTTCCAGTTCATCAATTTTCTTCTCAGCCCTCAACATGAGTTGAATGGTGTTAATGAAGGATGGCATTTTTCAATTTGAAGTCTCTGAGGAGTTTTGGGCCCCACGCTTGACCGCGGCTGGTGGTGGCTTTTCCTATATTTAAAAACAATATGGATGAATTTGACTAAGAATGTCGCTTCAATGCCTCAGCTTACACCTCAGGGCTGTTGGACGATATGTTGTAAAATATACTGGTATTATAAAAATCAATTAGATTTTTATTATTTTAAAATCACAAAAAAATGAATTGTCTAGTCTTTTTATAACCATGATTTTTTTACATAAGACTTAAAACGCTGCAAAAATACATACTACAGATATATATAATAAATTCGTTAATTGCGAATAACGTTGTAACGTTTTAAATGTTGTTTACATAACTGTACAAACAAGTACATTGATAATTTTGTGGTTCTTTATATAAATAAATTCATTTTAATAAATAATAATTACTTGAAATTCTATGAAATATATTCCATAAATTAAAAGGATATTTTATTTTGAATAATTTTCTATAATTAGATTTTTGTTGGTTTTCATGGTCGTGTTCGGTTCTGTTCGATTAATTTTTATATTTGTTTTAACTATATCGTTATTAAAATGTTTATTATTTTTCAATAAATAAACTTTAAACTGGTTCTTTCTTATATAACTATAATACAAAAGGTTTAACAAACAAAAATAAAAATAAAGCAATGTCTCAGAGTGCTATATTCCGGATTAGATTTCCCGTTTCAAGAGCCCTTCTTATTGTGGGGTCGATTCGAAGGCGATTGCAATCGTCCTCAAACAATGTGTGAGACGACAACATTACCTTTTGTTATTTCGGATTTCAGAAAGATGTTTTTAGAAAAATCAAAACAATAATAAAAGATTTAGATATATGTATATAGATGTTAATATTGTCAACTTTACCATGATTTATAAAGGCTAATGTGAAAATACATTGATACATACATATTTAAAAAAAAAGTAATGCGTTTTAGTTATTATAGAAGTGCTGTCGTCACATGGCGTCTATTTTGTGTTGCACAAAACTTTTAAAAGGAGGAAATTAAAGTAATTAAACTTGCGATCTAAACTGTGAAATTTAAAATTATCTTAAAATATAAGATTCAACCAACGAGACAGATCGAAGCAAAATCTTAATTCTGACACAACATTTGAAAAAAATCCTAGTTGATTTTAAAGTAAAAGGTAATTATAATTGTATTTCATTTTTATAATTCCTAACGATTTTGAATGATTACGTATAAAAGTTTTGAACCTAAATCCATTGTTACATTTGTAAGTTCCTTCGACACCTCGATGATGAAGCACTTCAGATATGGCTTTATAAGATGAATGTCCTTTGTACGAGATGAAACGACGTCGTTAAATCTAGAAATACTGGAAATTCTCACTTAGATTTCATCTATAATACTTACTTTATAATTAAAAATATGCCGTAGTGTAGATTATTAAACGCTACCGAGTGATTAAAATATTTATAATTAATATGAGACTTAATATTTTATTTGATTTCACGTATAACATTAGAAAATCTCTTTAAATTATTTTTCCTAATATTCTGAATAAATGAAATTAACAGTAGCATTTTATCATACAAAGAAACGACATAAGCTTTTTATTATATAAAACGGAATAAAGTCCAGAAGAAAATAAAAATGCAAGGAGCAGTAAACAAAGACTATAAAGAAATACGATTACTGCTATTTTATGTTATTGTGACGTCACCTAAACCTTATAAATTTTACAGATTTATACTGACAATATTGTCAAAATAGAAACGTAACAATAACATGAAGGAGAGAAAAAAGCTTACAATTAATTCTAACTGTAGAACTTATTTATCCTATATTTTAAACACTAACTTCTGTAATTAAAGTAAATAAATCATCACAAAATCCCGACCACGCTAGAACCTAGCCATTATACCGGCTTACTGTCAATCAAAGAGTCGCGAACAAAAACCCCCAAAGAAGATTGCAGTAAGGATATAAAACCTAACGATTCTGTACAAAGACCCCACTTGATTATAGCCAGCTTGAAAACGATAGATTTAGTGATGAAGAAAAGAGAACGTTACGTCAGTTGTTCATACTTTAATTTTAATTTATAAATTATGTTAAAGAAATAATCACAACAAGACAAACCAATTGTCCCATTATATTTTTAAATTTGAGTTATTGGCTTTCTTTGTGCTCGTGGACTCGCTCAGCTTAAGCAATAAGTAAAAATACTCCATTTTAATTACTTTACTGTCAATGCATTCCTACTTACTGTTCAATTGTGGGTCCTAGTTTTTTTTTAATTTCTTCTTTTGTGTTCGGATTTATATATTTTGAGCATTATTTTAAATCTCTTCCGTCCAATATCTGTCAATCGATACGAGTCATCAGATCAGATTGTAGGAACCGGATGGAGGCAGATTGCAGCGGATTACGTCGCTTCATACCGCCGCCTGCCGATATCTTATGATTCCATTCACGTTCACTGCAGATATATTATTCACCCTCCGCTCCAACCCTTGCTTATAAATAGAATGTCCAAATTAAGAATGCTAATGTGAGGATTTTTAATGATTTGATTTCACGCAAATTACGAGTAAAATCAGCAGTAAGTAGTTTATCCGTTCGTACGCGATAAGTTTTGATTGTTCACACATTCTAAGCTTATCTTTTGTGAGAATATATCTAATTTTAAATATTTAAATTCACCCTTCTCAATCTAAATGAAGGAATAGCGGAAACAATTTTGCTTTATATAAGTGTAGGTATTTTGAAGCGATCTTTTTTGAAGGGGTGGGACGATAAATTGGTCCTCCGCAAACAATGTTCTTGAACAGTATTAATGGTCCCAACCCTCTGATATCAACGTCCTTATTCTTTTGACGGTTCTCAAATAGATATAATTGCTTTGCGGTTCGACTTTCAGACACAAATGGTTTATGGTTTTTTTTAAGGTATGGCTGTGAAGAAATTCTTCAGTTAATTCTTTTAATCTGGAAACCAGTTATTTTAATATCCTTTGCAGGGAAACAACTTTTACATTCAGATATTCCAATAAATTTCAAAACTGCAACATAAGTATTCAAATGGAAGCTATTTGTATTTGTTAAACGAGACTCCATTATATTTATCGTAAGGCAACCCTAAAACAAAGTGTGATCACATGAACCGGTCGCGCCTGAAGATGTCCCGAGAGAACCGTCCACTTGTTTCATTACCTCTGATTGTGTTGAGCAGAGCAGGCCAATTTTGTTAAATGACTTTGAACTGTAACATGGTTGCAAGGTTGTGATATTGGTAACTTTATTTGATTAAAATATTATTATTATTTCTTCTTCATCTTTGAAAATAAAATAAAGGTGTCCTTTTCACTTTTAATTATTTGATTTTTTGTACTTACGTCGGTTCATTAGATTTAGGCGGTTCTTTAGTACGTATGAGGTGGAAATATTTAAATTTATTTGTTTTTTCTTCGAATATATAATATATATCAAAATATAAAAACTTTTAAGTCATAGCGACTTATATTAAAACATGATCTTACAACAACACAAATTCTAAAAACGAATATCGTCAGAAATAAAAATGAATGATTATTCAATACAGCGTTTCGTTAGCGACTGTAAGTTTTAATGAAGATGACAAATTCAGGTTAGCATGAATAGAAGGTGGAAGCCATTCAGAGTCTCCTCGACATAATTCACGCGGCCGCCACCTCACGTCCTTCACTTACTACTTATCCCGATTTTCTGCTTTAACAGTTATAGCATTGACACAGTGTGTTTTTTAATTCAAATTTAGATCACATAAGATTTTCATATAGTTTTCATGTATAAAATAATTTTTCACATAATAAAACTCACCGAAACAAAACCTTATATCATTGACTTAATATTTTCAGGTGGTCTTCTTCGAAAAAGATTTCTACTGACGCTAATTGGTTTTTCGTGTTCACAGAAAATTTTTGAAAAAAAAATCAACTTCATAAAAAAGTTTCACTTACACGCGTTTTAACTCAATTCAAAGGAAAAAATATAAGGTCTTTAAAATAAATAAAATTATCATTTACCGCTCGAATTAACCTTCCTCGCCCTTCAAAGGCGGTATTAAGGTTGTGGACAAAACATAAATATCTTGCAAACAAGGTAATCCAATAGAGAGGGCCCGGCGGTGTCCGACCGGGGTGTATGTATCCTTACCGTTACAAAATTGTTTACGACGAAATGCAAACTGTATGAATTATGTCCTTGTAACGATATACGGGATTATTAACATACATTATCTTAAACTCACAATTTAATTTGCGCTTTAATACATACGACCTAAATGCTAATTTGCATTTCAGACTTGAACGGACTTCAATATTAAATACACCTAATTTTCCTTTCCCGAGCTTTTAATCATAATCCAATAATCTCTTCAGCTCTTCAGCTCTGTTCAAGAACCAGTTGCTTGGGTTTCTTTAGTTATCAAAACAAAGACTTAAATGATTCAATATGGATCTGTGTTTTAAGTTGTTTCATGAGGCAACCCTCGGCAGGTTTCGTTTCTGGGAGGGCTGTTTTTACGGGGCTGTTATTTTCATTTAATTACCGTGAACTAAATGAGAGGTCGAGTTTGTAGTCGTTCGTTAAATTAACGTTTGTCCTACATTCGTGAACACGGCGTTATTAAATTCAATTTACAAACTTAACTTGTGGTTTACAATTATTTTACTCTTTACTTTATATTGTTATTTAATTTATTATTATTTTAAAATGTTAATGATGAAATTACGAATATATTGAAAAATGGATATCTTTTCTCTCAGATGTTTTCTATAAAGACGATCGGTGTCATACATAGAAGAGGAGTCTCGAGTCCGTCTCAAAGTATGATCACCGTTACAAATGCTTGTTTATTAAACAACTTTGTGTGTCAGTTTTAATAAATATCCTAGTGTAACTCTCAAACGCTATCGCTATCTCTCATTAATGCCTCCCAACCTTTATGACAGTTGTTGGCTCCTTGTTGTATGTAATTGCTCTAACAAACATTTATGTCAAATGGCAACGAGACAGGTACAAAATTTAAGCAAATATGTTTCTTTAACAAGACTGAACGTATTTTGTTATTTTTATTATTATAATAATGTTAGGCATCAAGTTCGTGTCACTAGCTCCTGCAACAATTACTTCTTTTATATACTTTTATTACATAACCACTATTGATTCCCCCTAATTCTACTTCTTCTCATAATAACTCAATATTATTTTTTAATCAAATTCTCTTGAAGACAGTTCGCTTTTCTTTTACAAACTCTAATTCTTCGTGAGTGCTCGACACACTGAGTATTGTGAAGTCTCTCTTTCCTAATTATTAATTTTAATTCTAATTCGCAATTATATTCAAAGATAATTAAATGGAAATGTGTCTGATATCGTGTAGCTGATATTTCAAAAAAAAATCCGCTAGTATTAATATTGAATCGGTTATATTAAATTAAATTTCAATATTAATTTAATTATATCGTGTGTCTCGTTGAATTAGAAAAATTTGAGTGTTAGTGTGAATGCGACTGAGTTACAAACAAATAATAATTAGTATGAAAAGTACACGACGATTGCTCGAATCAAAAGCTATTAATTTATAAGTAACCAGACGGCGACATTAAATAAATATGAAAGTACTTCTAAGGAACCCTTATCACGGTCGAAACAGTGAACACGGGCCGTTATACACAGTACGTGACCCTTATTACTTCTAGATAAAGTTTAATTTTACTCAACGAGTCTACAATTAGCGTGGGCGTATTTACACCCGTGGTCAAACAAAACAGAGTGGAGAAATAAAAAGTGGATCTGCTTCGTTAAAGTAAATTTACATTTTTCTTGTCGACTTTACTTCGTTATTTAACAAGTTTATTTTTTTCGTTACTGAAAATTTATAGCCATTATTTTTAGCGATTTAATTTCATCAGAATTTTTCATTCCGCACAATGGCTGTTAGCAATGTGAAGTATTTTGTGGATCTGTAAAGTTTAAATTACTCTAATTTAAAATTATTGAAATGGTTAATAAAAATATAACCAACATTTAGCATTAAAAATATATTTATTCGTTTGAAACACTCATATATATACATAATAAAATTTGAAAACAGGTAATACATCATATACATATATATATATATATCTCATTTTGCAGGTACAAGTAACTAATTGTATATTAATTACTTTGTATCGAGAACACGCTCACATTTCATAGGCGGGATTATCGTGTTTATGTACAGTTACGATGAAATACAACAATAGGAATTATAAATTGGAACTAGATCGATACCGTCCTACATGTTACAAACTACAGCAAGAGGATTTAAATTAATTTGTTTTACCAACTAATTATCAATATTTAACAAAAAAAAAACACCCAATGTAAAACGAATTTTTAAAAAGTTAAGCTGTATAATATTTTAACAAACTAATAAATATATTTCAAAATGTATTCATCGTAATATTCTATTCGTTCCAACAATGGGTTAGTTTTATAGTACAATTCATTTAAATTGAATCTACACATAAATTTTAAAACAATCGACTGTGGTCATTGTCCAGCAAACTAAATTATTTCACTGAGTATTCCATGTTATACGTCTATCAGAACAATTCACGACGAAACACACAAATGGTGTAAATATATTTAAGATAAAAACGTTTCGTAATGAACGCAAAAATCAAGTCTCCCTAAAAACGTATTTTAAATGCGAGTTTAATTAGCTTTTAAACCAGACAGAGATAATCCCTAATGCCTATCTCACGCTACCACACAACCCTATTAAGGAAATCTGATTAATTCGTCACGAAGCCGATATGACGTGGCGCAGTTTATATCTTAGGCAAATAATATCGAACATTATTCCGATCCGATTACGTACATAGGTCGGGGGGAGGACCGCCGATACGATCTGACGACTCACAGGATGGAGGAAGATCGGATGGGCCGTGTCAAAAAAAACATACTGTATTTAATTCTTATATCTTTAAATTTTTAACTATAACAATAATTTTTCGTCATTAATACAATAAGTATCTATGTGAAGAAACACAGTGAACTCTTATTCCGAGACTAGTTCGTCATCACAACCCTGACATAAAATATTTTCCCTTTATTGTTATAGTCGCTAGTTCTGCGAATTAAATGCACATTCATCCTCTTACAATATTTACTCATATTTTTTGTTTTATAATTTTAAACTGATTTAGGGATACATCTGTTTGTTCTGAATTTTTGTTACTTAACAATTTTATAAATCTTCTGATAAATGGACCATACAAACATGACGTCAACAATCCACGTAATATATTTTTATGTATAGTGTGTTGGCCGCATCCAAAGATCAAGGTTCGTGAAGTAGTGTTGTATCATTTATCTCAGTTTGGCGGCGCGCAGTCAGCTTCCCGCCTGCTTAAAGATGTTGTCTGCGATACATCGATTTGTAAGCAAATGCTTACATGGGAAATGTAATAAACCCTTTGAAGACATCGCTTACTATGATCATAAGATATCGTCAATCCATGTGTCATTGATATATATATAGTAGAGTTCTTTAGAATCTTTTCTCGTAGATTATGTTTCTAAGTTATTAAATATAATCACATATTTTTTATTAAATCTAATACTTTTCTATTTGGTTAAATTGTATGTTAGGTATGATAAATGAGACCGTTGAAGAATTTCATTACGACGTTGCATGTAAAGGATTCTAAAAAGTCAGCGAGGGGTTTCTAGAGTTGCGGAGTCTGGTAAGTAGGTCAGTTTCATATTAAGATGCAAAGTTAAAAAGAGATACTCTAAGAGTGGGTGGAGAATAAAAACAGAAAAAAATCTTTGTATCATATAAGCAGTCGTTACATAAAACAGTCACAAAAATGATTAAAGAGAA
The DNA here is from genome assembly GCF_018135715.1 of Danaus plexippus. Lineage (NCBI taxonomy): Eukaryota > Metazoa > Arthropoda > Insecta > Lepidoptera > Nymphalidae > Danaus > Danaus plexippus. Next base: position 190,569 of record NC_083548.1, on the reverse strand, counting down.
AGTTTGCGGTTCTTATTAAACTAATCATATTCATAATGAAATCGAATACAGAACACAGTATGTCTGAAACAACGAACAGCTGAGGGCTAAAAAGTAAAGAAAGGTGAGGATCTGATGCATTCTCATTCATACAATCCATAAAATGAATCTTACTATATGTACAGTTTACAATATGTACTGTGTCATAATGCACATAATATTGTGTTATAGTAAATGTATCTAATACTCGTTCAAATTTATGGTATTAATAGTAAGGTATATAGAGGTCCTCAAGGCTGCTAGGCTCACAGTCTGTGAGTCTCGGTAGCTATAAATTATGATCCGAGGACAAGGCACGAGCCAGCGTCGTTAAACAAACTGGCCGTCAATAACCCAGTGCAATAGCAACGTATATTTCAATTACTGTCATTATTTACTCTCCATATTAAATCCAATAGGTATTCTGATAATATTGAGCACAAATAATTTATCGCAATAAAATAAAATTAAGTTAAGTGAACCGTAATTTATTATTTAAAATAGTGTATAAAACCAATTCCAGTGCTTTTCATATGTTCTCTGAATTATTTTTCCGCCTTTTTATATATTTCTTTGTTATTAATTTTAATAACAGCTTAAAATCAATATATAATTGTTTATTAGTACAAAAAATTAATATCAAATATTTTAGCCAAACAACTGGTATAAATGTATTTTAATAAACAGCGAGTTTACGTAACACTTATTATTAAGAATCGTTAGTGACTTTACATATTTAACAACAGAATGTTCACGAGTTAAAAATCATTACATTGATTTCTTTGGCATCGGTATAATATGAATTGGCCTAAATAAAATGTAACGTTCTATAATGGACCTTATATACAAAACAGAAATTTAGTATTTCAGTGTGCCGAAAACAGCTGTATATGAGTGTAACAAATGATCACTATTCTATAGTTCACAAATATTAAATAGGTTATTAATATAGTCCACAATATACAATTTTGTTTTTAGTCACAGAATTTTGCATGTCAACGAAATTAAATGTCACAATAAAATTGCACGTATGTAGGTTTAAGATTATATAGAAGCTGGTTTTAATATATATATATGTATTAGATATATATAATTTTATTGTGACATTTACTAACTATGTTGCACGTTAAAAAAGTTGTTGTAAAAAGAAAAGAAAAGAAAAATTAATTACAGTGATATTTAGTGAGACAGTATCAGTAGATGAAAAGTGTTCTTCAACCAGCTGATAAAATTTTAATACAATCTAAAAGACAACACGCCCACAGACAGCTGGATAATGTATTGATAGAAAACAAACAGCTCTAATCAACGAACGATCTATTTGGCGTATTCATTAGCCAATTGGTAATGATTTAACCCGCTGGATGGAAATATGAGGGCATTTAATTATGCATGAACTAATGCTTTGCCGTTATCGTTACGGTTTTGATTTTCCTAAATATCGTAAATTATAGTCCTGCATCTGCTTACAGAATAATGTTCACATATCATCGTCTTTTGAAAGCGATTTCTGTGATATCATAGATATTTTGTTATTAGAGGAAGCCGGAAAATTTAATATTTCGTTACATAAACAATCAAAAGTTTTGATTTAAAGCGAATATAAAATCAAAAGGAAGTTGTAAGACATCCAAATTTTGAATACAAACGGAACATTTGTTAATATAAAATGACACTTCCGAACATTAGTCAAAGACCTTAATAACAAAAGTACAAAGTTCAACAAATTCGCACCAATGAAAGATAGAAGACAAATTACGACAAGCCGACGACGAATGACTCTTATCATTCAGAGTATTGTTTCCTTTGACGTCATCGGAACAATCTGTCATTTATTTTTTTCATTAAAATCAGTATTCATCATTTATAATATTCATAAAAACATTGTAAGATATAAAACTAATAACTCTGTGACGTATTTATTTAGATCATCTATATCAATTTCGTTTCTCAAGTCGCCATGACGCTCGGTTTTGCTCCCTTTTTATTTCCTAGCCTAATGTAGGTTCAAACATTGTAAATGTATCATCAATCTCAATTTCGATACCGCTCTTTGATGCCGAAGCTCGTTTTATTTCTTCTAATGCTCAATGTTTATTCAGATAAAGCCGAACGTGTGATCGGGTTGGTTACCTGGATACCAAACAATGTATCTCTGTTCCATTTAATTTTATTCTGTTTACAATTACAGGGAGGTAATCCTTTTCAGTGTAAGGTGTCAAAGAGCTAACGGATTCCACTACCATTTATGTTTACAAAGTTTGTTACAATTTAGAATTTGCGATGCATATTTCAGAACGACATTCAACGATGCTTTGGTATCTATAGTGTGCGAGAATTCAATATCGGTTACGTAATGGACTGGGATATTATTAATGGAATAGAAGCAGAAGTTAGAAAGTTAGGGAACGTCAAGTCGAATTTATCAGTTTTGTCGCTTTTCAAAGCTAATGTATTCGCAGAAGTTTGGCAAAGCCGACTCATCGGGTGAAGTCTCGAAGGAAAAACGGGGTGTTGCCTAATGGAAACAAGTTGGCGAATTGTCGGATCGAGGAAACGGGAACTCGAGATTGTGATTGTGATCGTGATTGTACCGGATATGCGATTAGACTTTAGACGCTTTAAGAATAACTTTAATCTCATACTGTGACATTAACTTTAAAGGACTTAACGATGACATATACACCTCAATACACATACAACTCTTTATCATAGTAACTTTTAGTAAAATAATTACGGAGTAATAATTTTTGTATATTTGCATAATAGACCCGATAACCGCATCGTGAATCCATGGAATTCTGAGAAGTTTCTTCTCAAAGGAAACGCAACATTGGGAAGTACATAACTGAAGTGAGGTTGTTGAACAAAACAAAAGCTCCTGGTAATAATTATTTAGGTGATCTCCTCGCGGCTCAACCTCTTCATGTGTAGCTATAGAAAGAAACTAATTAACTACAAACTTTTTAGTGGCAAAGAGAAGAATATATCTTATTGTATCTAATAATTCAGTAGAAAACATAAAACCAAAATTTAAAAACCTAAAAAGAAATACGAACCATATTTACTTCGGCCAAGATTGAAACCCTTGACATAAATAGAGGTTTATTGTTTTCATTATCAGACCAGTGTTCATGTTTAAATAAAGAGACTATTTATTTATTGCTCATTTAAATTGTTAAAATATGAATAGGTTGAACAAAACCATCGCATTTTGTTCCACAAGTATTTATTTTATATCCTATGTCCCACGATTGCCTGGGAATAGAATATTTGCGGTCAGTGACCCTTTTTAATTTCTATCTTTTTCCTTATAAACGTTATTGATGTAAAATAAAGAATACTTAAAAATAAAAATAGTCTAATAAATTTAAACTAATAATTTAATAACCCAAATCTCAGCAAAAATTATATAATACATCAGTATTTCTAACGTTATAGCAAATTGTTTATATATAAAAATGAAATAAAGCTACCCTATTAATTAGAAAAGAATTACCTGAATATGAATTTCCTTTCAAATCTAAATAAAAAAAACTAAATGAGAAAATTTGAGTGCTTTTAAAAATGTAGATAAAATTACCCGTTCTCGTTTTTAAAAGTAATTAGAAGAACTTTCAACGGCAATTACGAGAGTTGCTGAGTTTAATTAATAAGCCGGTTGAGTCCTACTCTTATGAGATCAGATTTTTTTATGTTCTGGTCCCCTAAGAACAAAGAGGATTACAGTTAGTAATAGCTGAATAAACTGTGAAATAGAAGTTTATCTTTTAATTTTTTCAAGTTTAACCTGGCTAACCTGACCTGACTGGATCACTCCTGACTAAGATTAATTTAATTGATGAAAGTGATAAAGAAATTATTACAGAACATTTATGCCAATTCATATTATAAATTCTAAACAATACTGAAAATATATTCATCAAAAAACTTAAAACACAAAGTTATTACAATAACTTAACACCAACTTTACGAAACGGCCAGAAATAAATCGGAAAGATTTACCGATATTGCCAAAAAGCGGATAAAAGCAGTCCCATGTTTTTACTCGGTTTACGACGTTTTGTAAACCCACGCGGGCCCAATGAACACGTTTTATACATCCTCCAAAATAAACTTATTAAACTATACTCATCTATATTAGTAAACTATTGTAAAATCAAAATTGTTACTTTAAAGGATACATGTCTAAGTTAGTCATATGTACATATATCTATATTTCTTTTCAATAAGTCTCTCATTATTTTTAGTATACTTGACAGAAAATATTTAATCGTTTTTATTCAATAAACACAGCAGAATTAAATAACTGCAATGTCTATCTAAAACGTATTTTTTCATTGAAAATATCCCATTGTCCATTAGTGACATCCAATATTGTGGTTCACTAAGCCCTAATTCGGTTTGATTCAAAGAAACCCTTGCTAATTGAACTATTCTGACCGCCTCCTGTAATTGGCGCGCATGTTAAGCCCTTCTCTACCCGACGTTAATTATCGTTTCCAAGAGTTGTGTTTCACGGAATATACTTGCCTTGCTTTTAAGAAAAAAGTAATAACTATCACAAATACTAAGATAGAATTTTCTTGTGTTAATTATGTATATTTTAGCATTTAGATTAATAATTAGTACTTATTAATAAAAAATATTTTGTTTTTCTTTGTTTCAGATTGTTTGCATTTGCAGTTATATCGAGACCCTAAGGACCGATTCAAAAAAGGACAAACAAAGGCATCACTCTCACTCCAACACTTTCTCGGATTTGAATCGGGGTTTACACTGGACAAGGAATCAAATACTATTGCAATAATTTGCCAAGATGTGATAGTAGTATTAGCATTTGAAACGCGAGAAAGATTGATTTCTTGGCAAGTAAAAGTTGGCGGGCAACTTGGTTCTTCTAAGGAATTTTTGGTAATAATCGGAGGAGGTGGATCAAAAAAGTTACTGGCTGGGCCTGCGAGATTACATCTTCAAGGAAGAAAGTTTGCTTTAACAAGCGGCGTTCCACCGAGAATTTTAGGTTTATGGGAGCTGGCACATTTAAGGTAAGTATAAAAATAATTTATTAACATTTAAAGAATAACACTGATAAAACTCCTTTATTTAAATTATTAAAACACGATATCAGTCTATCAAATATTTAAGATACACTTTGAATTGAAGGAAATAAAAATAAAAAGGACGATAAAACGGACTTCAACTGAATAGAAATGCAGTCGACATATATAAACATGGGCAATAAACTCTATCATTTCATAGCCAGTACATAAATACTATAACTGTTGGTTTATGTAGTTTGTCTGGCCGCCAGAAGTTAATGGCGTGTACTTCCGATGTTGCAACCATTTCGTTTGCCACAATCCTCCATTTTGTCGACATGCCATCTTACCAAGTTTGGTTGCCAAATTACTAGAATCTTCAAAATGAACATCAGTAACCTATAATTGTTAGTGATATGGACTGTTTCTATCTGATTTACCTTAGAAATTAGAAAGGAATAATAGAATTTTACTACTTACGTTTTCGGTAGCTTGTTAATTCAAGAGAGTTTTGCTTGATAAGTGCAATTTTGTTTTAAAATCATTTATAAATATATCGAGTTTCCTGTCTTATTAATTAATAGACATTTAAAGTAAAAACTGTATTGTTAAAAATATCTTTGACAATAATTACTGTATCCATTATTGTAATATTTCATATTTTTCTTTTAGGCGGTATGGCGTGGTGGAAGGAAGATTTTGTTTCGAAGGTGGTTCGCACTGTGGTAAAGGTGAAGGACTTCATATGTTAATTACAGACCAAGCCCAAGACATCACAGATGCTTTCGATCAGGCAGCTCAACGAAATATTACACCTCGAACACCAAGAGGTAACGGAAGTTATATAAATTTTACTCTTTTCGAAGGAACTATGTAACCTTAATTGGAATATATAATATTAATCTTATTTTACACAGGACAAGATCGAGACTCAAAGTCACGTCCCAGCACAAGATTATCCGACTTTAATACTCTGGAGCATTCATTACAAGATGGTGGAAGTGCTCTGTATGAAGAAAATTATTTTGGTGAAGATTGCAGTGAAACTTCAGCATTCTGGCCTTCTTCAGAAAAGCGAGAATTCGAAAATTGCGAGAATAGACCCGACACGGATATGAGTGCTAAACCACCGTGGAGTGGAGCTGATCACATAACTCTAGAACGATGCAGTAATTGTTTAACAAAACTTGGAGCTGTGTCCAGGTGTTCTACGGTAACGTTAAGACCAGAAGCAAATTTCAATCCCGCATGGACGATGGAAGCCTTACACGAAAGTGGTTCAGAGAAATCCTCTAATAGTAGCGAATACTCAACTACAAACTTGACGAAAAATCTTCAAAGTTCTTGTGATTGTAAAGATCAACCACCAAAAAGACCACCAAAACCTCAACACTTGGAGCAAAAAGCACAAAATACATGTGTTCCGTTATCAACTAAAGAAACGAATCCCAACACAAATCCAAAAGTAGGTCCATATGAAAACTATGATGTCCCAAAGATGTCATACGCCAAAGATAGTGAGGTATGGTATAAGACTTTTTTTGTATTATACTCAGTATACATATTGTAAAAACTTTAAACCTTTTTTCAGTTTGAAAATTCGGAATATTATGATACTCCAAAAAGAATAAAGAAAGCTTTAGCTGACGATCTATTTCGAGTTACTAAAACTTCTTCACCAGACTCGTTGGTACTTAAGAAAAACTGTGGATGTATTCTTAAATTTGGTTCTAAAAAGAAGCCTCTTATTGTAGAAAGTGATGAAAATCTACCATCAGCTGACTGTCCATGTCAAAAAGTCACTAATTGGGCTAATAATTTGATTAGTCTTCCTTACTGCAGAAAAAGTACAAAAGAAGAAAACAATGATAATGTATTATTAATTAGCAATCAAATCAACGATACTGCTATTTATGCAACTGTAGACATTTCAAGAAAAATGAATAGGCGAATCAGTGCGACGCAGCAGGAGAATAATTCAGATGGATCGAATGAACCAATTTCCACTAATTATCAAAATTTGGAGCCAAAGGAAGATAAAGATTTTGAAGGTCCATATGCAAACTATGAGAATCTTGAGTTTGCTCTGTCTTTGGAATATTATGAGAATGCTAAAGACTTATTGAAAAAGGCTGGGGTTACTCAGAGCGAATTAGATGCTTTAAGTTCTAATTTGGACTTAACTGGAACTGCACTACCTATCAAACCTCGGTTATGTTTAAAATGTGGTCACTGTAAGTCAATCACACATGAAAACAAAAATAAAAGTGACGAATATTTACTTATGGAACCACCAAGTGAAGTCACCAGCATAATGGTGAAAAAAACTCTAGGAAACAATCCTGGGTACACGCCCATGTCTCCAAACCCCAACTGGTCACAAAGTTTACGGCATCCGATTATAAAATTGAATCGTACTGAAATAGAAAAATCCTTTAGCATACCAACATTGAATAGAAATAAAAGCTATGATGTTGGTAATGAAGTAAGTAAAGAAACTATTCAAAAGCGATCTTGTTCCGTAGATTCAGCTAGACTCCTTGAAGATTTAAAAGAATTTGATAGTAGTATAGGAAGCCATGCAACATCATCCTCGTTGGAAACTTTAAGGAATCTGGTATTAGAAAATCGCCTTTCCATGAATTGTGATAAAGACCGAGAATGTTATGAGTGTTGTAAATCATCGGGGTCTGATAATAAAACTTCTGAAGAAAGTCCCTCCAAAGAAATGCCTCACTTACGTAACAAGCATATGGATAATGCTGCTATAAAGCGATCTTCCAGCGTACCTTGCAAAGGTGGAAATAGAGATTCATCAAGTTCGAATGATTCAGGAGTTTCGAGTTGTTCACTGAAACATGGTGGCGAATTTCAAGAATTTGAAATGCCTTTAACGTCAATGCATTCACGTTATCATTACATAGTTCAAAAAAGATTGCGAGGTAACTTATCAGGATCCATACATTCATCACTGCCAAGAAAATCAAAGTCCTCAGATCCTTTGAGAGACCAGCCCATGCAAATTCATAAAAATAATGCATCTGGCAAGTCATCTTCTGCGGAGGCCGAAGTTCCTATTTTACCTCCGAAACAGTTCAAAGGTTAATTTTCATATACATTTATAACTATTTGTAAAATTTAATTCCCACTTAATTTTGAGTCATATTCATTTTAGGCGTTTTAGATACTCATAGTACTTCGAGTGGCACATCCGACATGTCGGATTATATTGAAACGTTATCATTGACTTCTTCACATTCATCGTCTGATAATCCTAGTGGTATGAGGCGAGTATTTCTTTTGAATTAGTTCTGTTAGTTAATGAATGACTTTTTTACTAAAGAAATAGATTCTTATATACTATAAAATTTTCAGAATAAATCGACAACCAACGAATACGTTGCGGCCCCGATCTGGAAAGGAATACCATAATTTGGATCCAATATTAACATCGATGTATAAAAATGGAAAAGACTTAAATAACTATACGAATCTGCCATGAAATGTATTACGTTTTATAGAAATTAAAAACTTCAAACAGAACTTTGTACAATTAATGCAGGTTACATTATGTACACCTCTCATTGAATTGCGTAAGGTTGGATGAATCGGTGATGTAATTGAGGCAACTTTGAATTTTTTGTTAGGATGAAAAGTTTTAATGTTTGTGTTACTAAGTTAGATTCTGATAATAAATTGATCTCCAAACTATAATTAATTTTGTGACGCATAAGACTGACTTTGCATTTTGATATTTTTTTCTAGTCATCATATTTATTTTATGTTTAATGTTAAACCATCTTCTTGTAGTGTACTTGTCTGCACAATCTTCCGAAGATAAACTCTTGTTACTTTTACTCAATTTTCAATTATTAATTAATAATATATCTATTTACATAAAATCCTACATTTTCCCTGTAAAGTACCCTAAAATCAAGCTCCTTTTTAATTTCAAAACTTTACATTAAAACACTTAAATTTGTTCTTAAAACCTAAATTTAATTTTTGTTTGTGTTTTGTGCGAATATAACGGAATGTAATCTATCTGACGATATGTTGATGCGGATTAAAAGAAATATAATCGTTTTAGGAATGCTCTTTGCACATACACGCTGAAATCATTAAAATCTGTGAAGAGTTACATATATTGTAAATGTCATGCCCGCTAATAAAGTGTCAAGTTTATCGTGTACCTACATACCAGTAGTTGTTTCGCTAGCATGTACCCATCCGTACAGAGTATCCTCAAGTTACCTTTATATACCTACATATGAATAAACATTATAGTTATTGGTAAAGCTTTTATTATTTATACCCCTTAACTTAATTTTACCTTTATGTGAAAATAATTTTATTGCATTCAAAAAAAATATTTTGTAATTGTTGAAAAATCTGATTGTTTCATATATATTATTAATTACACGCACGTCAAGAGGTTTCCTAATTAAAGCTGCTTTTCACAGTACATATAATATCTATATTGTGCCGGTTTCCGGTTGACCTGATTATCATCTGCACCATATGAACTTATATTGCGACATGTACATATGTGTAAGTTATGAATACGTATTTAGTTAATGAAAATTCTGAGCGAGAAGATTTTATTAGAATTGTGTGTATGATTGTCGAACTGATCAGTTTTAAACAATTACATTAAGAGTACTTTACACAGATAAAGTATTAGGCATGAACTACTTTTGAGGAAGAAGCTAATGATTTTGGTCAGGTCACGTGTGTTTATTATCCTCAGTTGCTTAGTAACTTCTATCAACAATTATTTGGTTTTAACAGAAGTGTTTCGGTTTCGTCTTTGTTAGACGAGCTGTTGTATTCTGCTCAACTACCGTCGCTACCTGTATAGTTGAATATGGCGTCATCTGGAGAAGTTCAAGTTATTACTTCGGAAAAAAATTACCGACATCATGGAACTTCATTAAAAGGTTTAATTATTAGTTCTATCCTTGTTTATGAACAAACTTTCTTGAAACAGCAAAATTTTTTATAATCTTAACTTTATCTATTTTATTACTTTAATTTTCAACTTATATTTTACGTAACATATACAAGGCAATATTGAATGAGTAAACATCAATGGAAAATATTATCGCTTTTGATATGTTATGTTTTCTTATTGTTACATTTACTATTTCACAAGAGCAATAAAAATATAAGTGTGCAATGACACCACATCGATCTAACTAATGGGAGTTTCGCGGCAGTGATAAAAGATTTACTTTTTTTTTGTGACGGTTCTACAACACTAGCATCCTTAAGTTGTAACACAAAGATTATATGAAGAAAATATAAAAAAAATTACAACACATTTAATTTTAGACGGCTGAAAAAATTTTGGACGTTTATAGCTTGGCTGGTGATCTTATTAAAGTATTTCAAGGAACTTAGTTCATCGTCTTTCAGCAAATTATAACCATTATTTAAAAGTAATACTTTATTTGTATTTATTATAATTAAAGTATCGACTTCGTTGTTTTTGTGGTTGCCGATTTAATAAATGTTTTCGTAAATAATTACAAGCCTGAAAATCGATGTAGGTAATATATGTGTCAATGCGTTGATTCAATTTGTAATAATCTTTTTTAATGACCTGTTTTCGTTTCCATAACAGTATACGAAAGATATACTTGAAAGTTTGTTTCAACTTTACTCCCAAACACATGCATTTATTCCCTATTTTGGGTTCATGATGTAAGCATTATAACACACGAGTGTTACGGAGTATTTGCATAATTTTAACATAACAATTGAACTTTGCTTTGTTTAAAAAAACATTGCCAACAAAAAATGGAATTGTCCTTGTATGAAATTTTAGTGTTTTTTCTTCAACCAAATGTAGAATGCTTTATCGGCATTGTTTCGCTTTAGACCACTTAAAAAATAAAACACAAGTAAAATGTATACTTTCAAAGTAATTTTCTTTGTGTATAACAACGAAAACTATATTGGACTAGTTTTAATAGAATATAGAGCAAACAAAGTATTTTTACGGTGAATTTAATAATTTCAATATGTTGTCAGTAAATTATGATGAATAAATTTATTAAAAAAATTACAAGTTCCCCGAAAAGAAAAAAGAATTGAGTACATAATTTATAATGTATCTTTTAAAGTAATTACGGAAACAACGAAAGTCATGTTGGCGGTACCCTTAAATTAGCGTAAGCTCCTCACGTGTACATCAGATTGTATGAAATCTTAAAACCAGGTATTCAGCATATAACTTATCTAGTCCAGCTCCTCAGACTTAACAGTAAAATTGTCCTTACAACACAAAATTAGTAACAGACTCTCTCATGTGTTATCATTGGAAAACGAACGTTTTTTAATTTTTTTTAGCGCGAAATAATTTTTTTTAGCTATTCCTTAATAAGTTTCTGACAGGTTGAAGACAGTGCACGGGAGTCTGAACCAGCGTCTTCAATACCATAACTATGGAAATTACTTGCGTGACGGTTTTGCATTAAAAAATTAAATAAGAAAAGCCTTTAACTTTATCACTCATATAAAATTATGACCACAACCTAAAAGCCGTCTTAAAAAAAATTTAACATTAAATTTCTGAAGTGAGATTAAAAAACGTTAATATTAAAATACAACGACATAAACCGCTGTGAAAGATAACGGACTTCATTAAATAAATATGAATTATAATACGAACAAACAAATCACATTCACGTATGTCGTACTATCTTAATAAGAATCATTAGCGCGAACTCCAAGATACATAATTAATTAATAGTATTCGTTGAAATTACATCAGTCAAAACGTCGCACACGTTTCCTTATGGCGTCTTCATTTTAATAATGAGACCAAAATCGACCTAACCACACAAAGACTTCATCAGATTTCAAATTTGATATACTGACAAATAACTATTCTCTTATATTATTGTTATCTCCAAATGTTTATCAAAACTGGCAAACTAATTGAAAATAAAATACATAGTGAGGTTATTGTTTAAATATCGGGCAGCGCTGTACGTTTAGCTATCTCTGCTACTAATTGGCAGAGATTGATTTTCAATTAAAATTTTTGAATACGGTATTGGAATGAAAGTTTTAAAGTTAATAACTACTAAAAATTTATTGATATATTTGCTAAGTTAAAAATAATAATTTAATTAAGGACTATCATTAAATTTTATAGATACAAGGACAGAGAATTAGTGCGACAAAACCTGAAGTAACATGGTTTATTATGTCATTTATAATCACTATACAATACACACTATGTTATATGTCCTTATGTAGATGTGTGCGTGGTTTGTTTCTGAAAATATTTCAATATTGCAGTCACTTTCTAAATTAAAAAAGTTTTTTTACCTAGAGAAGTTTATTATTCATTGGAAAGTCAACATTTTCCATTAAAAGCGAGCCGATTTTATTTCCCTAAGCAACAAGTCCCGAAAGGCACCTTATTTAAAGGCAATCAGCAATTCAAAACGAACCCGGACATCGGCCACCCCATCGCATTTACCATCCGCCATTTGGGTAGATTTGTAACGATCGATATCATTATGCGATGTATGTAGCTGCATTGATTTATAGACGGGGAATAAAACTAGCCAGATCGAACGTTTAACAAACGCGTTGCGTCTATTTACAACTATGGATATATAAAATAAAAGTAATAAGAAACAAATAAAACACAAGACATGGTGAAACAAATAACTCAATATGCCAACATGAGGGTGTGAATAAATATAACGTCTATATTAAACATGGGGTAAAGACACCTCGGGGCCCTGACGTCCCTTTCGGTCGCTAGGCATTAAAATTCATTTTTACCAAATGTCAAATTATTCGAGAATTCCTGCGGGCGCCGGAGTCCGAGTGTGGTGGATAGGGGACGGACGGACGGACGGATAATCCACTACCACAATATTTAAAAGGGATTTTTTGACAGACTTTATAATTCAAGGTTTTATTTGTTTTGAATGCTTTAAAAAGAATTTATATACATGAAATAAATATGTTGAACAATAATTTCGACTTGATCAGATAGTATATCTCAATATCGATATATATTTAAAAATTATTAAAAAAAAATTACTTCCAACAACTCGTATAGATTGCGGCGACTCAACGAATATTTTAAGTCTTCAATAAAAGTGGAAGAAGCAGTTGCTCTGTGAGACTTAACTTTTTTCTGAATTACATTGCGCTATTATTTTATACTCAAAAAGGAGAAGAGAAGTAGCTGATTATTTATTGTCGCTGGTATTCTTACTTCAATAAGTATTTAATCCATCCATCCACAGTTGCAAATTAAGTTTCAACCCGGTCACTCACTTCAGCACAGTCAACAACCAGTGGGTTTTAAGGTAGGTTTCTGGTTTCGAAAACTACTACCTCACATATTTTAGATCAACTGGGAGATGACTAACTAAAAATTCGCTTTCAATATATATTAATACTCGTTTGCTTGAGATTGAGTTCTATAGTGAAGGAATACTATTTGAGAAGGGACACGCTGTTAACAAACCGATCATTTCACTAATGTAACGGGGTTAGATTATTAGTTCACTGAATATTACTCGATCTCTATTTGGCGCAGTTCAGCCTCGATAGACAGGGTCGCCATGAAAGTATTAAACTTGTGGAGGCACTTCCAATAAACGACTTTCAAGATTACACTACTATACCGCTCTCCGGACCATGATAAACATGATGTAAAGATTTATAATAAAAGTTGAAATACATGCATTATATAATGCAGAGATATTTAGGCATACATATATATACCTAAATATCTTCTTAGGTCTACACCACGATAGCTTCTTTTGTTTTTAATTTGCAGGTCAATGAAATTAAACAAAATAACAATATTAAATTGAATATTTCTTTATAATTTACACTGGTTGACTTTGAAGATGCTTTCTATTAAATCTATTTGAAGTAGCTTTAATATTCTAGGAGATTTATAAATATTTTAAGAATTCATATTGAAATAGCGAGCACCATTCAATTTCGGAGTCATTTTAATAATTGTAAATTATGCTAAAAACAGATAAGATAAAACATAGCAAACTTGAAAAAAAAAAATATATATTCTAGGATACCTATAGAACCAAAATATAATAAACAATATCCTTTCAAAGTCTGAAGAAATATAAGGTAACTTTGGATAAGCTCGTCTACGTTTACGCGAATATTTTGTTTAGTTTTTATGAACAAACTTTACGGAATACAGATCCTCGTGGATTTTTAAATGAAGGTAACCCAAATGAACACAAACTTGAGCCGTGGAGTGATCTTATAAACAATAAATTAATTCGTATCTGGAATATGAATACAATAGAAAACTGCTTGTTTACTTTTTACATTCTTGATCTGCAACTTCGGGATACGGAATTGCTAGACATAAGTTTACTACACAGATACAAAGTTGTAAGTAGATTTCTTAAAATAGTTTCACTTCCAGAATCTGAGAGCAGCTTGTCAGGGACATTTCAAGTTAGTTATAGAAATTCTATTTAAAAACTAAAAGTTATTGCGTATTTTTGTACATGTCACTTATCTATTTTTTATATTTTTGTATGGATAGTTAATTTTCTGATAATAAATAATTAATAACCGGTTTCTAGTTCCGGAAGATATCTTAGATACTTATTATATATTAATGTTGATTGTACTAAAAGGCAAGTTTGAACTTTTCGGGTAAGCAAAAGTACTGAACCCACTGTCAAAGAAAGACAAACGATTATTCTCAAAGCTATATAAAACAGTTCTTGAGAAACTTTTTTCTTGTACAGTCTATACGAGAAGTCACTAATAAAATATTATATTTACATTCTCTACGAGACTTATTGATGATGAGATTAAGTTATAATTTCATATATTAAAAGTTAAATTGTTTGAAAATTTTTAGCTCTTAGTAATATTTTTTTAATTTGTTTTGTATTCTGTTTCACTTAGTGTGACTTTAGGGTAGTAATTTCTAACTTATATAAAAATATTGTTTTGTGAAGAATACTCAATAGTTACAATGCATGTTTTTTAAGACGAGTGTACGTTGGTTATAGAGTGAACGCTAACGCAGGGCTGGAGGGCCATAAATCAGACGCTAAGCGCTCTCCGGATAATGCATTGAATCGCCTTCGCCTCGGCCTCTCGAGGAAGACGCCACGCCTCACCTCTGACCGGCCTAATTACTCTACAATTCCTTTATTCACAGAAAATTAATAACTATCTAAAAAAGACTTTCAGCGAATATCAAATTTCAAGTACATTTCTTTTGTATTGAAAATCCAATTTTAATATTTCTTAATTAGATTAGGTTAAAGTTGATCCATTTATTGCTTTCTAGTCAGATCTAAAGCATCTGAGACTTAAAAAATACTCTTTAGAATTATTGTATTTTTTATTATTCCTTAAAATACGAGTTAAAGTGTATAAATCGCTTACAATTTATAAACTTGAAGCACAAATCATTAATCTGATTTTTTACTTTCATTTACTGGGTGACTGTTATTCGTAAAGTCACTGAATACATCGCGAAACGTTGTCCATTGACACGGAAGAAATAATTGGTTAATTAAAGGTTTTGTTACAACTATTCTAACAAAAGGGCAAATAATTAATGTAAATTTTTTCTCAAATTATTTGAACTATTTGTGTACTTCTAAAAATATTAAAATTATATTTAGAATTTGTTTATAAAAGATCAAAGTCATTAAATCAGAGTCTTTCTATTACATGCAGCCTAAGTAGCCGGAATTACTTGTCATAGTAACTGAATAAGATATCCTTATAAAATTTTATTGTATATAATATGCAATATTTATGAAAAGAAAGCGATCCTCAAATAAATCACCATAAAAGAGTAATAACATTTAGCTACAAATAGACGTGAACTGCGCAGTCGGATTGATTTATAGAAACAGAATTCCTTTGTACCCTTAACTACGGAACCCGAGGGAATCGTAGAGAAGATCCGAAATTTACATACATGTGTGAAGTAAGGCATGAAGCTTAAAATATCACAGAATATCGTTGTGATACTAAACGCCCATAGAGAATTTTACCTTTGTAAAATAGATTAAAAATGTATGACAATGATGTCTGCTTCATTAAATAATAATGATTTCACGGTAAAGTTTGTATTCATATTTTTAGACTACACTTATACCTCCGACTTCGCTCGCCAAATATTTAATTTAAATGCTAATTAAAAATGTATAAAAATGTTAGTAAGTTTCAATCTAACAATAAATAGTACGGGAACTGTAATTGATATTTATCTATGTACTTGACGTCACTTGTAAAATATCATAAATATATTGTTGCTCCACAATCTTCTTAATTGTTAAAGGGCCTATTCGAATCTGTTCACATTCCAAAACATTATTTTACACGGGAAGACAACGATCAAAATTGACCCAAACGTATTATATAAAGAACCACAAATACTTGAGAAAGCGTAGCTCTTCGACCGTTGTGTGTGTTTACATATGTGTATATCTATCGAAATGTATTCATCATGCATTTGTTCTCAAAGCAATCGCATCGTATTAAAACAATATCATATATACAATGACAAGTAGGAACGACTAAGGTATACCACAGTTACTGCAAACCATTGGCAGACAAAGAGGTGTTCTGCAATATCCGTGTTAATTCCGGGATAATGGGACATGAACACACAGCCTCCATGATCCACACACATTATTGTAGATTAGGGCTGTCATACGGGTCTAGACACGTAGTTAGTATGTGTTTCGTGATCTATTTAAACTTGCTATAACACCAACATGTATATGATAGCGTTTCATCTACTCGGTTACATTATACCTGGTCGTTTATGACGTCACAGTGGTTATAAAGTAATACTCATTATAAAACCATCAACGTTTAAACATATTGTATTCAGTCGTTCTTGGAACAACTGAAGTTAAGTTTAGTTATTGTTTCAGAATGATTCCGTGGTAGCCCTGACGAGTCAAGATGTTAGCTTCCAGTGCTTACCTAAACTAGCCGAGCAAAACCCAGCCAACTGCCGGATTAATGCTATAAACGATGTCTGACGATAGCATTCCAACTGAAAACTAATGTAGAGAAACTACTCTCAATGAAATGATTACTCTTAGGGGTGACTTCTTGAAAGATCTTTTTTGTTATTATATAGGAAGCTCCTATAAAGTCGTGTATCGTGAATCAAAACGTCCAACATTTTAATAATATTCGTTGTAATTTTTAATTTTAATATCTACCTTTACTAATGCGTCCCTAATAAATAGTATCCCCAACATTATCGACGCACCTGCCAGTTGCTCGGAACGACGCACTATTTTAGAATTATACTCGAATTATTCAATTGACATTCAATATATTATGACCATAGAATCGGTTAGAGCAGTTTAATTTTAATAGAAATGTGGATTTACGCCTATTATTATTTAAATAAAATCTCTATTTTATTCAATAACTAATATAAAAATGTTTCGTTCTTATTTATAATCATATCATGAGTAAACTTTTACATGTGTGTGTTGAATTTTATTATTTTCTGTGATTAGAAGTTCTAAAGGAGTACATATACGTTACATTACAAGTACAATTAATATTATTTAATATGTAATTAATTTAATAAATGATACAGCAAGAGGAATTAAAAAACATCAATGAAGAAGTCATTAAAAGGTCAGAAGTTATTTTTCTGTTAGTTTAAGTTTGCATGATAATGTTATTGTTAAAGTGTGTTATTAATTTATAAAAACATTACACACACAAGCAGTTTTTCACACACACTCAAACACACATATTAATGTATACAGAAACATCAGTTTGAAGTTATATTTTGCTATTAAATTATAGTAATATTCTTAAACTATACATATACCGGCGTTCAGTGGAATAGTTTATTGACCAGTTATAAATTTATTTCTATAATATTTTTTATATTTCTACCATTATCATTAAGTGAGATGTCAATTTCTTTATATATATATAAGTTTATTACTATGACCTTTACGATCCTAAGTCATTACACTCCTAGCGAGTCTTGACTCATTTTTGATAGTTAACAAAAAAAAATTCACGATCTTTAACTGTCTCTCAACAAAGTGACATAGAATTTCCAACACTTTTGCAATCTACAGTTCATTCTCGTTACACTTTTAGTAAGATTACCAATGTCTACATAAATTATCAACCAGATGCCATTGCCTACCTGATATACTCTTTAAAATTCTTACTGTGGTTTAGAGAATTATTCATCACAGACTCTGAAACGTAGAAAAATAAAAGTATTTTATGAAACTGACTTCAAAAATAAAAAGCATAAACTTAATAAGTATTTAATTTAATACACGTCTTATGAAAACACATCTATTACATGAAATATTATTATTTGTCTGTGTAACCTATTGACAGGCCTGAGGTCGGTGCCAAGCCCTAAACAGAATATATAGCTAAAGTTACTCACTCACATTTTATTTATATTTTTGTCCTGAAGTCTCAGTTGCGTCACTATAAGTCACATTATACTTTACTTTTTATTATTAAGCTTTAGTTCAGGAATAACATTACAGTAATTAAGTAATATTAAGATTTAAGCCATTTAGTGCTTGGTAAAGACTTCAAGCCTACCAGTACGTAGCGTACAAATAGTATTCCAATATTATATTCTCCACAAGCTCAGCTCGCATAAGGTGTGAAAGTGGTGTATCAAATGAAGTCTTTATTAAGTTATCTTATGCTTTATAGTTTTTGAAATCACTTTTTTAAGGATATATATTTAATAATAATTCACATTCAACATTACAGAGAGTAAAGCAGCTTAGTACGTTCACTCATAGTATTAAAAGTGCTGGAACTAGTGATTCTCACGTTTGTTGTTTTTTATATCCGCTTCATTAATTCCGCAGCGGCGCGACTTTTCTGAGCCAATGATCGAAGACTCTCCTGAGCACGCTGTATCTGATTGCAATTTGATTGCTCCATGAAAACGACGTTTTATTGTAATTTTACTGTCTTTTATTAATAATTTTGAAGACGAAATGAACTATGCGAGGAATTTACGAGTCAAAGTAAACATTTTTGTAATTTAAATAGTTGGAAGATAAATATAACGCATGGAATATTTATATCAGATAAGACTTTTGAAGATTTATACATTCATACAATCATCAAATTCTTAGAGATATCAACTTTATGATTAAATTTCATTCATTTCGATGTATTTGTCACATTTCAAGTAAGTTGCCAAAAGTGAGATCAGAAGGAAGTAATCTGACGATTTTAATTAGCAAAATTAACACTTAAAATTTAACAAACACAAACATAGCTTTACGACTTTTATTAAAATCTTACTCATTATTAATGAATGAAAACCCGTAGTTATTTTGAAATGCATCTAAAACCAAGAATAATTGAACGCTGGTTTCAATTTATAAATCCCAATAAATGGTGCCGTCGTTTCAGTTCAATTTCTCTAATTTGATCGTAACGCTGAACTCCCGCCTGCGCTTTTCATGAAATCTATTTCTACAAAAGTTACTGATTCCGCAATTTATTGAACTCGAAAAAAATATTTTTAATTTTTCAAAAGCGCGAATACGAAGTGGAGAGTTCAGTGAACCCAGAACTAGGTCGCGAGTGTTAGTTTCTATATTCCGGGGTCAAACTGACATCGCGCGTGAAGAGCTAGCTGTATATTGGACAATATCTGTACTGTGTTAACAAATGTCTGTAACGAAAAGGCTTCGGGTATGTGTGTGTCGCTGTTTTTGTATATGTGTATGGGATTTGGCTTGAGTTCTGAGTCTATATTATAACACATCATCACTTACTCCTCGCAATGCTGTTTGTTTTATTCCTGGAGAGAAATTTAAGTTTTTTTTCTTCAAGTATAAATGTGGTGTAAATTATATTACGTCATTTTAACTAACAATTTTGGCCTGCAAGAAATGATATTAATCATCAGGATCGCGTCGACTCAGGTGATGCTTAAGGAAAATAATAAATAATTTACAAACCCCCATGTTAAAGAACAAAGTAGAAAGTAAAGTACAATATTTGTTGAACGTAATTTTTTTGATCATATTAAAATATTCGTCGAGGTTTAATAGAATTATAGATGTGACATTGTGTTTGTTCTTGAACGTGTATATTATTAGTATTATAATCGAGACAGCTTTACACATCACTGTTGATTCTACAACACGAAATAGTTGATTCACTTGATGAACAGTAGTTCAGTACATTTTTAAACCTCACGTATAAATACTTATTTTAAGTCTACGGTAGTGACTTAGTCATTATTCTAGGACGGTGATCTCTTCTATTATGTGGTTGCAGCCTAAATCCTTTAATACGATCAAAACATGCGAATAAATACATCAAATAATATGAAATAATGTTTTTCATTCTAATGTTTATATGAGTAGGTACATACTCGTACCGGTAGGAACCGGTATCTCAGAATCATAAGATCAATAATTAATTACGTATAACAGTTTTACAAAAACGTCCGAACAGTCGCCGTTCAGCTTCGGGAGCGTTTTATTCTATTTAGTATATTTTTGAGTTTTACTTGACGTTTATTACGCCTGACTTTCAAAATTATTATTTTTTGATGACTTTATAAAGCAACCAATTACAAAAGATCAAAGCGTTCGGTAATTGGTGATCCGCCAACAGGCTGCGACCGTGACGTACTAACAAACTTACTTAATTATTAACAGATCTTGTTTCGACTTCAAAAGAAATGTTTAATTCTTGGATGAAGACACTTGATTACATGTTTGTTGTTAAAGTTTTCTTTAAAATATCTATATTTTTGTGTATAGATCAAGTTCCGCTACCTTTTTTACCAATAGTGTATTTTAAGTTAATCCAGAAAAAAAAAAATACTTCAACACTATGTGAACTAAATTGTATACAACATACAAATAATTCTATAGAACAAAAAGTGATGTGTAGTCAGTTTCAATCTCTGGGTTTTAGTTCTTTTGATAAGAATGTGAACAAAGAACAAAACAAAAAACTTACCCCGCGCTTATCACATACAAACGATTTCCTTAGTGGAGGGGAGATTGTTATCAAGCAGCTATCTACGCGAACCGGTTGAATATTTTTTTACGCATCGATTACCCCAATTTTTAAACGGAAGGGTAATTTACAAAGTATGTTAAATAATACATATAGAACGAATAGAAGGAAAAATTGAAATAAAATTTGAATTAAATCTAGAACGTCAATAATAAATGTCTAAGGTAAGGTAATAACTAGGTTAAAATTTAGCTCTCAGAATAAATTCTCACAATATGGCTTTATTTATCGCTTTGGACATAAGTAAAATCTAAAATTAAGTAGTTTACTGCTTGTTATAAAGAAAAACTACAAGGTTTGGGAACGTGACGGAGGCTAACTCCTTCAGTGACGCGAGCTTATTAATAAAAAATAACGAAATGTTTTCAAATGCTGTTCGTTCACCGGTCTCTGTCACATTCTGTTGTGTCTAATAACTTTAAGATCAAAGACAATCGAGGCATGATGTAATAGGAGTTTTCATTGTTTGCTTGTCGAGGGGTGTTATTTAATTTCTAAACATTATAGGGGAATATATTACGACGCTCGTTAAAGGACGCATGCTGTGAGAAAATTAAATACGCTATGATTTAATGCGGCGTCTTAGATTGCTTTGTTAGAACTAATGTGAAATGGGGGAAGTTAAAAGATGAATTTGTAAGGGATCCATCATTATTAGTATAAAATATATTTATATGTTAGATTGAGACGACATTATTCATTACAATAGAAGCAAGAAAGCGTCGTAACGTATAGAACGTTAGAAATGCTGAGTAATCTTATGAATTGGGAATTTTGTGACACCTTTTTTAAAACTTTAGTCTTCCCTTCAAACACAATTATTTATATCTTGTTTTGCAATATCCTAATCATTTCATTTACAACAGTGGAGAACACTAACGTAAATGTATAAATTACTTTACTTCTAAGTAACTCACGTAATCTCAACTGTAGATTTAAAAAGCTTTTAAAAATAATTTCTCTTTTATATTTCTATTTCTTTGATAAATTCTATATTCGAGGAATGAAAACGTTAATTAATATTGCCTCAAACAGACTGTGTATTTAGCGCCGCGAGCACGAGCTCGTGGCACCTGCCATAGAAATAAATAATCTATCGGGAATTATATGACGAGGTGATCGCCATTACCAAGAAATCTTACATTTTTTTAGTGTAATAAAATCAGTTTAGTTTTAAATAAAAACTTTACGTATAGATAAATAAAGATCTTATATAACATTAGTAAAAAAAGGGTTGTGTACATATAATACGGCTTAAAAAATATTCTCGATAAATTGTGTTCCCAGAAAATGATCTCAAAGATAAATTATTCTATAGAAACAAATAATATTTTCGTAGCAAAAGTAGCAAGAAGCAAGGATTTAAAATAATTTGTACGTTGTTGGGACCATCGTCAAAACAATAGACATCTTTGCTGTTTAAGTTTGAAAGCCGCAGGCAGTGGGGTCCGAGCTCCGGGAGGCAAGAATCCTGGGGGCTGAAGGAGACGGGTGGAGGGTAGAGGGGAGGAGGGCTGTACAATATACATATAAACCGGAGCACGATTCAGAGATTCATTACCTATTACATTAAGTTTTAAGTTTGTCTATTTATAGTTTTAGAGGCGAACAGAATTTCCTCAACTTAACACAAAAAACGGTATTTTTTATCTTGAGACACATATGATCTCATACATGAAATGAATTTCATATTATATCTTCAATACTACCTTCTTTGGTACTACCTGAATTATTATTTATAAAGCATCTCCAGGTTTTTTTAGATTGTTTTCCATACATCCATCATTATAGTCTAATTCGGAGCCCTTATAAGTATGAAGTAAGGCTTAACGTAGGCTGATGATGATGATGAAAGCTTGGCGTTTGATTTTATAGCCCTAGTACTTTCTCTCACCAAATTTATTGATCGTTGGTTAGTTGTTACTTCGTTTTGCGTTCTGCCTACCGAAAAACTAACCGCTTCAAGTATGATTTCCAGAACCTTTTCGCTTCGATACGAGTATTGACCGCTATCCAGGAGTATTCTATATTCCACCAGCAAATACTTAGCAGTTCCAACTGCTTTCCCACAGATATAGCAAGTTTTTTCGGTACCTTTATTCGTCAAGTTAGGTTAGTTTTGATAGTGATGTAACGACCTCATTATGGGATTTCTCCAGGATATGTCTCTTGGAAAGTCATAGGTGTTTATAGATGTCCGATGGCCCTTTTAGATTCATCCCAAAAATATTGCTATCCTTGAATAATGCTGGCGAATCAGCCGATAGTGCAAACCCGAGTCACAACTTCAACACCTTTATAACGCTTGCATCTAAATTTGACGAAAGGGTTTTATTCAAATCATAGACGAGGAAAAACCAATTTAAAAGTGTTATTAAATCCAAGTTTTTTTGACGTTACTGATAGGTTGGTTGTGTACCTTGTTAATATCGTTTAAAATGCTACGTAACGTATACTATCCTTTTCAAGGATGAAGCCCAACTATATTGTTTATTTTGAGACCGAGAAATTTAAATGGAGAATTTTCCGTAACCACAGAAGCGCACCTGAAAAAACCGCCTGAAAGTAAACCTGGATCGTATGAGATATATCTTGTATTTCACCTACCAAGACAAAGACAGTGTCCTTTATTTGGTTTTGTCCTCAGTCCATCGGTCCATTCACAGAATTTATCCCCTTCATCCAATAGTACTTGACAGTGTTTGGGGTTATGTATCAGTATTTGGAGATCGACAGCGAATGCTTGAACAGATACCCCTATTTTTTCTCGTTACTTATTAGTTTATCTACTAAAATAATAACGATTAAATTATTATATATTAAATATTATTGGAGTTAAACAACAGCCTTGAAATAGTTCTACATGGTACCTATAGTCCTAGTAATAAGGAAATGGTAGGAAAAGGTTTCAACGGGAAAAGGGCAACCGTCTCTCTCATTCATCGGACGAAACGCAGCCGCTAAAGACTACTTCACGCCGATCTTCTGTGAGAGGGTGGTACTTTCCCGGTCGAGCCAGCCCAAGTTCGAGCTGTAGTAACTTGACCACAGCTAGGCTCTACCACCTAAAAAAAATTTATTATATGTTTATTATTAGCTTAGTTTGAAAATATTGATAGTTATTTATTTCAATCGTTTTTTATCACTTAATGTCACTACAAGTTCTATATAATATAAACATGACTTTACAAGTAAACTCCTAAAGTAGATAGACAAAATTTTAGAGTAGTTTTTTCGTTTTAAATCATTCAAATATAAAGTTGTTGGTTTATCAAAGGTTTTTTCTTACTTTATAATTTATTTTTGATGTGCCTGTTATGGCTGCACGACGCCTTTTAGTCTATTCATCTCATTCAACGGGTTATTGTTGTGAAGTTGTTCGTCAGTTAATTTAGAGCATTCTAGTTCAACAATAAGAAGACCTTCAAATGATTTCACTCTACTAAAGGCCACATGTGCTTGACCAGCAGGTATAAAGTTTGAGCCTAAGTAAAAGTCTACTTGGTCGACAGTATTACCCTGTAACATAATATAATTACTTGACTTATTCTAAGGGAATGCTTTTCTGTAATACAAAATTTGCATTAAAATATTAATAATGACGTCACTAAACTATATACCTTATTGCTGAATCAGTTGAAGATGTCTACTTCAAAATTAAGTTCCAGATTTCATCCAAACACACAAATCTACATAGAGGTTTCTCACTCCCGTCCTGTTATAATTTTATTTTAAAGTTACAAATACATAAAACGAGGAATCCAAAGGATATACTATCAACCCTGAAGGAGATTTTTTAATTGGGAGTTTTTGGATTGTTATTTAATTTTTCATGTAAAGAATATAACATTAATATCCGACAAAAATATTGTTGATTTGAATTTTTCTCTCTTTGTGGGTATGTTACAATTACACAGATTCTTCTTTGCCGTGTTTTCTTAATTAGCTTATAAAAGATAAACAATGTAAAATAACTAGTGTCATCTACACTTTATTTACCCATCAAATACTTATTGAAATACAACTACACTCAGGCTCGTAACTCTGTTTGTCACAATATTAAAACACTCAACTAAATCCAAATCCATATAATTCTATAATTAGTCTGAGCAATTTCTAAAACGTCTTAGTAATTTCCCCGTACATTTAAGTCTCTTTGGCTTTCCTTTGTCGTAACGGCAATGTCGTCTTCAATGCCTTTAATTGCTTTTAAGATTAAATTAAATTATTTGTACTTCACGTCGGTTTCCTTTTTAAACATACGATTCATTTATTAATTAACACCTCCACATAAATAAAGCTATCCAGCAGTGAGCGGACATTAAGTTTGATGAAATAATATCGATAACATCGATATAATATCCTTAATAACGCTTTGTACAAATTGTTTTCTGTTTCAGGGAATTTAAAAACTTATTTGATTATTTTAAACTCTCAAGCCAAACAAAGAACATTTTGGTTATATTCAACATATGTTTATGATCTTATATTAGTCTGTAATGTTTTAAAAACTCTGATTTGATTTTAGTATTAAATATAAAAACAAAGTGTACGTCACTAGTGTTTATATAACAGGCGAAAAGCAGCAAGTCATAAAATTGGTATCATATCATTAATAATTAATTGATACGATAATAATTAGTTTTAACTTATTTCCGGATACCTTAAAAGTATAGTAAATTTATAAACATAGACGATAACCGGATATGATAATTTGGAGTGATCTCATTTGAGACCAGAAATAAAATAAAATGTAATAACTTATAAACAAAATTAAACTTTCATCTATATCTTTGTAACTTAAAATTCAAACAAACTATTTAAAAGCTTACCTAAAAGACGCCACCCCAAATTGGCATTGAATCGTTAAAAAACCTGAATAAATTTAAAAGTCCACGGATTACTTGAGCTAAGTTCGCTTCATCGGTGCCGTTCGATTATCCCGGATTCGCGACACGTTTATTCAATTAGACTTTCAAGTATTTAGCGGTGGGGACCCGGGATCCGATTCGTAATAGCGAAAACATGGCCTTTTAAATATTCAGAGGGTTTGAAGCAAATGGTGAAACCTAGCGCCCTATTATATAAATCCTTTTTGCACCTGAACAGAAAATAAATTAGAAAAATAGTGATAATTTAAAATATACATCCGTATGTTTGCTTTCAATCTTACAATAACTTTATTTAAAAAGTTCATGTATAAAAAGTTCATCACAATGTAAAAAATATTATTGTCAAACTTCCCGATGATCGAGTCTGACGCCAAAACGAACAGTCCAAGACACTGTGAGCTGTCTTCCTACTCATTGACATGAGAAATACCGATTACATCTAGATACTATCATGTATTTACGCACGTACTTACTGGAACAACAGAAAGGCTTTCAGAATTCCGTTAGATCATAAAACCATGACTCATAATAAAAAACATAGACTTTGGAAACCAAAAAGTGACTTTTAGGTATAGAAAAATAAATATATTCCCAGTTTTTAGTGTTTTAGTTTGGGCTTTTCAGCATTCAATGATTGATATTAATGTTGATAACGCAGTTATAATATCATGGCCACCAAAATTAGGCAACTATGATATCGGCTATTTACTAAATAATCATGTACAATTACGAACATATAAAAGCCGAACATTGTTGTAAGTAATGAACGATCGGCTTACATTCATAGTAACATATAATTAAAGTACATTTGGAATCAGTTTATATCCGATTATCACATAATATTCAGTCGAATACCAACCGCTTTACACGATATCGTTCCCGTGAACGAGTCATTAAAACCAACAATCGTTTTAATTAAAACGAGCTTCTATTACAATAACATTTAGTCAAATTTGTACCGTTTAAATGTTTGCCGCACAATAACAGACCTTAACTTTAGACAGTACGAAACGCATTGGGATCTAAATGGATACGGTCGTATGTTATGATGTAACGGGTCTTTGAGATATGTTGAAGTAATAGATACAAATAGTTTGAATTTAAATGCGACTATTGTTTTGTATACGCTGGGTTACAGCCGCGTATTTACCATCGGACTAATACTATTTATGTTTTAGAACAGATTCTATTGCAAACTAAAAAAAGTATTGTTAATCATCCATGAAAATGACGATAGAGAAATATATAAAAACAAATAAAAATTTATTTTGTTGCATTTTATTTTAAGAGCTCACTTGATCACACCTCGTCTATGATCAATACCACTCAATTGTGTCGGAACCAGTCACAGTCAACGAGGTGCAACCTGTCCTCGCTGACTTTATACTTCAGTAGACACTTTATAATCATTTTTTTTTATTTGATACACACAAAAATACAGGTATTTCTACGTGCATTGCTATTACGTAAATATTTAAATATATATATACCTGCAGTGTTAAAATATTTTCGGGTCTTTTTTATTTCATCGCTTCCGTTACTTGAGTTGCCCAATTGCTATTTAAATTGGTGTTTCTTTACAGTTACAAAGTGTATAATAATGGAATATATACTTAATTTTCCGGCGATCATGGGCTGGTATTAAAGTAAACTTTGACGTGTTCCAAATAAAAAAAGTTTCTCCGCTGTAATAGAGCAACATTTCATTCAAGCGTTTGAAACTTTAGTGTGTGAGTTGCTTAACCGACCGCCGGATAAATTCGCGCTATGAAAACAGATATGGAAAAAGTTTATAAAATTCCCACTGTTCATAAATATGAAATTGCAATTTAAATTTCTATTATCACCTCGGCTTCGTTTCTTATTTTTTTTTATTGCTCCAGTTTTACGTATTGAAATTCGTCCAGAGTATTCGTTAAACATAGTCTTACCAACTAATTACTTACAGTCTATTCCTTAAGCCTAACAGTCGTATACCATATCCTCAAAAGTCTAAACTTTTGACGACAATGCCAGTTTATTAAATTTTTCATCATCCTCCCTTTTGTTTGCTACGCATGACATCTATTTTCTCTTTTTTTAATCAGCAAGTTTATAAAAAGACCTGAGACATTCCATGTTTAAACATCACTTACCATATAACCTCACATTACAACGATAAAAAATAGACATACATTCATGTCATCTGCTCTATCGGTAGGCAGTAAACCTGAAAATCAAAAACTTAAAATCCGCTTGTACAGTTTTACCCAAATAAACAATGAAACTAAATTGAAATTTAAAGTATCAGACAGTTTCCTTATTCATTTCGTCTCGCTGTATTACAAATGTAATTATTATTAACATTTAAATTCTTAGTAATCCTTTCACAAACACATAAATATAATATAAAATTTGAGTCACATTTGCTTATTTGTCGCTTGCTTATCGCCATTTCTCAGTTTGATTATGCTAAAGTATATTTAGAGATGATAAAATGTAAGAATATCATTAACAATCTTGTAATCGTTATATATAGATGAAATCTAACAACAAATAATAAACAATTTAATATGTTTATTGTGATTCGAAATAATATGCTATAATTATATACAAAAAGTTTATGTTTTATAGAAAATGTGTAAATTTTTTTCTAATTCAGTGCTATAACGTGGAATTATAACTTTTTATTTACTGAACTAGTTTATTCAACTATAAACGAATGCATTAATCGCTATGCTCTATAATAAATGCAAAGATATTAAATTGATTTTTAAATAAACAAGAGGTAAATAATAGCAATATAAAATATTTTATTATAATATATTTGTGTTTTATTAACTAGAAGACATCAAGTGTTCGAAGAAATTGTAGACCTTATTGACCCTCACATAATTATTTGCTCACTCTAGAATATACCGATAAGATGATAAACTTTGCACCCATTAAGTCTATATAAGTAGTTTCTGTCCGTAACGGCGTCAGTTAATAACAAACGAAGACAATGATCGCGGTGATTCTCCTCGGCCTGTTAGCGTGTGCCAGCGCCGCTCCATGGCATAACCACCGACACTATCGTGGAAACTCTCACTATGAAGAAGATGACGATTACCTTGATAGCTTCTTCGAAAATCAAATGTTCGATACGAGAAGATTCTGGAATGAGATAAGCAGAGAAATGTTGAGACTGGATTCAATGCTGGCTGATCTCAGTAAGCACTTCCCTCACCAGTATCCCACTGTTGAGGTCAACGATAAAGAATACAAGATAACGTTAAACCTACCAGGTTTCGATGAGAAAGAAGTAGTCGTAAAGGCGAAGAAGGGATTGCTTGTTGTCCAAGCTGTACACAAAGAAGGCGATGTGCCAGAAAGGAACTATTTAATTGTGAGATCATTACCAGACGATGTTGGTGAAAACGGAAGCTGGACGTATGAGAATGGCGTGCTGAGGGTCATATTCCCGATTTCAAAGAACGTCACTGACATAACTGCAAAGGATGTCACAGACGTACCAACACAAACTGTTGCTCCAGAACACAGTCGCGAGGAGATGGAAAACGCAGGAGAAAATAAGGATCTTAATGAAGATATTGACGAAATAAAACCTGATAGCAACAGGAATGACTTGATAACAAACGAGATTCCTCATCAGGAGAATACAGTAGAGGCTACAACTTACGCTGTTGGTTTAAATGATGATGTGGAACTTTTACCAATGCAACGTTATTGAAATTATACTTAACGTTTTGTGATTTATAATACAAAGTTTGTAAGTGATTAAATATCTTTTAAATTTATTATTATCTTTTGTTTATTTATTTTTATTATTTGATGAATTAATGATAGTTGAATAAGGAATTGTTTAATTTATCTGAAGATTACGGAAATATTTGTATGAGATCTTTATATCAATATTATCAGTACATTTTACAATACTATTGCAATGGTTTTTTTTTATTTAATTTTTATCGAACCAATTACTCATTAAAACTTCCGTGTCACTTACTTTATGTCATCCAATATCATTAGTGATTGCACAATTTGTGATAAATCTTATATTAATAATAACACAAAGTTCCATCTACATCAATATGTACATTTTACATATTACTTACATATGTGTCGATATGTTATTTTATATACTTCTTACCTAATCCACAACATTAGGTTAGGTTAGAGTCAGAAGGCAGGGTACGGACGTCTGATATACATCGCTTTCGCTTGCTATTTCGCTGTGTTTTAGGTTGTTTTGAGGTGTGTTTTGATTGTCTGAGGTGTGTGTGCTAGGATGAATGATAAGGAGGATGATGGTGGGGGGTTTGCCCGGGGGGGAAAGTCGGGCATTCTAACTGATGATTGTTTTGGTGTGGACGACTCGATGTCGTCTCGTCCTGAGTCGGAGTTGGGAGCCAAGCGCCTCTTTTCGGAGGTGTCTGGCTCCGATACCGAGACCGGGGGCGTGATGATTCGAGGGCTAGACTTGACGGGAAGACGAGGTCGAGGCAGAAACTTGACTAGAGCCCGTAAATTCTTGCGGCAGAGGGAGGAGGAGGAGTCGGAGGCTGCCTTCGACTCCTACCTAGAAAAGAGCCTTGGAAAGGTGAGGGACGGGGCAGGAAAGGCGAAGGGGAAGGGGAAGGAGGTCCCTGTGGAGTTGGGGGCGATGGGGGCGGAGGCTATCATGGCCGAGGCCGAAAAAAGCCTCAACCTCATTAGGGATCTCGTCGGGAAGAGTACCAACTTAAAAGGGGGGTACTCTTCCAAAATAATGAGGGCTTCGACCTTTTTGAGGGAGGCACTTGACACCCTTGTCTCACGCACCGAGGCAGAGGAGACCCACCGTCTCAGAGCCGATATAGGTCGGCTCCAAAGAGAGAACGCGGGCCTCAAGGAGGAGGTGCGCGCCCATCGCCTCCAGTTCGAGGAGATGAGGAAGGAAAGGACGGCGGCGGCCAAGGCGGCTTCAGACGGGCCGGTCTGTCAAGACCAGCTCCAGGTGCTGGAGGCCAACATCGCCAGGTTGGTTGGCAACCTGGTCGATGGGCGGCTTTCCGCACTGGAGTCCCGTCTCATGCGGGAAGAGGTCACCCGTCCCCCCCTGGCCGGTGACCATTCGGCCGTCGCCGTAGCGGCTAGGAGGGCGATTCGCCAGGCGGCCCTGCAGAGGGGGGCTAAGTCATCGGCCTCTTTACCGGCTCCGGTGGTAACTTCTGACGAGGAGTTCCCTTCCCTCCCTGCGCCTTCCAAAGGGAAAGGCAAGAGGTCGAAGGGAGGGAAGGAGGTGGCTTGGACCGCGTTCGGTCCATCCACGTCAGGCAGAGGGACCGGGGAAAAGGGACCCGGTAAAGTGGGGAATGGAGCCAATGCGGTGGAGTGGACGGAGGTGGTCCGCCGCAAGGCCCCCAAGAAAAAGGAGGTGGCGCCGGTACCCAAGAAACCGGCGTCGCAGCAAAAGAAGGCGGGCCGAAGAGAGGGCCCCAAGAAGGTGATGCTCCCGCGCTCCCAGGCCGTAATGATCAAGTTACGGCCTGAGGCAGCGGCCCGAGGGGCATCATATTTATCGGTCCTCCTCAAGGCTGAAAAAGAGGTGGACCGAAAGGAGCTGGGTTTAGGGCCCCTGAAGATCCGTGCTACGGCAACGGGGGCCCGTATCATTGAGGTGCCCGGCTCCACCAGTGCGGAAAAGGCAGACGCTTTGGCCGCGAAGCTGAAGTCCGCACTGGCTCAGGAGGTGGAGGTTACGAGGCCCGTGAAGTACGCTGACCTGAGAGTCACGGGCCTCAACGACGCGACGACCGCGGACCGGCTAGTGGCCGCGGTCGCGCAGGAGGGGGGCTGCACCGAGGCCCAGGTCAGGGTGCGCAACGTGCGACCTGGGCCTCGCGGCACAGGCTCTGCTCTGCTGGAGGTACCGGCTGCGGCGGCCAAAAAGCTGCTGCAGTTGGGTAATATATCGGTGGGGTGGAGCCAGGTGCGGCTCTCATACATGGAGGCACGACCCAAGCACTGCTTCAAGTGCTTGGGAATGGGGCACGTTGCGGCCGCGTGCCCCAGCCCAAAAGACCGCAGCGGTCTGTGCTACCGCTGTGGCAAGGAGGGCCACAGGTCCGCCCAGTGCTCCGCGTCACCACGCTGCGCTGTGTGCGCGGACGCGAGCAAGCCGGCGGACCATGTGATGGGGGGTCATTCGTGCCGCCCTCCATCCACCCGTGGGAAACTTCCGGCCCAGCCAACAAGGGCTGGGGTTTCGAGGCAGGCGTCAGGAGCTGAGATGTCCGAGTAATGGCCGGACATCTCAGGTTCCTGCAGGCCAACGGCAACCACTCCGCCGGGGCTCAGGATCTCTTCCTGCAGTCCATGGTGGAGTGGGCCGTTGACGTGGCGGTCATGTCGGAGCCGTACTGTGTCCCTGCCCAACCTCATTGGGCGGGAGACATGGACGGTTCCGTCGTGATCGTCACGCGGCCGGGCGCGGTGCCCCCCCTCGCAGTCAAAGCGAGGGGCCACGGGTATGTGGCTGCGGTTCGCGGGGAGATTGCCATAGTCGGGGTATATTTCTCCCCGAACCGCGACCTGCCGGCCTTCGAGAGATTTCTCGACTCTCTCGGGCCGGTGGTAGGGCAGTTAGCGCCTCTCCAGGTGGTTGTTATGGGGGACCTCAACGCCAAGTCCACGGCGTGGGGAAACCCCCTCACAACACCCAGAGGGAGGGAACTGGAGGAATGGGCGCTAACTGCCGGGCTGTCCCTACTCAACACGGGGACAGTCCAGACGTGCGTGCGACGGTCGGGAGGTTCAGTGGTGGACGTCTCGTTCGCCACTCCGACCTTCGCACGCAGAGTGGAGGGATGGAGGGTTGAGGCAGGAGTGGAGACGCTTTCGGACCACCGCTACATACGGTTCGAAGTGTCTGCTTCTCCTGCCGGTCGCCGGAGTCCAGGGTCGAATTCCTCGTCGCCCCGGGAGAGAAGTCGGTTCCCGCGTTGGGCGCTGTCAAAGCTCAACCGGGAACTGGCTGAAGAAGCGGCCGTTGTCGGCCGCTGGAGCCTCCCGGAGAGTGCGGAGTTGGGGGTGGATGAAGGGGCTAGTCGCTTTGAAGACGTTCTCCAAAACGTCTGCAGAGCGGCGATGCCCCCCGTAGGACGTCCCCCCCCGCGGGGAGCGGTGTACTGGTGGTCGGACAACATCTCCGACCTCCGGGTCGCCTGCAACGGGGCCAGGAGGGCATACACACGGAGCAGGCGACGCCGCCCCCAGGACGAGGAGCGAGATGGCCGGCTGTACAGGATCTACGTGGCGAAAAAGTTGATCCTGCAGCAGGCCATCTGCCGGGCCAAGGAGGCAGCCTGGCTGGAGCTGGTGGAGGGTCTCGACCGAGATCCTTGGGGCCGACCATACAAACGGGCGCGGAATAAAATCTGCGCCCAGTCGGCCCCCATCACGGAGGTGCTCCAGCCGGCTGCTCTGAGGGGGATCGTCGGGGAACTCTTCCCCGATGCTCCTGCGGGATTCACTCCCCCCAGAATGGCCCGGCCGACGCTGGAAGAGGGCGACCGCGTTCCGCCCACCGTCACGGAGTCTGAAATGGAGGCGATTCTGGCTCGCCTCCAGAGTAAGAAGAGCGCACCGGGTCCGGACGGGGTGCACGGGAGAGTTCTCGCTCTCTCCCTGGTGCACCTCGGGGGAGCCCTCAGGGAGCTGTTCGACCTCTGTCTGAGGTCCGGGCAGTTCCCGAGGGCCTGGAAGGAAGGCCGGCTTTGCCTACTCCCAAAAGGCAGCCGGCCTCCGGACTCGGCTTCGGCGGTGCGACCGGTGGTTGTGCTGAACGAGGCGGGGAAGGCCCTGGAGAAGATAATGGCCACCCGTCTCGTTCGGCACCTGGAGGAAGGCTCGGGCCCGGGACTGTCAGAGTCCCAGTTCGGGTTCCGAGCCCGCCGGTCGACCGTCGATGCCCTCAAACGCCTGAGGGTGGTGACGGAAGAGGCGGAACGCGGAGGAGAGGTAGTGTTGGCGGTGTCGTTGGACATCGCCAACGCCTTCAACAGCCTCCCACATAGCGCGATACAGGTGGCACTCGAGTACTTCGGAGTGCCCCTGTATCTGAGGAGGCTGATAGGCGACTACCTCTCCCAGAGGAGGGTGGCAATCGAGAACCGGAGGGGGTCCATAGAGTGGTGGACAGTCGAAAACGGCGTTCCACAGGGTTCGGTCTTGGGACCTGTCCTGTGGAATGTCGGATACGACTGGGTTCTGCGGAGTCGCCTCCTCCCCGGGATGGGTGTCATTTGCTATGCAGATGACACCCTCGTCTTATCCCGGGGACGGAGCTACAAGGAGGCGGCGCGGCTGGCCGAGGTCGGAACTGACCTCGTGATCAGCCGCATAGAGAGGTTGGGGCTTCGGGTCAGAATCAACAAAACCGAAGCCCTCCTCTTCCGCGGGACTGGGCGGAAAGGACCCCCGCCGGGTGCCACCCTCCTCATAGGAGGAGGGAGGGTCAGGGTGAGCCCGACCATGAAATACCTGGGGCTCACCCTTGACGGAGGGTGGACCTTCGTGCCCCATTTCAGGGAGTTGGGGCCGAAGGTCATGAGGACGGCAGGTGCGCTGGGGAAATTCCTCCCGAACCTCGGAGGACCCAGCGCAGCTTGCAGGCGGCTATACTCTGGGGTCTGTCGGAGTATAGCCACGTACGGTGCTCCCGTTTGGGCTGACCGCCCGATGAGCCGCGGGGTCAAGGCCCTACTGCGCTCGGCGCAAAGGGCACCCGCGGTGAGGGTGGTTAGGGGGTACCGTACGGTCTCCTGGGCCGCAGCGACGGCTCTTGCCGGCGATCCGCCTTGGGATCTTGTGGCGTCGGTTCTCGCCGAGGTGTTCTCCTACGTCTCGGGTAGGAGGGCTCTCGGAGAGAACCCTTCATCAGAGGAGATCCGGGCGGTTCGCCGGCAGGGGGAGTCACGTCTTATGCGGGAGTGGGGGGAGGACCTGGCGGGCCAGCCGTACGGTAAACGTACAACGGCAGCGCTCCGTCCGGTCCTAGAGCGTTGGATGAGGCGGAAACGCAAACCCCTCACTTTCCGTCTGACGCAGGTCTTCACCGGGCACGGGTGCTTTGGTGATTACTTGTGTCGGACGGCCAGGAGAGAGCCGGGGAGTGGCTGTCATGAGTGCGGAGCTGCGGTGGACTCGGCCCAGCACACCCTCGAGGTGTGCCCGAGATGGGCTGCGCAGCGCCAAGACCTTGTGGCGGCTCTCGGCGGAGTGGACTTGTCGCTTTCGAGTATCGCGGAGAAGATGCTTGAGAGTGACAGGTCCTGGCTGGCGGTGTCCTCCTTCTGTGAGACGGTCATGTCCACGAAGGAGGCATCTGAGCGGGAAAGGGAGGATGCGGCTGATGCACCCTCCCTCCGCAGACGACGGACGGGGGTGCGCCGGAGGCGATATTTGCAACGCCTCCAATAGCGCCCCTGCACTCCGGGCTGGGGTCGGGCTGGTAACCCGGCTCCTGTGAAAGCCCGGCGTCGTCGGGGCGATCCTAATTGCCGGGATCGCCCCCTTTCTCTGAGGGAGTAAGTCCGGTCTTTGCCAGGACCGGCCAGTCGCTGGTGTGCCCTGTTGCTGACAGATCCGGGGTGCACCAACATAGCGGCCGATGGCTTTCGCAGTGGTTTTAGTGAGTAGGGGCCTGCCCAGGCCGAGTCTCACACATCCTATCCGGCCCCACCAAGGCCCGGTTAGACGGCTCGTAAAAAGAGTTTCCCTGCGTCATCAAAAAAAAAAAAAAAAAAGGTTAGAGTCAGAAGTCCTAGAGTCAGAAGACATGTGATGAAGCGTCATTATGCTGACTTGACTTTGTAGAAATTTGTGTAAAATTTATCTTGAAACTACAGGCTGACAAACTTAAGTAAGATCAAAATGCAAATGTTACCCCGAGGCAATGGCTGAATCTAGCCGAGTCTTAGATTATTCCAATTGCAACACAATTTACTACCGATTTAATCTTTCATGTAATTATCTTGTTTTGAACCACTTTATTAATTAATTTATTTTATTTTTAAACACTAAATACAATAACTTTGATTAAAGTGGTTAAAATATAGTTATGTTAAAATAAGGAAAAAATATAAAAACTTATAAACAGTTATAGTAAACTAACTACACCTTATATCAAACGGGAAACGTATGACTGGTTTTGGCTTGTGTTAAAATGTTATTCTTTACTAGAAATATATTCTCAGTTTTAATAAATTATAAATGTCATAGTATAGTCTGAAAACTTTTAAGCACCATATTGAGAGAGACAGAGAGTTCCCAACATATTGTAACTTCCCCGTGAACAGCGGGGGGTCGTTTTGGCCACAGGGCCTAAAAATGAATTTTAATGGTCACTTAGCCCCAGATAATGAAGACAGCGGCACGTCGCTCTGCCCCGGGCGATACTCCCTATCCACTGTTAACGATGCTGGTTATTTTCTCTTTGGACGTAGTGGGGTTTTGAGGTATGTATCCAAAGCTACCCTTTCATTTAGATAAACGTTGTCCGTAATAACAAGTCTTTGGGGATGGAAAATTAGTCATCTACTTTGTTTACGTATGCAAAAGGAATTCTTTTGTTTTTGTGTTGTTGTAGTGCTCGATTGGAAGTATTATTCCTAAAAAAAGGCAGCTTTTACAATTTGTTACTTCATTGTGTTTTATTGTCAGTCGTAGAAATGGTTATCTATAAGGAAAATCACATTAATATTTGTTTACATCTTATTAATTTTATCATCAATATTTATATAAACCTTGTATTTACACTATTACGTCACCAAAAAAAGGGGACTTACTGAGATGCAGCAAGATCAGTGAATATGACATCACCATATATTTCTTTTATATTTACAATCACTATAAAGCAGTGAGTTGCAATATTTAATCAAATCAGTTTTAAATTTCGTCACAAAATCCTTTACATTTTATTAAAATCTTAAAGATTGACAATAAATTGTGTGTACATAGTGAACTGTATAACGTTTATAAAATCCTACGGCTCGAGCTCTTGTGTCACAAATGATGAATTTAGTTGACACGCTGCGTGAAACGACCCGCGTCATCATTGACAAGCGAGCGGTCGTTTCGGGCAATATCGAGAGTAGACAGGTTATATATTTTTTATACACAATATAGTAGCATCGAGCAGCTCAAGATGAAAAGTAACATTCGAAACAAGACATTTTAATGTGGTTTTTAAAGGACAAGAACAAATTAACCTCCTGAAAAATTAAATGACTTCATGTTTATCATGTAACAAGACTTAATTACAAGTAAATGAAGAGGGTGCGTGGAAAGATAAATACCGGTGCGAAGGACCTTTTAATACAAAGGCGAGCGCACACCTGAGACCTCATTGTAACAGTATTTATGGTTTGGTGATAAATCACAGTTAGTTTTGGTTATATCTTTTGTTGCAGTTGCATACTTTAGGGGATAAATTGCAGAAGAATAAATCCAACTGTGCAATAACATCTAGAATAAATTGAGAGTTTAAATTGCTTAAACCCACCATTCCGTTTATAAATTACTGAATGATATTAATAAACACTTCTTTTTACAAAAAACCAAAGCACTGTATTCTTTCTAACATACATATTATTATATATCTATCTTTCATGCAAATAGAATTTAGCTTACCAAATACAAATAGTATACATTTTTCCTGAAATGAACTATAACTTAACTTTGCCAACTTGTTCTTCCAGGTCAACGAGAATTCTCCGAAAGCTGTTAACGATTTTGTAATCATAAATATAAGTGAAATAAAAAATTCTAGCCAGCCGTCTTATTTTACTTTTTCTTATTACCTAAATGTAAAATATTTTTTGATGTTGATTTATATTTTCGGTTATGTTACAAGTTTCTGTAAGATAATGTTTTATTAATTATTGTTATTTAAATAAAATATTATAAAAAAATTAAAAGTAAAAAGTAAAAAATAATTACCATTAAGAAGTGGGAAGTTAATAATTTTGAGATCTGTATATCGGTATACAATTACAGTACCACCATCTTATAACAATTGTACATTATTAAATTTGTTAAAACAATATCACACCTCAAATTTCCAAATTCTACTTGATTTTTTTAGGATGCGACCGTCTGATCCTGGCGTATGGTGTATGATCCTTATATGAGATCAGCCTTCAATCTTTCAAGAAAGAATTGGTTATCAACATCGATTCAGAAGGGAGGAGATATCCGAGACAGAAAACAAAAACAATATGCGGTAGAATTAAAGTCGGTTAAAAATTAATGGTTTTGGAAATTATAAAAATAGGGATAACCGAATAGTGTTTATTTTTTGTTTATATTGCTTTAAGTGAAGGTTTGGTAAATTATTATTTTTTGTTAATTTCATTATTATTAGCTCAAAGATCAGTAGTTTTGAAAATTTGTTTTTAATGCCAGGATGACAACTCCACGCGTTTTTGAATAAAAGGTCTCGTTAGGCAAAAAAATAACAAACCATCTTTACTTATTCAGGTAAAGAAACCTGAAATATGACGAAATAGTTATCAAATTCAGAGTTTACAACTTTTACCATCTACAATAATTCTAAATGTTTTTTGAGCCCAATATAACTAGAATTCCTCTCCGGAAACATAGAATATTTCATTGATTTTAAGGTGTCATATTTGTATTTTGTTGTAAAGAGTTCTCAGTGTCTCAGTGCTAGAAGGTTTACATTAATATGACTCAACATATAAAAGCCTGTCATTTCTTTTGTCGCAGGTTAATATATCACGCAGATTGAAACATTTGTATCCAACACATTAGCCATGTAATGGAACATGACAACCATGTACTATGAAACTTTCACGACGTTCAGGACAGCTATGAGAAGAAATT
Source organism: Danaus plexippus (assembly GCF_018135715.1). Lineage (NCBI taxonomy): Eukaryota > Metazoa > Arthropoda > Insecta > Lepidoptera > Nymphalidae > Danaus > Danaus plexippus. Next base: position 151,676 of record NC_083548.1, on the reverse strand, counting down.
ATTTAGTTATTATGATATTATACATACTTAAATATATCATCTGAATTCCATTTTGATAAATTTATGGCAATTTAACTTTTATTTATAGATTAATTTACTTTATTTATTAGATTAATTATTTGATATAAAACATGGTTAAAATATGCTGAATGTTTATAAATTTGCCTCAATTACTCCATTTACCGAACCTTAATATTCTTGCCGGGACGGACGTACGATGTCGTATAAAATTATTGTTGACAAAAGCTACAAAGAGACATTTATGGGTCGTACCTTCGTTATAGCTACTTTACAACATTTGTTTTTGTTCTCGCATGACTTGGTGACATGACTATTTGTCATGCAACAAAAACCCGATGACATTTGACTTATATCATGAATCATGTTTTCACTTACAACAGATATTTATTATTTGATATATTTATTATTGTATCACTACTTGAAACGTTATATTTTTATTATTCGACCTCCCGTCGAGTACCACATCGGTAAAACCGAATATTAACGATTAAAAAGACTGTAAAACCCAATTTTAATGATAAAGCGTTTGGCGTCAAGCGCCGCAAGATGCAAGTTCAGACATTAATTACGCGGTTATCTTTGATCCACTAATTAATAGCTTTAATTAAATATTCCACAACTCGATGGCGGGAAGTTTCATTAGTTTGTTATTGGCTTGATATATTCGGGTTTGCAGGGAACTCGGTTCTGGGAGATCCGTTCATAGATCAGAATTGCTATTCTGATAAAGTTTTCAAATAAATACTCAAATTTTTCAATAGTTATTCCAAAATAACTATATTTTTTCCATAATTAAAATTTTCTCTTCAGAATATAAGATTGAATATTCAAATTCCTTTCCTGAGAACTTTAGATGAAAATTTTACATGAATCTTTAAGTAAAATTGTTGTTTGTACTATAAAGTTACCACTTTTCAAACAACTATAACACAAGGCTCAAGTTTTTGAAACATATTACTTTTATTGTTTTATTTTATAAAAGATTTTCGTAAAATATGTGTATCCTATATTTTTATTATATTTTATAACTTTTGCCAACAAAGACACTCTCTTAATCACTGGCTATGTACGACTTTGTTCACGAGCCAATTTGAAATAATAAAACAATAAAACATAATGGAACATATTTCATATTTTATTAATTATGAATCTGATGATTCGGACTAAAAAAAAAATCTATGACTTAACGAAATATTAGGAAAGCCTATAACTACTATAGTCTCTAAACATATGTAGGTTTTAGGCAAGTGTATCAGTTTTTGTAAACCGACATTGTTATTGCCACCCTAGAATCCTTTATCCGAGATTGCCACCTGATTGAACTTTGAAGATTGTTTTTTCTGTTTCTGTTTTCTTACTATTTTCATTAAGACAAAGACAAGATTATAATATTATTGTTTTAATTTGAATCAAGCTTAATTTGTTTTAATTGGGGTTTAGGGTGCCTTCATCTGGAAAGGTTCAGCGATGACGTCACCACATTCGTATCCTCTCAGTAATTCCTCTAATTTAATTCCCATATCATGTAAGAGCAGTTGGACATCTGGAGCCATTATTATTATTAGATTTAAATTTATATTATTTATCTTACTATCTCAATCGATTCAGAGTAACTGCTTTTAACTTCAGTTTCTAGATTCGTCCGCACAGTCAATCTAGTTATGTAAACAACAAATCTCTCAAAGATATTTTGACATATTTTACTTAATGACACTACAATATCAAACCAAAGTTGCGTTTAATATTTGAATGAAAAAGACAATGGAACATATAGAATGAAAAATTCATAAACAACAGCATGAGCAGAACCTGTAACTTACCGACTTACTAGAAATAAAGTAATATAATATTATTACCATATTAATATCCCTGAAGTTGGCAGTTTCAAGTCCTGCTCGTGTCGATGAACTTATTATTTTAAATTTTGTAGGTATTTGAAGTTTAATTTGGTCTTGAAAATATTGTTATTAATTTTTTAACAGTTCAACTGCTTTGTTAGCACAATATTTAAATTGTATTTTTTGAGTTTAAAAATATTGTTCATATGATATATGATAGAGTTACATAAGCTCACCCTGATCTTCACGCTCGGTATTTGCGATGCTGGGGATTTGATCTGATCGTAGAAATCATCTTCACTGTCATTTTTATAAAATATGATAAACCCTTATTCAGTTGGTATTGTTCTGTTATTAATGTAATCTACCTGACGTTATACATTATTATTGTATATTCAATGTAAGCAACATACATTTCTAAACCTTTCTTTTAGGATTGTATTAAGTCCGTTATTCTCTTAAAATACTTACAATTTATTACTTTTGAACAGATATAGACCCTATGAATAACGCAATTAGATTCAATATTTCATGACTTTCTATGTAAGAAGCTCAAGCCCGCAATTACTGTAATAGTGTATTCCAACGTTGTTTGCTTTCACATAGTCATTGTTTTAGTTCATGTTTTGTAACAAATAAAACAAATATGGGAATTATAATTACCGAGTGTAAGATAAATATGAATGCAGCAAGTCTCGTACAAATACAAATTAGAAGAAATTCAACGTGAAATGTAGGATTTGTTCCAAATTATAAAATAATTGGTTGTTTCTGTTCTTATATACAGGTGAAGGCTGTGAACAGTAAACAGTAAAAATTTAAAAATGTGCCTCTTTCGATCTCACGAAGTCATAAACGCTCTAGACTTTTTAGGATCCTCACGAAACTATGTTTTGTTTCTTTTTAATCAACAATGTGTCACATCCATCGAATAAAAATGATCACGTACCAGGATCATATTTTTCTTCTTAAAGTAATCAGAGACAATTTTTTTTTCCAAAACGATATATGTAACCTAACGATGAAACCATGATTTTCAGACATACTACATTATATATTTATTATTTTATTTTTAATTATAGAAAAGGGGCGGAAACAACAAACGCGTGTAGTAAATTTATTTTAAAATCACACTTTCTTTTTACACATTTACTCGCGAAAATATTCGATATGAATATATAACTTGAAAACCTCTGCTTTTTATCAATATTAAGTTTTAAAGTCCATTAGATATTTTTTAAGTTTTACGTCAAAACATAAAAATCCTTAATTACATTTATTAATAAGGCTTGTGATTAAAAAATAAAAAGTATTGTAAAATGTATTTATAACAAATAAATAATTAAACATAACTTTGGGGTTCTGAAAATATATGAAAAAATAATAATTCAGGTGGATTTCCTTGAAGCAAACATCTATCCACTAACAAAATAACTTATTTGAAGGGCCTTTTAAAATAACTAGTAAAAGTTCTTTTATTAATAACTTTCTAAATTCTTTAAAAACACGTCCTCATTTTTTAAAAGAAATATTTTTTCACCCACATCGCCCCTTTCTTGGAATGTCATTTAAAAAAAGTCATTTTATGCAAAGTAATTTTCCTTATAGGGTTTTTTGTGTTTCATTCGATCCCCCTTTTCTGTGTCGAATTTGCAAAACATATCATTTAAAAAAAATATTTTAATGTGTCTCTAGTATAACTCCTGTGAGTATTAAAAACTGATTTCTTAACAAAATAAGTTAAAAATAATTTGAGTATAATATAATATTCAAAAGTCGATAAATTTTCTCAAATTAATTAGTGAAATAAAATTATGAAATCCTCTTCCAAGAAATCATTTTTCTGTATGTAACAGTCCTGTAGACTACACTTAGACCGTCTGAAATGGTCATAATCCTTCAGAATACTGCGCTTCGTCTCAGTAGTAATGCACCACTCAAGACTACTGAGTAGTATCTGTCATCGCAAGTAGCCATTAGCGTGCGCATTAAAATTCATCTCTTGAGTGATCTCTCGGTTGAATAAACAGCATAATTATCGTCTAATGAATTTTAAAGTCTAATTTGAAATGGATACTTGTTAGGCAGGGGGGAGTTTCAATTAGGAGATGTTGATGTTACAGAAATTGAAGGAAAATAATTACAGCTTACGCTATTTTAGTAAAGAAAATGACTAGCCTGATAAGAAAGTAGAGGAAAACTGAATACCAAGACAAGTAACTTATTCAAATGTGTATTTTACATTTCATATTACACAAAACTTCGTTAAGAAACATTTTAATTATAAAACTCTAAGTGTATATGCTCCTAAAACTACAGATTGATGTTCGTTACTTAGGAAAAAGTTGATTGCATTATAATTACCTTAACTGATATAGTCTACTTCGAAGTGTTGAATGGAACAAAGACTGAGAATTATATTATGCGATGAACACCTTTAAGATGACTTTCAGGAATAATATTTAGTTATAACTTTGATTATCAAAACATTTGCCCGTTTTCACATTTGATTAGTTTTCTTTCAAACTATAAGTCTCCTTGGTTTGCAATCCTTCACAGTACTCCAATTTATTTATTATTCGTTTCCGTTTTATTATAATAGATGTAAAAGAATCTTCTATTTTTTTATGATTTCCTCTTAAAATTATAAAACACATGATGTCAATATGACAGTAAAAACAGTAAAATGGTGCAGACAATATTACCTTAAATATATTTTTTGAACGGTTCTCCATAACACCGTTTGGGTTTTATAATTGCAAGCTCGGTTATGCTTTAAATACAGGGTAAGAGGTAGATCGAGGTCACGGCCTACTTGTAACTGCAAATGTTAAGGAGTCCCCGTGAACAATATGTTTGCGGGGAAATATTTAAGAATGGAGATATTCAAACAGAAAATAATAAATAATTTTTATGATAATTTTATGAATCTTTTGCTTTATTTCTTTACTTCCAAGATTTAATATGCTCAATATAAGAAAGGTTGTTATTTTTAACAATAAATACAAACCCCAAAACATTTTCCACATCACAAATCTTAGGAGCAATATATTTTCAGTAGTCCGTGTACGTCAGTTTCGTAAATGGTCGGCCGCAGGTGTGTACCCTACCTTATATCTCATATTAACCAATAGTGAACTCTATTCTAACGAGATAAGGTAAATTGTGCTTGGGAAAATATAAAGGTAAATTATTGCATGGCAATTGACGTAAGTAAATAAAGTGCAAAATGTAGGTTGACGTTATACATCAAAAAGTTTTTTAAAAAGTCTATTCAGAGGTAGAGATTCAAGAAAACCGCAGGAATGGAGCGGGTCAGACCATATTTATTGTGTTGTTTACTTCATAGCGTCAGAGGTCAATGTGTGTATTATATACATAAATATCTATATAGCTGACTGTGTTCTGAACTGCTATATGTTTATACGCGTGTCAGGCGGCAATAAAATCATTACGTTACTACCATTTTCCTAATCCGAAGGATTGAAATAACCATTTTCTCACACTCCTGAGCTGCTTGGTTAGCAATATAAAATAGCCTTTAATATCGACATAATATATTGTTTGAGAATAAAGTAAAAATAATGAAGTCAGAGATACAGCGTTAATAACAATAATTGTATTAATATTGTAAACTATCACAAATCCAATATGTTGTAGATGTCAATTAATAGTAACTGATTTAACATTGAGTTTCGAGCTTTGTGAATTTTACTCTATGATACAGTACACATAGAAGGTGATATACACCCTACAATATTTTTACAAGATGAAACTCAAATTCTGATCGATAAGTTATCCTAACAATAAATAGAGTTAAATTTCGTTAAAAAGCGACCTTATCGTCACATAGCGAAGTCTTCCAGGCGGACAAACATGATAAAAGATAATAAAAAAATAGGCGTAAAATGTATACAAGGCATAAATAAATATATATGAATATACAGATTATACACACAAGTAACAAATGGCAGGGCGTGGAGGAGACTTTTAATCAGATCATATGCGTCCTTCTCGATCTTGTCAGCTTCGACTTCCTTAATTTACAGTTGGGAACTCATTTTCATTGTGTTATTTTAAAAAACACAATTGTTCAATCTCCTTTTTTGTAGAAACATTGAAAAAGTTTTCCAAGGAGACTTAACGGTCAATGTGTTATGCTTTGTGTTCTTGCAGTCCTTAACCAAATGGAAAAGGCAGTGAGGACGTCTTTTCTATATGAATGAGGATAAAGCAAATAATAAGTATAAAAAGAAAATTCTTTTAGCAAATGGCAATGTATATCGCACAGCACTATCAGTAGCAAGATGCCCCCAGGAACGTTTCATCACCATATTTTGATATGTTGCAATAATTATAGCGATTACAAAATTATTTTGAAGTTGATTATGTACGATAGGTCAAGTAGAGAACTTGGCTGTAGGAACTGATTTGAGCCATTTATTTTCTTGTTGAAGAAAAGCAATGCAGACTTTTAAACCATAGGTCGGACCTTTCGGATTAAAGGATATAAGCAAAAAAGCAACATAACATAATATTAAATAGATTTGATGGTAGGCTCGTGGGTAAAGTACGGTACGTGTGAACGTTCCTCGCTATAAACTCGCAGCCTGCATATGATTTCAATGAAATCATCGCCATCGAGGAAGCCATCGAGAACACATGTCTGCTCACTGAGGATCTTTCAAACGTTATCTTTATACAGAACTGAGCTTCCTTGGACTTTTATTTCAAGTAATGAGACTGTGCGAAAAATTTTCAGATATTTTTCTTCTATTATTGCTTGTAATTTTTTATAGTTCTAAGATAAATATGAAAGTAAAAAAATACTCATGAAAACATTGTAATAAAATATAAAAACAATATTATTTTATTGGCTTTTTTTGGAGGAAAACTATGTTCAAATTTGGCGATTTAAAAATACTTCACGTTTTATAATATTTTAGGAATTCAATTTTTAAATCTTTTAGGGATTGAATTTTTAAAACTACAACTAGCTGAAATCTATTTGCAGTGAATCGCATTCTCTTCTAAATCAGACCAGTACATCAAAGGGCGGGTCGGTGCTCACCGAATTTATAGCGGTTACCTACGCATTGCCGAGATTTATGAAACAGCCCGTCCGCGACACTCTCCAACTCACAGTTTTTGTGATAAAGCCTTGATTGAGGGCGTCGACTAAGCCTGCGTGTAACAGCCTTCTGGGTTGAGTGTACTTGTATTTGATGTGTTGACTCGTAAAAATTAGGCTTAACACTTCGGCTTACTCGAGACTGACAAATTGTCCTACTTACTTAGGATTTAAACCTGTTCCTCACTATTCCTGTTCTCAAGGAGTTTTCAGTTTGAGAATATATTTAACAAATTTCAGACCGAAAATGAAATTTTAACTGCAAATGAACGTAAATTCCGACCGCAGCCTAATAACACTCTGGTCCTATTAACCTTTTAAAAAGGAAAATTAAATTTCATTCGCCGCATGCGGGACAAAAGTAGAAACTCAAATACTACAAAGAGATTTCTTGATGTATTATGAATAATTCATATCCTCCTAAATAACTACTAGTGAGATGTAGAGACACCTGACATCATTACATAGCGCTTAAATCTAAAATGTTCACACATTTGGGAGTTTTTATTTTATAATGCTTACTACATATATCAAAAATAACTAAAACGCTTAAAATTCATTGAAAAAAGACCTTTATTGAATTATTGCTGTGAGAAAATTTAAGAGGAACTTTAATAGTAAACATTTTAATAGTAAACATGAAAGTCAAATACCTACCCATATGTAGATGTGTGAAGATTAAAGCTGCGTCGATACAGTCGAATAGTTTGTTATTTTTTAATTAAATGTTAGTTAGTAACTGTAAGACGAAGGACGTGTTGCTTAAAAATGAAGGAGGTGAAACGGCTCCAAACAGTTTTAAAACATTTCAAATTAATTCTGACTTTGGAAGTCATATCCCACGGTAATAAAATATATTATTAAAGTCAATAAAAGAACTGATATAAATTTAATTCGTCCCATATTCATTAAGCGGAGACAGCATCTGTACTAATTAATTTAGTTTCGCTACTCGCTTGGAAGACAACTTCTGTCTGCTTTATGAACTTTTGGTTCATTGCTTTGGTAATTGAAATTTTCTCTTCATTTTATTTAATGTATTATTATTGTAATAGAGTAACACTTATCATGTCGGCGAACTGATTATATCAAAAATACTGAGCGTGTTAAATATTGAAGTCTACATTTTAATGAATGACATTTTGCGTTAATTATGATTGACTGATATTGAATTTTTTCTGATGAATCTGCGATTATCATTGTAAAAAATTTATTTAAATTTAGATCATAATAAACTATGACATGGAATACTTATTATTTCTCAATATTTATAGATAATTTCAGCCACTGGCGGTTCAAGTAGTTTCTATGTCTTGGAAAATGTGTAGTACTGTTAAAAGATATTATATTTCTTGAATATGACGATGACATTATAAAATTAATAAAAAACACAAAATATAACTTATATATAACTTAAAAAATGTCAAATAAAAATATATTTAACGAAATGAATTCATAAATCCGTTGTGTTGGTTATATTTGAAGAACGTATCTTTAATCCTTTAAATAAATGAAAAGTATCAAATGTAGTCTGAGAGTGAACTGGGGCGCACTTTTTTAATTAAATACGATCTCATCTTGATATCACTTGAGCCTGTGGAAAAAATACTTTTCATTCCAGACTTTTATTTTTAATCATATACCAAATAGTTGTTAATTCTGCGTTTTAAATAGGATTTGAATTCATTTTCAGTGTTGCGTAAAGACTCGAAGTCAAGTCTTCACTATGATATAATGATGGGATCATATTTTATTAATTTCTCTGAATTCTCTGGATTCTTTTTCAGATATTCAATTTAATGCTTTTGTAAAAGAAGAATGCCTCGGGAATGTTTATTTTATTACAGTCGGAAGATTCAATGGAGGCACTCACCAAACTTAACCATGATGTTATTTGGGGGGGGGGGGGTTATTGATCAGCAACATTTACTAAAGTTTTTCATATATATTTAAAAATGTGAAATCTGTCCGCCAGCATATGAAAGTAGCTTATAATAACGATTTGTCCAATATTCCATTAGCATGATAACCTATCAGTAAAGCAGCATGTATATTTAAACGGTATTTAATGTTCACTCCACTTAGCCTCGAGGGACGAAATTCAGTTCTTGATTTATGTATGAAGCTGGCTAGCTGCTACCATAATTGTGTCAAACATGTTACACATATAATGTGGGCGAAAAGAGTAATTTGTTAATTGAAAAACCTTTTGTTTTATCTTCATATAATGTTTGTTACTCAAAAGCAAAGTTGGTATAACCTCAGATTGTATTTGTGGATAAACATGTATATGTAGTATAACTCTGTCGTGAAACTGGTAATATTTTTAGATTTAAATCTTTTTTAAATAATTTAATAAATCCCGCTGATGTGTCGCCAATATTAAAGCTCAACATATAAAATATGTTGTGTTAGAATTTCACTTCAGTATTCATAAAATATTATGTTGCTAGAATTTTAGTAACTTTCGCATCCCAGAGCGCACAATGTAAGCCTCTCAAAGCTAAGCTATCTAGCTCTTTCCAGAGCGCTGCTCACAGCTCTTCTAAATCTCAAAACCTGTCATCTCTCCGGCCTCTTTTTATATTCAGCGTATGATTTAATATCTACGTCGCTGTCGCATGGGATCGACTTAAACGAAATAAACAGGACACAGAAGAGAATCTTAAAAAATAAAAATACTATTCTCAAACGTGCACCTAATCTAAATAATAAGTAATCTGAACAGTTGCAGCTCATTTGAAACGCGTTAAATGTTATTAAAACTATTTTTATATGCAATCTAAATATGATGTACACGAGTATAAGTTTAGTTTGATTTTTAATAACATCTTATTATATATAATAAATGGAAACATCATAAATACTTTATAAAAATACCCTTTCTATTTTGTGTATAGTACTTACTGAGGATTAGCTCAAGCAACAAGATGACTCCTGGCATCCACAGGATCGGTGACAAAAGTAGAAAATATCGGTAGAAAATTAAAGAGAGACAAATAGAGATTTACATATACAAACAGTAGATAGAGATGTTGGTTTCGAACAGATGAAGCTTCAACAGCGGCTTCACGTTTTTCTGTACTACCTTTATATTGTTACGTCTTAAATTTTAAGAGATACCTATCTTCATATCAATGACATCATAAAAAGAATGCGCTTACTTCTTTCTGTGAACGGAGTTCCAAAAAAAAACATTCTTCGATAAATTTTTGAACTTACCTTTTTCAATAACACTTATAGCAAAAAAAAGTGCCGTTTATCTTCCTCCAACCTCTGTTACAATCTATACCTGAAGTATATGATCCAGATCAAGTGTGTCTTGGTGAAAATGTGACCAAGAAGTCTGAGGGTGGAAGGTAATCAACAATACATTTGAACCAGTTCACATTTTATTCCCGATTGTAAAAAATCCTCAGGACATTATTGTTCAAATGTCAAACAGCTTGTAATAAAAAAAAGTTGGATTTTGGACCTTTTATTAGAATACAAGTTTTTGCATCGCTATATCTTCAAAATGGTAATTCTTGGGAAAAAATATATATAGAAATATTTTTTATTTATAATTGCACAGTGAATAATTTGTTCAATGATATTTTAACAATAAAACTTGCCGTTGAACTGAAACATGTACAAAAACTTTGCAACATTTAACCTTGTATATTAGAGTACTTTTTTTGGCAAACATTGGTTTGATGGTGATTTTTGGCAAGTTTTTTGTAATAGTGTTCCCAATATTCATGCCAATTTTCAGCTTTTTTTCAAATAATGTAAGTTATTCATGCTTTGACAGAGATATAAAATATTCCGGCACATAAAAACAAAACGTCAATCAGATGTTAATTGCTTACACATGTCGATATGTACATTATATTATTGTGAACATTTTAATAAATATAACAAGTTGTCCTTAATGGTTTTCACATGGCGTCCGAGACTGGAGACTTTTTGCTTCATATAATTGTAAGGCTATGTTTATGAAATAATAAAATCCGAGGGAAAATTTTTGTCGGAGGAAGGGAGGAGTAAAGTAGAAAAACGGAAAAGGGGTAGATATAAAAGGGGGAAGCAGTGATAGGACGGGGGTGAGAAAAGTTTAAAAATACTTGGTGTAAAAGCGTGTGTAAGTATTGTAATAAAGGAAAGTTGTGAATCTCTATTATGTTGAATTTCATTTATATCATATACTGAGGAGGTATTTCAACAATTCAGAAGTGGGATAACTCACAATATAGATGACGATTGTCGAAGACAAAATTTGGAGACACCCTCGCGTAGTCAATATGAAGGCGGCGCCGATGAGGACCCCAAACGTATGCGCACTCACAGCGCCAACCGAGGCAGAGGCGATATGAGCTTCAGCCGATCCAGCACTAGCAGCCGAAATCGTCGTTGTCCCAACCAGAACAGGAAACGGGACGCCGATCGGGAGCTAGTCAAGAGGCTGGAACGAGAACTACAACGCGAACGTGAAGTTGTGCGACATCGCGAGAAAAGTCTTTCGCGCACGAGTAAATTAAGATCAGCTGTTAACGAGTAGAGTGCAAGCACCGCGAGCGCCGTAACAGCACACATCTTGGACGTCTCGCATCACATACTAGGTCACGTACAAGGAGTACAAGGAGTACTTTTTCTTTGCACGATTTCGTTAAGATAATAAAATCTATAAAACATGGTCTTGAATCCGAATCAGTACAGCAAGGCACACCTAAGGTTAATAAAAATTGAGATCATAAGAATATTCTTCCAAATATTTATCCATCCATTAAAACTCTCAGAATAGATATTTGGTTAAAAAAATGGTCAATTAATGTGCAGTAATATATGGTTGGGATGATAGGACTACACTACACTTTTCCTTGCAAAAACACCACGGGTTGGCCAAAACATGGTTCGAGAGCCTAGATACCATTTTATATACTTGGCAAGAGTGACAAGAACAACTAACAAATGCGTTTCCCTATGAATACAACTATGGCCAATGCTTGGTAGATATGCTGAGGAGAAAAAGTAAATTCATTGAATCTATAGAGATACACTGTTATGAAAGATTGGCATTATTAAACTTCTGTGATATTACTGCTAAACGCGCTGTCGATTGCATCAGTCACGGTATTACTGACAAAACTATGAAGTCTAGTGTTTTAGGGTTGATATGTACTCAACCAGAACAACTCTCACAAATTTTTAATAAGCAACAGGGATATAATGAGTTTTCAACAATTAGTTAACTTCAAAAATATGAATGTAGCGGATAACAGAGGTAATTCCTCTACAAATCCTAAGCAAAATCATATTTCAGGTGTTTATTGTTTCAACTGTAAGGAACTAGGGCATCCATATTTGCAATGCCCAAAACCCTTGATGAAATGTAATACATGTAGTAGGATAGGGCATAAAACAGAGAACTGCTTTAATAAGACAGGGTGTCGCAACCATTAGGGTATATGGTAATTGTGAGCGTAAGGGGAAAATGGTTGCGACGAGTAAGTTAGCTGGTAAACTCAATAATCAATATTTTGTTTGTGGAGGTATTTTTCTGGTTAAAAGAGGACAGGCATAATTAATTGTCTCGGAGATGTAGTAGCACCCTGGAAGTAATGTTTGTTACAAAAATGAATAGTCAATTTAACCCAGCTCAAAACAACCGTAACGGTGATCTGATTAAAATATTAAGATCGTCCTGTCGTTGTTAACATGGTGGTAAAAGCTAACTCATGCCTCATTATGGAGGCCCTTACAAAATAATGAGTGTTTGGTAATGATTGTTATAGAACAACATAGATTCCTATTTTCGAAGCCATGAAAATCAAACTCAAGACTACTGTTGCGGCCAATCATATACAGCCAGGGATACACATTGCTGCTCTCGAGCTTAATAATGACGAAAATGAATCTGGTTATGATGCAACCGATAGTGAAACGATAGATGATTATAAAAGTTAACGATAATTTATTGGCAAAGAAATGACAAATAAAAATGTTTATTATTAAAAATTTTAAAAAGGATTGATTTTATATTTCATTATCGAATTTAGATATTTATTTAGTGAGATTGTAATGATGCATATAACTGCCCAGTGGTTTTACTCTTTCACAGAGCAGGAGCGAGAATTGACTGGTTCGCACCCTGATCTGGTTATTGAGTTGTTTGTAGACAACAAAAGTCATTGAGAATTGATTTGTTCAAGGCAACTGCAACTGAGAATTGATTGGTTCAGTCGTAGTAAAATGAAGTCTTTGAGTCCTTGAGTTGTTCTTAGACAACAGAAATCCTTGAGTCTTTGAATTGTTCCTAGAAAACAGAAAACCTTGAGTTGTTCTTAGACAACAGAAGACCTTGAGATGCTCTTAGACAACAGAAGACTTTGAGAAGTAATTGGTTCAAGGCAGCTGTTGCTGGACGCAAACTATGTCGACTATAAATCCTTGAGAAGAGATTAATTTATAAATATGTATTGTATTTGTATATATATATTTAGTAATAGACATAGCGTAGATAATTATTTAATTCATAAAAAGGCCAAATGTAAGGTTATCACCTGATTCGTGTATGTCCCCATACACGAATCAGGACGGTCGAATGTAAGGTTATGTTTATAAAATAATAAAATCCGAGGGAAAATTAATGTCGGAGGAAGGGAGGACTAAAGTAGATAAACGGAAAAGGGGTAGATATAACAGGAGGAAGCAGTGATCGGACGAGGGTTAGAACTGTTTAAAAATACTTGGTGTATACGCGTGTGTAAGTATTGTAATAAAGCAAAATTGTGAATCTCTATTATGATGAATTTCATTTATATCATATACTGAGGAGGTATTGCAACATAATGCGATAATAGTAATACAAAAAAAACAAGGCAACATATAAGAAATCTCAACCACAACAAAACCCATCATAACTCGTCTCTAAAAGATTATTAGATTTATTTAAAATTATTCCCTAGAACTGCATATATCATCTGTGTTACTCGAGTAAATAAATGAGAAGTTTCAAAATGCAAGAAAAATACAAACTAGTAGCTCTGACTGTTAATATTTTAGAGTTTCTTAAGACAACGGAGGAATTATGAATATTCATGACATCGCCTTAAGAACAGAACTACTTTACAATGACTCGTAAGAATGAAATGCTACTTTTAAAGATTTTGTAACAATCATTGTTCATTGAATACATTAATATGATTCGTTTCATTTTAGAATCTCTTCTAAATCAATTTATAAGTCATCGTGATTGGGGCCTTTGTGTCAAGTTGTCTCAAGTAGTAAAGAGCCTATTAAATATTAAAAAGTCTTTGTTTTAATAACCTTTTCCATGACCCGGTCCTGATTCATACATATTCAAATCACAAACAACTGAAAAGGTTTTATAAAAGCGCAATATTTCATTTAATTCTTTGAAACGACCATTTGTCATTACAGAGCTGACTCGGAACACAAATTGTGGCTCTAGATTGTGGTATATTTGTAAGAAATAAGTTGTCAAGAATACAAGTAATTTGTTTTTATTAAAATATATTGAAATAAACACTACCGAGCGATAAAATATTTTCTAAATTTATTTTACAATGTATTGATCTTTTTAATATAAACATAACATCCCCTTTGATTACAGAATTTAGAACAAGTTTCTTTTTAAATATATAACTAACATGAAATCCGTCAGTAACTTTTAATGTATAGACGAACAACATTGAATACAAAATTTTGTTAATTAATTCTGGAAATAAACTGTGGTGTATTTCAGTTAAGGTACTTATTACTCATGAACGTGCGACTGTAATACAATATTAGAGAAAAGCAGCCACAGTTTTTGAACCTTCTTATAAGGACATTAACTATTTATGACTTACGGAAGTTAAAAAAGCCTGGCGTCGCGCCATTTCGGCGGAAAACCTATTTATTATAAGTAATAATACTACGCTTAGTTTCCTCGTTTGCGACAGATATTATTCAAATACTATTGAGATCAAAATAACATCGGCTAGTGCCAAGAACGATAACTTGTAAGCTGAAAATAAGATGTACAAATAGTGCGCATAAATAAAAAATATCGGGATGCATTTACATTGTACTTATATGTTTTTTTTAATGTATAGATTAATATTTTTCTAAAGGCGCTACCTAAGTATTCATAAAAATTATTTATAATGAATTGAATTTTAAAACAAATTTCAACCATAATAAGTTATTACGGAAATAACAGTAAAGTTGAGTCCGCAAAAATAACTCGTATTTCTTCATTAAAACTTGGTGATTTATCAAGTGGCTGAAACGGAAGAATTCCAAAAATTCATAGCCAAGTAATTTGTAAGATAATGAGCGAAGAAAAGAGGGAAGAGGGAGGCAATTAAATAGTCTTGCATATATTTTGGTCGTGCCAGATGAACCTGAAAGGTGTAGGGACCATTTAGAATAATTTTAAGATATGATTAAGATTCAGTTAGTAGCGACAGGTTTTATTCTGATAAAGTTAAAACTGGGAAATAAGAATCATGCTCATAGAAATTTGGTAAACAAACTTTCACTCTGTTTATAAATAATAAAATCTTAACGTATTTTCATTATTCCTGAAAGATGAGAATCAATAAAACTCATCAGGTAGATACATCTATACTATAGTTATTATATCAACGGTTATGGAGCGAGAATGCAAATGTTATATTAAACTTGTTTTTACAGGCGACGCCGCGGTTCGAGCTTGTTTTGCGCTCCGTTGGAGATGAACGCACTGCATCGAAACAAGTTATTATGTACTATATATATTAATTTTAAACCATTCTGTGCACGTCTGATCAGTCGCTTGCAGTTGAAATCAAATATAGCCAGGTCGACTTCACACTGTAAACTTTCGAAGCTATATAATAAACTTGGAAAACTTACTATAATTCATAATATTTTAAATGCCAAAACTATATATTTCATTTCCGGCTTTAAAATCGACGAAAAATACATAATATATCGTTTATGTAATTATAAGAGCAGACGATAGCAGAATAACGGCGCCTGCATGATTATAGTCCGTTGGTACGCGGTTTATTTTAGGATGATAATATCGAAGCTAAATTAAAATAATTTCGTAATTAACGGAATACTAAAGCAAACTGTTTCGAGCCACGCGTCACTTATAAAATTAATAAACAAGTCTTCTGTATATAATTTTGTTTCGCTCGACCAAAACTAAAAGCATTTAAAAATGTATGTATTAATATCATATTCTCGGAACATATATGTTTTAATGCTTCACTTGATGTCTTTTCATGTTATGTTATTTGATTATAGGAATTGTTTTAAATACTGAGAATTTAATGACTACGAAATAATTGACTTTAAAATATGATGAAACACATTATATATCAAACTCCATTAGACATATCCATCAAAGATAAATCATTAACAAAACCTCGTGCCTCTCCTCCCAATAAAATTTTTGGAACAACTGAGATAATAAGTACCTAGTTCTTTTTGTAATTAAGTATACCAAGTTATACATTTTATATTTGCTCTTAAAATTCAACGCTATTTACTATATTCTCTAGCCTGGCTGAAAGATAGCCAAGAATAAAAAAACGGATATATTAATTCAATACGCTCTAACATAGTTTATAATATTAAGATACATATGATTGAGATAGAGATAGAGATTGAGAGATTCTGATATAAATGAACAATAGCATAAGAGAAGCATATTATACAGGTTTTGTACTATGCATGACAAAAGGCTGGACAACAAATGCTTCAACTACATTTCATGGCATCTTTCTATGACTTGTCTTGTAACGTATTAAAATTTAACTTCTTAATTCATAAACTTACTTCTTTTTACTGGCTAGAACGATGATAATTCGATCGTCTAACCAGCAATCTGCAATGACAATGGCCATGATAATCTTGTTTTAATCAATCTTGTGTATCAGTAAAAATTTGTTATCACTTGTAGGAATAATTACAAATTTTTCATACATTACATGAATGAAGTAAGATCACGTCTACTACTCTTTTTTTGTATGGTTTTCTAACAGGAATTCGTTCTTTGCCGTTTGTGGTCGAAGAGCAGAGGACAAAATCTGTTAAACTACCTATTTTATAGTAAGCTGTTTGATCGATGCCTGATATTTTCCACAAACCACAAAAATTATCTCTGTGCATTAATAAAATTTTAAAGATTTTAATGTTGTAAGTA
Organism: Danaus plexippus; assembly: GCF_018135715.1. Taxonomy (NCBI): domain Eukaryota; kingdom Metazoa; phylum Arthropoda; class Insecta; order Lepidoptera; family Nymphalidae; genus Danaus; species Danaus plexippus. Next base: position 134,503 of record NC_083548.1, on the reverse strand, counting down.
TGCATGTTTGGAGTTTTTTTGATTCAAATGAAGCAGACATCTTCAACGGATTGATGTAAAATTTTCACATATTCATATATTTTGATATTGTAATGTGTCACACATGTCATCCCAGATCCTAAAATGTGGAACACAAAAGATAGCGGAGTAGATAATTTGATTTTGCTATAACGGAAGAGGCTTATTATTTTGAATTTTTAAGTTTTGGTTTTAGAATATTAGTCTCGAATGTGAATAAAATAGTAAATGACAAATTAGCATTGTGAGGGATTAATTTTCATTTGCGACTTTTTAATAATAAAAAGTAATAAAAGTTAAAAGTTTTGATTTTAGCCAACGAAACAGACGATCTAAATCTCTTTATTAAATAGTCCAATACCTATCCCGCCTTTATTTTGGAAACGTTTCTATTACAACCTAACAAGTCCGCAATCAAGGTTTTTTGAACGCTACAATATTTTTGCCATGACTTTGTTTGCTCGCTCGCGTGACATGCTCCAAAATTTAATTCAAAAACCGCGTGTTTGTTAGAGAAATAAATGCTGGGAGTAATATCCGTACAATATTTTCAGTTTCCAATCAAATGGTTTCAATTGTTTTGGTGATTTCTAAATAACAAATGTTGTGATGTTTGCACAAATAAAATAAGTACACCGAAACTATTGCTATTTAAATATTTTGTTAACGAGAGAGCTTTTAAAAGGTTTTATTTTGAAGAAAGATTTCATAAAACAATTAACAAGATTTTTGTTGAATTTTCTTTTCTACTACGTATTTGAAATTCATAAGTTTTGGGTAACATTAACACTTCTACTTAACTGAAAGCAAATAATTTCCAGCTCATCTAGTTTTACTTTATTCTTCTCGCTGTTATTTCTTTCGTATATTGAAAATCATTAGTAAGTTCAATTTATTTATTCACCATTACCTTAATGCGGATATGATGAGGCAATAATAAATAATATAGATATATTAATGAGATGACGTCGTAAGGTTATTATCTATGAAGCCTCAGTATATAATACTATTTGAATCTTTTATCCAGAGCCCGTACATTTGGAACTAATTAATTTAGAGATGGTATTAGGTTCGGGTTCTTTTATGACAATATAAATTATTATATGACAATAATATTTATGTGAAGAAGATTATTTTTGTATACATTTATGTCTACTAGTGTTTTTTGATGTGTATCGAAGCATAATGAATGTTTTAACACTCAAATATGCGTACGTATATACAAAATCCTTTTAAGTTATTAAACATCACAAAATCACCTTTTGTAAAAGGGAAGTCGTGATTAACCCTCGTTCCGCGTGTAATAGTTTAGGAATAGTTGCAGGCCTTTGAGACCGTTATTAATTTGTTGTTTCGTACAAACATTGCCTTTACAAATTCCGTACACGCTGTCTGTAAAGCGATCCATCAATTAATTCTTTTGTTATTAATAAGAAAATCATGTCAAAAATCTCAATATGAAAAATATTTGATTTTTTTCTTCTGAACGATCTCGTCTGGTATATGAAAGCTTAGACTTAAAGCAGAATATAATAACACTGTTATATCAAAGTATAAATCAAGACCATTTATTGTTGGTTCCGTGTTAGAACTGCAATGGTCAACGTTATGTCGGTGTAAAGTAGAAAGAATACACTAGTTCATGCAGGTTCGTACGTCCGTAGGTAACTTTTAGTAGCAATAAGAGTCGAGAGGCGTTCGATGGAGCGTCAAGAGTGATTGCGCGCTTTGTATCGCCTGACATTCCAATTTTGAGGCACTTGCAGATCATAGCGTTATGGTAGCATCGGGGATGGAAACTTTGAATTATGTTACAACTTGGATGGGAGTGCCACAAATGTATTTTATTGAGTTATTTTGTTACTCGAATTTTATTTACTTTGTTGGTTATTTTTTGATAACTATCTTACAATACATAGCTGAGATAGCGGTAATAAGTCTCGTGTTTTACATTCTTAATATCGTGTTTTCGAAAATGTTGACGAAAATAATTTAATATTTTCTTATGCAGAAGAATGAAACAGATAAGTTTTTAAAATCGTTGTATTTTGTTTATTGTAACGATTCTTTATATGATACTGTGTTTCACGTCTGCTCGAAATATAAACATACAAAGTTAAAGGTGAAATAGAAATTTTGAAGTACTAGTACTAGTATTCCGCTGTAGAACTGCAATATACGTGTTTGGATATTATACACACAGTAGAAACTAAACTTAAACTAAATTTAATTATAATTGAAGTTAATATTTAATTTAAGAATACAAAAGTAGCGACGTCTTTAAAACATGAAAGCTGTCTCTCTACATCCCACGTCATCGGTTGTTCAGAGAGAGCCCGCAGCGAACTGAAATTTATCAAACTTCAATAGATAATGTTAACATCTGACTTCACATGTTGAATGCTCTTTGCTTTTAATCTCATTAATTGAATTTATATGGCTTAATAGGCCGATTAGATCGCATTCATAGGATTGAGCGGCAGACCGTCGTGGTTGTTACCGAGGAGGGTTGGGTGTCGATGCAAATTAGCCATGATGTACCTCGAGTTTAGAATAATTCAAACGGAAAATTGCTATTCAACGCTATTACAACTTTGTGAAAGAATTTACGTTTGAGGGTAAGCTGTAATTATATGGGCGGCGGAACTTTTTGTTACCGCTTGTACAGGGATGTTTTATAAATGTTGAAACTATTAATTTACTCACTTCTAGCTTTAGTATAAACTGTAATCAATAATTAAAAACAATGTAGTTTTGATCAGATTATTATTATTTAATACATAATAAATTCACGTCACACTTACTGTTAATAAAAATATATAAATAATAAGTGTTTGTCGCCACGCGAATTAATAAGGATATACAAACGTTTTCAATGATAAAAACAACGCCACTTCCTCTGCGATTATAAGGAAAAGATAAAAGAAGTACTTCATCGCCTCAATAAAACCGTTTATTGTATAAGAATCGACTCTTATTCTTATCCCCCTTCCCATTCCCCTATAAGAGAGAACTTCCAACTAATCAAACTGTCTTAAAGCCCATATCGAGAGCCCCGAATTATACGTCAGACCACAGCCTAAGTTCAACCTGAAGTAAAACTTCGTAACGCTGCCCCTTCTGAACCAAATTTTGGAGTAATGTCTCTTAACTACATCCGAGAGGGTGGTATGCAGGAGAATGTTCTGCTTAACTTCGTTTTGAGAGATTTTGGAATACTTATGTTTATTCAGATAAAGAGAACCCCAAATGAGATTTATAGAAAGGCTTATACAGTTCATTGAACCGATAAACTAATAGTTTAACGTGTTAGATTTGCAGCATGGAAATGCAGTAGTCACTAAGATATCTGATAAGAAATGGAAATAATCTAGAAAACATTGAATAACAGTAGTGATCTGGGATACAGATGTCTTTGTAGAAATGTAAAGTAGTAAAATTGTTTTTTCATAGACCCGTGTGTTAAGTGTAACAAGTTTCCTTCATTTAAATAACAGACAGTGATGTAACTGTGAAACAACCAGCTAGCAGACGAGTGCAGACGGCGTCGCTCATTGATCTCCAATTTACAACCAACAACATCAACTGCATTGAAATTTTAATTCGTTGCGTCTCAGGTGCCTCCCGTAATGGGCTCGCGTTAACCTGTGAGGTAAATACGCAAACAGAAACTAACTCAGAATTAATGTTATGAAAAATATTTTGTTATTATTGACATTTTGAGTAAAAAAATGGCACTCTTGTCTTTGATATTAATACCAATAGCTTGTTTAATTCGATTGTTTATTTATGATAAATTATATAAGACATTTACCTACATCTATTCGGATAGAATTTATAGTGACATAGAACGTTATATTAGGTAAGTACTTCAACTTTTTAAATCAATATATCCCATGTGTTTCCACTATCTAGAGTGCTATTTTTAATGTAAACAATAAATGACGATAATGCTATGGTATTAACAAAACTAAATGTTCAATTTAAATAAAACTAATATTATAGCAACCGTGATCACGGGCAGACGAGATCACGGTTGCTGAAAAGAAATCGAAACGTCGGGAGTATGTAGTTTTTTACAAAAATAAAGCACGAGTAGTATATCTGAATAATATTAGTTTCATTTAAATGAATAAAACTCGCAAAAGTCTTAGATCTCATTAAATCATCGATCCCAAATTATTTCTATAAAATACGTAAATATTGCTAAGCAGTTTTAATACTCAGAAAGGAAAAGCTTTTTTGTTTTCGCAATATTAAACAAACCTTTTTAAATTTTTATTCCCATTTCTAAAGCACCAAAATCTATTGAAGACTTCACGATCGCTACTGAACCAGTGTAGGGTCTTAGTACCAACGATACCCGTGAAACCATACAGCCCTCACTGTTACCGCTGAAACTTTAATTAGTTTATGTGTATGTTTAAATAGTTTAAATAGTTCATGTGTAAAAATTGTGTTGATTAGTATAAATAGTGGCGAGGGTACAGACTAAAAACATTTTCACTCGAGCCATTGCAGCGATCGAACCCCATAGAAATAAAGAATTGACGAAACTGACTAAGAGGTTAGCTTCAATGTCCTGCAAGCCTGACAACAATCAAGAATAAAGGCAAATGTGACTTCAGTAATGCTCTTTTCAAAAACAATGAAGTGTTTCTAGATCCAACATATATACAATATACATAACGTATAATAACTGAAAGATACACCATTTGGCTCTAGATTACCTTGAAATAAAACAAAGACTAAATACTTTACGATCCAACTTAAACCAAATTTATAACATAGTGGAACAGACTTTAAAAAAATCATTATTTGAATTTCACCTTCCTTATGTAGTTCCTCATAGAGATGTTGAATGTACTGACACAGTATAGTTTATTTTTATATCACATATAGAGGATAATAACACATATTACTTTCAAATCAAACATCGATAGAACATAATCCTACGGTTATCTTCTATTTCTTCCTTTGTTCAGTTTTTTTCTTAAATTCTACTAGGCTTAAATCATCAGAGGTCACCAACCCACCAGCACTAGGAGCGTCAGTTTGTTTGATATCCTTAATGTAAATAAAAGAAATCTTGTTAATTATTTATCCGATCCTGAAATGTTGTAGTTATTACTTATGCGTATTTTATATTATCATTAGTTGAATAATTAAATTATTTTTAACATTACAGTTTTCAATTACAGTGGAAAATAAACAGTTATTTATAAAAGACAATGTCAAAAACTTTTAAAAGACTATAAGAGGAAGTATTCATTTACTCAAACGATAGTTCATGCAGTGCTATTTACAATTTACTAAGAGTAAGTTAACCGTCTAATGTCCCCATGTCTTCCCTCGGAGACAAACTTCACAAAGAAATCTATTCCACGCTTCTTATGACAAAACTGTGAATAAACTAGTCTAAAGATACTTTTCTACATGAAATACATTCCGATCATGTTTAATATTATCATAAAACAATCGCAAAATACATTATATCTGTTCTTCAAAATGTCAAAGACAAAAAGATCATCTTTTGATATGATATTCCCACAATTTTATAAAGAAAAAATAAGTCTCACAGTAACTGTTCTTTCTGCTCTAGAATTCTATTTCTTTGTTATGGGTGGGCAGTAATACACAAATATTTAAAAAAAAATTCTAACTTGCCTCTTATATATTAAAATAGGTGTAAGTTCCAACATTCATCACTGCCAGAGAGATGTATGTATATGCTGCATACAATAGTTTTATTCCACAACCGCTCGCTAACCCCAGGAAATCCTTACACTGACATACGTTTAAAAATACATAAAATATTACGTACACATTTGTTTAAGGTGTTGCTATTTTTTTTTTTAAATAAAAATGTACATTTCCGTGGAACTCAGATAGATGTCGCTAATATTTCTGATGTGCTAAAATATGGATGAGATATGTGCAATGTATAAAACTGTATGATTAAATTTGGAACAATTTAAACAATATTGCTAGAAAAACTGATACATAGCACCCTGGTGTCTGACACCACCTTAAATATATGGGAATGTTTGGTTCACTGCTTCGAGAAGCGCAGTAAAGCAAGTAGAAGTGATATTCCGAGATTACAGAATCAAAGTCTACTCCTGGTGATGAATTATTTATTGTTTATTTTCTATTTGAATTTTAATTTCAAAGTTCTTCTTACATATTTTATTCAAATAACGAAATCCCAAATAAGTAGATCTATAAACTATCTAGTCAATGTTGCTGCATTTAACTTTATGGTTGTCATAATTGAAATACACATGTAACACCCCAGATGTATAAAAGTGAACGCAGCCCACATAAACGACGAGCTGGAATAATTACTCTCCTTTTAATTGCACTCAAAATTACCGCCAATTTTGTCACAAAGCGAGCCGCCATCATCGAGACAGAGTCAACAGAATTGTTGGCAGCGTGCTTCATACTGTTTTAAATTTTATGATTTGATTATTACGTTAATGTTAAAACATTTTAATGTAACTTGCCAAAGGGTTGAAATGAAGATGGCATTTGTCTTTCAAGTAACACAAATTCCATGGTGCGGATAACCTAAAAACAGAATTACAATAACAATTAATTATTATGCGTTACAGATAGCTAAATATACCATATAAAGATAAAAAGATAATCAATTTGGCTGCGGCAGTGACGACAAACTTCTCAAATCTCGTCTTTATTAAGTTCCTCGTCATTCGAAATAGAACCTTAATGTAATGTTTAAACGCATAATCTCGATCAAACCTGTCGGTTCGTCTTCGCAATATGTGCCTTAAATTTTTCTCATATTTGCGAAGAGACAGTTTACGCCAATAAATCGTAAATATCGCCGACTCAATCGTCCCATATGCCAAGAATTTATAACGCTACCAGATTGAAACGCATACCCTCACATATAAAACTTGAAAAGCCGGAAGCTGCTTTCCAAATTAGCGGTGTTTCATATACATTAGGGTGATTGAACCAATATTTGATCGGCCGCGGAGATTTCAGTCAACACAACGATCGTCATGGACCAGCGACCTTTAAACTTATCATTACTCTAAGTACAGGTAATAAAACCTATTAATAAAACAATAATTTGCAAATGAAATAACTTTATAAAAATAGGCTGAGCCTTGCATTGTGGCATTTGTTACTCAAATTTATTTGTGTAAATAAATATGTATACATAAATATGTACACAAATAAATTTGAGTGACAAAACACACGGACATCTCAAGTGAAGTGTGTTACGAGTCAACTTAGAAATCAAGAAACTTTATAATATGTTATAATAATGTCATCGGACTTCATAATATCGCTCGTAGAAAGCAATACATTAGTTGTGCTAATCTAAACTACTGAACCTCTTTAAGATACAATGAAAGCAGGTAAAGTGAACGGAGAGAGAGGCCACAGGAGCGTCTCTAACGAGTCTCAGAGCGATATACAAATGCAATTTATCGGAACGACTTGTTCTGCTAAATCCTGTTTCAAATATACTATTACAAGTTTATTTTTATAGTGTAACGGCTTTTTATAACATTTATATTCTATTCTCAATAAATTTTGTATAAGTTGAATAAATTGTTTGTGGAATCATATTTATCAAACCTGACGTGTTTCAATTAGATGGTTTTCAATTTTGTGTTTTATTAAATCACTTTCTAGAAGTTATGATGGATGGATTCGGTTACAAAAAGTATTATCACGTCGTGACGTCATCGTCGCGACATTCAGTAATGGAACTGATACAAATAGGACAACTTTGTATTGTTGTCACGCGTTCTGTTTTTAATTAAATTTATTACAAAGAGTTTCGTACATTGTTTAAAGCGAAGTGACATTTTGAATGATTTATTTCAATCAGATTATAAACAACTCACTTTAAAATATTATCTTATTCAAATTATACAATTTAAGAATCTTGTATGTTTAAATTCAATTTCTGTTATTATTTTTAAATATTTTTCTATGTCTATATTTCTTCAATAGAAACCAGTCACAATAAATGAAGGTCCTCAGAAGTTTTGATCCTCGCAGATTCAAATATAAAGGCGGAATTTATCCCTCAGCCACATATATTCAAAGCTTAACTAGCTCTGTAAGTGCACAAGTTTGGTGCTTATCGTTACAAGTCTTGTTAGCAGTTCTTATGTTTGTTCCCACATCACTTGTTAAAGACTTGACGAGCGACTGCGGATGTTTTGCTTATTATTATGTAAACTTTAGTTTCTGAATGTTTACGAACACTTAATCACTTCATATGTGTACATATGTTGGTGTGTGCTCTTGTCATATTAAAAAAATAATTGTCCCCGGTCTCCCGACTGACTGAAGTATTCCATAATTTTCCAACATAAATTTTGTTTTTCCGCTCGAATATACTCGCATATTCAAAATATGATTTCTTTGAGGGTGTTATGTAGATACGTTTCTGTGAACCTCGTTAGTCCAGATTATACTTCAATCAAATGCTTTTTTGAGCTGGTCGTTTTTGAAGTTTCGACTTATATGTAACTAAAATTACTATCCGTCAATCTAACAGTTTAACGTTAACCTGTGAGCATCATGAGGTATGTCTTCAGCATGAGACAGCAACTACTGATCCTCGGTCAGACGTCCTTCACCTTGGACTGACGGTGATGGATGACTCCAGAAAGAGGGGAAGGAAGGGGGAGGGTTTGTGGCTTTGTTAAACGCAGAAATTATTTAACGTGATAAATGATGTACTATACGAACATTTCTTAATATTGCACTACCAAAGAGTATTCTATGAAATAAAGCTGTTAAACAAAGCCTCTATGTAATATATTATGAGTAATAAGATATATTATGAGTACTTGATAGATCAGAAAATGTGGAGACAAGTGATGGGTTCGGTAACCGGGTAGATTTTATTTCTTACTCTGGCATAAAGTGACCTGCAATGGTGAACAAAATTGATTTGTAAATGCCGATTTGAATACAACAAATTTATTTAAATTGGATCCCGTTTAAAAGGAAATCCTTTAATTGGGATGTCAGCGTTGACTTTGACATAACATGTTACTCAAGGTATCGACAGAAACGTTATGTGTTCCGGCGAGACATTAGGTAAGATTTCAAATTCACAACAGAAGCGTGTAGAATTAATTTGTAAAGTACGGTTTGTAATCCCGGTCCTGGAATCGTCCGAGCACATCTCGGCTTATCTTCCGATCCCAGAATCCCGGGATTTAATCTTACTAATTATACTCACGTGCCGTCACTCGGGGTTAGTTGCGAGTAAGCGAATTAAAACTTTGCTACTTAATGAAGTCTTTCAGTTTTTTTTACTTTATGAAATAAAGTCTTTGTCATACTTTATTTTAACAGGCCTGATTATAACAGGTGTAAGGAGATTACTTTGCACTTTTTATATCTTATATATAATTAGACTTTAAATTTTGAGCTGTTTCACAAAATTATTTAAACATTATTTAAGACTCGATATAATATTGTTTGAAATGTGCAAAACCTTTGCATAAATTACTTTGCCACATAAGATAAACAAGTACATGTTATGGTATGTATTTTTAGGAGGTAAATCATTCAATCAATCAATGACCCTGACTATATCAAAATTCAGATTCATGGTTTTTACATGTTACAAATGAATCTTGTTCGTTGAAGAGACCTAGAAAATCTTCATGCCCCCTTAAATCTCAACACTTTAGTTTCTTCAAACTTCATTGTCAAGCTCAATATTTTCTTAAAAAACAATAAACGGACATTTGTGAGAGTGAGTTGGTTTTTTAAATACTAGATCGCATAACTAAATATTTAAGTTTTACTGTGAATTTTTTTTACTTTACTTGCTATATTATTCTTAAGGTACTTTTATTATTTTTCAACTCTAGCTCTAAAATTCAAATCTTAGTTCAATTCCATCCTCAATATTTTACACACCGTTTTCAAAATATCGTAAAGAACAGTATCTACGTGTACCAACATATATGTATTGAGCTCTTGATTAAAAACTATGATCAATGTAGACTAAAATGGAAAAAAAGATTTTTCCAGTTTGAATACTTTCAGTTCATACATTTTATTCTTAAGTTATAGACTGAGAAGCAGTTTATAACTTTTACAAATACTCGCGCCAAAGGGTATTTACGGATCATCGACATGCAAATAACAATATGTCAACCGAAACATAATCACAACCTCAATAATATTTGACTTCCGAAATTGTCTCCTACTGTTCCATAGAAAATGCAAAGTAAATATACATTATCTGCCAACAAAAACATATTGGAATAAAAATATGCTGTCGTAATAGCAACTTTAAGGGAGAAAAAAAAGAGGGAATTATTCACTGAAAAAATATAAATTGAAGGGTCCTCAAAAAGGAGACGTGTTTAGTCATGTAAACTGCTCGCTAGATGTGTTTAGCGCCATGACAAAGATTTGACATGGGTTAGATGAAGTTCCCGCTTCTTTTAAAATGACAATTGCTTCTTCAAAACGTTTGTTCTGTTAATAATAAGTATATAAGGCCTTAGTTAAAAATTATTTGGTTAATTTTATTATATAAATCACGACAAATTCGTTAGAACTATTATTTTCATATTACAACGTTACCTCTTAATATGAATCCTTCCCGCCTCTTGAAAGTTTTGTCACCATGTCAACCTTTATAAAATAAACTCACATATTTACCGTCAGTGGGACACTTTCAGAGTGAAACGAGACACTCAAAGACAAAGATCAAAGGGGCGACTGTTGCTTGAGGACACTCCACAATGTATTCATGGTTAACATTACGCAGCCACAATGAAACCTTGAAATATAACACATAAGGTTGAAACTCGTGTGTATCTAATACAGGTGACTAAAACGAGGAATGTTGAGAACAATCAGTGTTTAACTAATATTATTAAGAACAATTGGAATCAGATAATAATATGCAAATAAATTTCAGCAGTTTTTTGAATGAAAGAGATATTTTAGAAGAGTATGCTTTGAATTTAATGTAAAAAAAATTACATTATAACAAAGTCCCATTTACACAGTATGTAAGAATACATACCGTTATATCAACTTTATCAAATAAGTTATAACATTATTATTTTTAAATGATTTAATTTGCACAAATCAACCAACATGATCCGTGTTATAAACACGCTACATATAACTAACTTTAAATATGATTTAATAGTCTTGTATTATTTTTGTTATTATTTAAATTAAACATTATATTATTGTCCGTCTCATAAAAGCTTCGGACGCACACAACTTTCTTAATTGGATAAAAAGACTTAATATAACTACAACAATAACCAAAAATAATTTTATTAAATAAATATTCCAGCTGTGCGGTTGATTTATTTATATTTTTTGTATCAGGCGTATCGGAACGTAAATCAAGTTTACTCTTTACGTTGCGCTCCGTTTCGAACACTACCAAACTTTTGTCGTATTCTCACAATTGTCAGTACAAAAATTGACTTTTACGTCCTAACAATAAAGATCATTTTGTCTTTAGCTCTCGCTGTGATTTATTATAAATAAAATGTCAAAAAAATAATTACTATTGTAGATACAATAAAATATTATTTTAAAATGACTTTCAAAATAAATTCAATAATGAAGCATGTTTTTTTTTACTATGAAATGTTATTTATTGCTTCTCTGGTTTATGTACTGACAAATATAAATTGAAAGATGTTTGTTGTAGATAAAACTGTAAAATTTCTATAAAACCATTTAATGAAGACGAAATAGTTGTCAGAGTAATTATTGTATTCCTTAATTGAATTCCATAAATGCTAGATATTAGAAAACAATAACAAAAATAAATAACATAAACCCATAACCAAGAACCTATAAAAAATAACGAAGTTCAGCAAAACAAAAGCCTCCAAATGTTACTTATACAAATTACAGAACTTTGATATTGAAGAAACTACAAATAATATGTCACTTTTGTTATAAAAACATTTATCAAAGAAAAAAGTTGATAGTCAAATAAGGGTTCTATACACAGAGCTGTTCCTGAGTACACTCGTCCAAGTGTCACAGTTATGCCATACGGCATACATCGTCATATAACATTTTAAACATTCATTCACGGCCTTGAACACAGTGTCATTGTTACAAAGGGCACAGTCGTCACAGTCGTCAGATTCTTGGTATTGTTCTATATTCTCATACATTTGTAAAGTGTCTCGTTTATACTCTAACATGGGGTGGGCGCCTTAAAGCTATTGAGTTTTTCGTTGTTTTTTGAGATAAAATTTGTAAAGAGTAACGACAGATACAAACAGATTCATGAATATTTATAGCTTATCAAAATAATATAATGTAAAACTTTTCTTCACACATTACATTTTCTTTAAAAATATTTATGTTTAATTTATTTATATACATGTATTAGATTTTTTTATGTGGTCCAATTATTCTTTGATAACTCTTTTTGTCAACAACGTTTTTTGTCAAATGTCTGTTTTGTTTTGCTTAATAATATTTTTACATTTATTGCATTCACCAACACAGTTCTGTGTAAGTTGTAAGTTTTGAAATATAAAAATAATGTCTTAGCTGTTATTTGGCACAGTTGCTTACTGCCAGCAATGTAAAGTCATTCATCCTGTGAAGAAAATTAAAAAACTATTCACTCAAATTTGCGTATCTGCCAGGTGTGGAGATCGGGATACTTTTTATTACTGCCTAATTACAAGTATACGAGTAGATTTTAATTGGTTTTCACGGCATTTAATTAATGTAGTGTAATTACAGGGATTGACGTTAGACAGCAAAAAAATTACACCGTCATGTCGCACTTAACACCGTTTACAATTTCATTGACCAACAATTTTTAATGGATATCCATTAAAACTTTTTTATTCATATGACTTCTCTTATATCCGTAGTAAGGAGTTGAAATTAGTTAAAGAAAAGGGGTAACGAGAAGACTTCCTGCTGTGCCACTTATTGAACGAAGCCATAGTATAATAACTCATTTTCGTTATGTTCTCTCTAAAATTGTTATAGCCCCAACACAGCACCACGTATTTTTATTAGGCTGCAATAATGCCAAATGAAACGTTAGACTAATGGGTCTAAATTTAATTCGCATAAATAATAAACAATTTTCAAATTCGTATATTGATCTCTTAGCTCTGTTAGAAGCATTTACGTTGTGTGACTAATATAATTGGATTTATAAGGATGTTCTATAGAGTGGTGGTTGGGAAGCTGTTAAAAGTATTTATCGAACTAAAGCTGTCCCTTGTTTTATCATCGGTGAGATAAGACCGTTTTACAACGCAGACTTTTGGATAAGGAAACTACTGAGATTTTAATGGACGAAGGACAAATTATCGTCCAACAAAATAATTTTGAAGCGTAAAAAGTCTTGTTTTTTAAAATATATAATTAAATATCATGTCGCCACAATTAGTGCATTACATTAATTATATCTGACTATAATCTGAATACGGTTTTCCCGATACTACGTAGACTGTCTTATGAGATGAATAGGACAATCAACAGAAATATTATAAAATATACACTTAAAAGAAGTTTAACAATTCTAAACTTATGTTACTAATCAAAACTTGTTGATAAAAGATGAACATGGCTTTAGTACTTTTTTCAATGTTAAAGTATAAATTGAAAGAATAAAATGAAAACACCATTACAGAATATTTTTTTGACGAAATATTCATCTGATTGCAATTATTAAAAGCTTGGTCACAAACCGTATTGACATCTATTGAGGCTGATTGACATCATTAAACATATACTTATACTGCGTGTGCTGTAGATGAAAGTGATTCAGAAAAGGGACGAGACGTGATTGAAAAACTTTGCCTGAATCAAACACAAGGGAATAAAAGTTCAATGTAGGTGTGAGAGCATCTATATTAATTTTGGAAATTAACTTAGGATTAGCTTTATAAATCATAAAATTATAATTTGTGCAATGTTATTTATTAATATTCAAAGTGACAAAAGGTTATTTTAATTTCTGTAATGTTGTATATTTGAACTGGCCGGCTACTGAGCCGAACTTGGACTACCAAGTTAATATCAAATAAGCTTAGATCTTTCACGATTTTCACAGTTTCATCTCAAGCTCGCAATCTAATAATAAGCCACGAAGATTGTCTTTAAATCAAATTATAATTATTTTGTATAAAAACCATATGACGGAAATTATTTATAGTACTGTTTTGATTTTGTAATAACATTTTGTTAAAGTTCATCTGAGAACTAACAAAACATCTTATATTTCATCGTATCCTCGTTATTGTAGTTGGTAATTGTAAACTATTGTGTTTTCCCGAGAATATCAATCGTTAATTTTTTTCCTAAATTCTTACAGAATACATAAATATTGGAATTTCTTACCGCTATTCATACATTACATAATTTAATTAAATACATCAAACCCACATACTCTGTATAAGTAAGGGACGAATTAAGACACTTTACAGAATCACTGAGATATCTCAGAATAACGTGAACTCCAACACTTTGTATATTATATATCTTAAAGATTATTACACGCTAATATGTATCAAGTCACTCCTTAAAAACTGTCCTCGTTATTCTTTAACTTTAAAGTGAACGAACCGGTAATGTTGGAACGGCTGATCGGATTTTCTATAAAAATAGCTACAAATACTATCGATTAAATAAACACAAAAGAAAATAAAAAATATTTTTGTCTTCTTGGAATGAAATAGACAAATTTACCCGACATAGTTATACGACTTATTTTTCACCTAATAGGTTACACAACTTTACAAATAAGCAATCGCTAAAATAGAAGTTTGATTGTTTTTAATCTTTTTATTTTTAATCAAAGAAGAATAATATTCTTTTATTTTATAAAAAGGAAGATAAATTGTAAGCAATAATTATTTCTGTTATACGTATGGGATAATGATATCGTTGGCCCTTAATAAAACTACGATTAGATCGACTTACGTTTATTAACAAGGGACGGCCAAAAGCTTTGAAGTTGTGAGCTCTTCGTACTAAACGACTCTTTGTAGAGACCCTAAATGGATTTGCTTAAGCTGTGTCGAGGCCGCAATAGATTTCACATTTTGTTGAAACATAAATTAAAAATCAATTTATGTCCTCCTAAAGTTTTTGTTGTATTTGTAAAAAAAGATTTTAATTTAAAATAATTTTTTTGACCTACAGTATTATTAAAATAATTCTTTATTATTCACATAAAAAATGAATGAATAAAATAAAAGTGTGATTCACGGATTTACGACGTGATATATTTAATTATTTAAAATTTTACACCAACCGTGTTCATAGGCAGACGAAATGAAAGTGTCTCATTTGTCACGTAGTAAAGCCGAATACCATAGCTTTATTAACATGTAAAGAATTTATCATTTTTCTAAATTTTATAGACGGGTGTTTTCCGCTCAGGCATAACACAGAAGATGCAAGGAAGAAGTAATTTATAATTTCAAAATGTACCTTTACCAAAAACTAGATATTTCAATAAACTGTTATTTATTAATATACCCATTTTAGACAAAGGTTTTCATTTACAATTTAACTTTAATCTGTCTTTTGGACGATTATTATAGTCACGTATTCTATTCTCTAATACATTTATTGATATTAATGAACCACGGCGTTGTTCATTTCCTACTAACCTCTTTCTCCTGCATTATTTTATATCATAAATTTGAATTATATACCGTCTATGGAAAAATAATTGTGAAAAACGTCGTAACATACAAACGATCCGAAAAATTAGTAAAATGGATTCACTAAAACCTAAATATATTTTTTTGTTATTGTCATTTACTAATGTCCTGTTATTGCTATGTTTTCATATTTTGTTTTTGTGTTCACTTTTTTATATAAAGAATATTTTTTGTCACACTAGTTATTATTACAAAAACAAACATTTTTTAAAGCATCTTTACATTTTTGTTTCGTGGTTTTGTTTAGATCTTTCCTTGATTTTACATAAATTCTTCATGAAACAGCAGCCTTTTCCCGCAGCTTCTTGTTCCAAGTGTGGTGCTCAGCGTTGAACTTTTGCGAACTTGCGCGTCCTATTTATTATTCTAAAACATAACAAACGTCATCCTTGGACGTATGTGTCGACACAAGAATTTCAAAAAGTAATCAATATTCACACATTCAAATTATCTCATTTATAATAATGTATTCTTAGCCTATTTTTTTATTAATATTGGTAAATATCAACCTAGTTCTTTTGTTTTTTTTTTATCTTTTAAATTCAGTTACTATACAAATGCTTCATATTTCATTCATAACATGGGTAAAACTAATGTAAATTTCATATTTCTTTCTTATTATTCTTCAGAGTTTTTTTTCATATCGGATTTCATTTTCGAAAATATTACAAAATCAATGCAGCAAACTAATTTTTATTATCTACACATTTAAGTAGCTTAGAATTTTAATTATTTAATTTATTTAATATATTTTTATATTATTCTCTGTGTTATGAGAATAATGCCCGTTAGAAGAAGAGAGATATCACCTCCGATTAGTACTTGTTCCCCTTATCACAATGGAACACATTACTCGGAGGGTTTTATTGGTTAGCTGAAAACTCAAGTAGTTAGTCACTTATTGTGGAAGATTTTTTTTCTGTAAATAAGACGGACGTTATTGTTGCTCATTTATATTACTTGATTCTTAATACCAAATGAGTTTAGTCACTATTAAAACTTATTTGTTATAAGATGCTGAATTCCAACAAGTATTTTGGCTCGTTCTATATAAAGTTACTAATTAATAAAAACGCATCTGACCATTTAACACCGTTTAATTTCATATTTTGTTCAGATCAAATAACTGCCATCAAAAATACAAACTAAACTAATCCCGCAATGCGAGAATAATGATATCATTTTACTGAAATTAAACAAACATTTGAATGTGACAAAACGCAGATTTTGGTTAATATCATGTTTTATTTAATGTTAACCGAAATCTTAGAAACTTCATGAAACTTAAGAGAAATATGTTTCATAGCAGGAGCTTAATGAATTAATTTCGGAGGTATCATTTATAATGTCGGTCATGACTTCCTCCACGAACATTCCGGATTACCTTTGGATCCCAGGATTTAATCTCTGAAATGACATAAATATGTCATGTCCGTTTTATACTGCATTAATACGGTATATGTATATGCTTTACATTTGTTTATACAGATAATGTATAGTGAAGAGTATACAAAAAAAATAAATATTTTTTTTATGAATTATATGAGTAACGTAAAGGATCGAGTAGTTAATGATATCGTAACAAGCTATCCCTTGTTTATATCGTCGGTGAGATGAGAACGTTTTACGACAAAGCCTTTTTGATAAGGAAACTACTGAGATTTTAATGGACGGTTGACGAATTATCTTCCTACGAAATGTGTTTGAGGCGAGAAGGAGACTTCTTAGATTATACACATATATAAATAAAAAATTAGAATTTAGAATTAAATAGACAGTTATAAGAAATATATCCTAATTAATGAGTTGCAAGTAATGTTATGTGATAAAAAATAAAATAATACTAGCTGGCCATATACGTACGGTTGAATATATGACCAATATGTTCCCTTATTAGTATACATTTAGAAATGTTATATAAAACTTATGTTTTAAATATAGAGTATACTAGAGTAAATATTACATAGGTACAGTAAAATATCTATAACTCAACTTTGTGGTGGCCCAGAGCCGACTGACACATTTCAAATTTGAATACCGGATCCGCGCCACACCTGGTTGTGGTTGGCAGGAAGAGGAATAGTAGAAAGGGGTAGTATGCCATTTGATATTGCCTTCGCTGTTCAGTCGCCATAGAGCGTTGGACCGTACCCCAGCGTGTTTTCTGTGTTCCTAATTATTTCAAGACAAATTCAGTGACGGAAACGCAGCGTCCTTTTAGACGGCATTTCGATGTTGGTCGACATGGTCACTTACCACTTCGGAATACCATACTGGCTTGGGTAAGGAAATTTGAAAAATCTGGCAGCAGTTTGTCAAATTTTCAGGTCTGTGATTTCTCGTTTCGGCGACATCGCTTGGCCAGCTCGGTCTCCTGACCTTACTGTGCCGGACTGTTTTTTGTGGGGATATCTGAAAGACTGTATTTTCGAAAAGCAGATCTACACTGATGGTGGTGACTTTTTTGTTAATGATAAAGTGATAAAATCGCAAAAAAGGATATGGATTGAAGTTGAAGATATTTTTTCCAAAAATAATAAAAATTTTATGTCAGTTTCTTCGACATATTATAACATTCTTGGCTCAAATTCTTTTCGCTCGGACGAATTTATAAAGGAACAATCTTACTCACGTTAAGATATAATATATTACAACAATTAATATAAAATCGACAGAGGATTCCAAGTAAAATATTAGGTTAGATGAAAAACATCATCTAAAGCAACATCGAAGACATTTATTAATTCAGTACAATGTGTGTAACTTACACCTTTATTAAATGACATTAAAATATATTAAATTAAAATAAAGTGGTCAAGGATAAAGTATGACAAAACTTTAGGTATGTTCACCTGAATGCATTCAGTTGCAAGACTGTACGTGCGTCGCGGTCATTTCTTCCACGCACGCGCAGGATGTGGAATGATCTTCCACCCGAGGGTTTCCCAGAGAGCTACAACATGGGGTATTTCAAACATCAAGTGTTCCGGTGGCTCCTGCACAAAAAAGGACGGCAACGCGTCTACAACACATGTTATGTTGCAAATGTCCATGGGCGACGATAACTACTTACCATCCGTTAGACCGTCTGCTCGTTTGCCCCTTAGGGACATAACAAAAAAAAATGTATCACTTAACATAACGAAGCTCTTTACTTCAAACTCATGCTTCATCTCACCAATAAACTACTAAAGACATCAAAAACTGGTGGTTACGAGAGTAATAGTGTTTCATGAAGAAAATACATTGTATACGTCATATAATAAGAATTTTATCATTAAGAAATACAGATCTTGTTCCGAAGGCTAAAGACTGCATAGAATCTTCTATAGATATATATATATACATGTAACCTTATATCATGAATAAAACGTGATAAATAAATTACATGTAAGTAGTCTATTGAGTTGAAAAATATATAAAAATGTTCATTTAATAGATTTTTTTTGTCAGCTTTTCTGTTAAACACAAATGGCTGTTTTATTTTTAATAACGTACTTAAAAAAATCTGTGAAAGCGTTGTGTTTCATCATTACTTCCACAGCGTCTTTGTATTTAAGAGCAAATACGTTTGTTTGTTGGTATTCTCTCTTCTCACACGTTTACAGAGGGCCGCTTTTATTTTCTTAAATAGAGGGCTTCATTAAAACAAGTGCTTACATAATATGTGAATAAAATAAATTTTATTCACATATTATATTTATTCCACAAATGAAACATTAAAAAAAAAGGAAGAGAATAAAAATATACTTCCTTTAAAAGGTGAAAATCACGTACAAATAAATAATTCTAAATCGTCTAGATATACTCGTAGGTGACAGCTCAGATCAAAACAGTCATTTATAGTTGACTGTATCTGTTTATAATTTTATGAAAGTGTTATCCATGAGGAGCCTTATCTTGCATTTAGTGAATTGTAACTACCCTAGTGTCAGACGGCGGAACACTTCTTCTAATTGACATCACGACGCTCCACTTGTCTGGACTAACAACTATTGTTCTAAGAAAAGACATTTCACTGACAAGAGGTCTATCTTTAAGCACTGTTAATACTCCGAATTTCACATCCAACTATTTAAAAGACAATTTCATAGTATTGATGATGTCGTTAGTGAATTTTGATGATATTCATCTGAAATGTGCACCCTAAAATATTTAATTTACCACCTAAAAAAACCTTTTTACTGTAACTTGAAGATAACTTTCGGTGGTTATGATTAAAAGACAAATCACATAGCATTAAGTCGACTAAAGAGTTAGTGACAGTGTTATATGCTGTAGAACTGTTCCGTTCATATTAAATGTCTTAGTTTATTAAATCCATTTTACAACAAAACTTTCGGAAAACAATACTACGATGTAGATAGTCCATGAATATATCAGTAGTAAGCCAAGATGATTATTAAACTGAAGCTGCTTGGTTTAATAAAGGATCGCGATATTAAAATCAAAATGTACAGTCGAGTCCAGGAATCAACAACTTCGTCAGTCACTTTAACACTATTATATTTGTAATTTTATTATTGATAAAAGTTTTTTTGCATTAAACCTTCTTAAATGTAAAAATAATTCGTATTACAAACATTTTTTGACTTATTTTTTTTTTATAAACATCAATACACGTTGTGACAAATATTTTATAATATGTATCATCAATATCATTTCTTTGGTCTTTGTAATGACGTTTCAAATCTAAATAGTATTTATATGTATGTATTAGAATCGCGCTTGTACTCGTGCCTCGAGGTACAGATTGATATGGTAATAAATTAGACGTCTATCAATTGAAGTCTGTAACAAATGTATCAAACAGAACACACAACGTGAACTCTGTTAACGATCGACATATTGAAGCTGTAACATTCATTTTTGTTTTATTTTCATTAAACATTTGAATACCAATATACATACATACTTATTTGTTAACCCCCACATTATTCGTTATTACTTCGCTTTATAAAAATAACACATTATAAAATAAAATGTTCTTGAAAGTTATTTTTTTTAAATATTAAAATATCGAAATATTTACTATAGGTTTTAAGCCCAGAATTTGAAGTATGGAATTTTTTGTGGGAAAATTTTTGTTTGAACAGGAAAGGACGGGTCGTTGGAGATTTCTGGTTTTGAAAATTTCGGAAAAACGATATTTTCTTTTGGCATAATAACGACTTATTGTAGATAATAAATTATACGTTTCGTGCCCCTTTGAAGAGGTCTGCTCGAGTAAGGAAGTGAAATGTAGTGTTTTTTTAAGGCTCCGTGAACACTCTAAGACTGTACGCGTAATATTACGTTTTACTCCCAACCGTTTTAACACGACACAGAATATTCTATTCTATAATATAGTATTAAGAGCTGATAGACTCTTTTACTATTAACAAATCATCGTGTTACAAAAAAAAAGTAAACGTTTATTGATTTAAAATCTAGAACTACATATTTAAAAAAATACTTTTATGAGACATTCATTGTATAAATTTTTTAACTAAGTTATTAAAATCAACAAACAATTATTGCTTAAATAAAAAGAACGACAAGACGTCACTTAACAGAAAACATATGATTAAAAATATATACAGTTTAGAAAAGGTAATTAAATAAGATAGATAAGGGGTTTTCCAATAGGGACGCTTGAACTTTGACAGCTGATTGCGGCCATGTTGTTTGAGTGACAGCTGTCAAATGCAGTGTGTTATATTTATTCCGTCCTCCCAAACCACCATGGCAGGTTACAGTGTCGAGCAGCACGTGCAAATCATAAAATTGTTTTATGAAAATGGGTCTTCAGTTCGAGCAACGTTCCGCGCACTTCGCCCGTTTTACGGTCGCGATGATCGTCCTGCCGAGTCGACTATCCGTCGATTGGTGGACAAATTCGAGTCAACCGGGTCAGTTAACAATCAGCCGGTTCCCGTGCGTCAAGGTAACGCGAGATCTGCCGAGAATATCGCCGCTGTGCGCGACAGTGTCCTCGAAAACCCGCGGCAGTCAATTCCGCGTCGCGCACAGGAACTCGGCCTTTCGCAGACGACAACTTGGCGAATTTTGCGTTGTGACTTGAGCCTGCACCCGTACAAGATCCAGCTGACCCAAGAGCTCAAGGTTAATGACCATAGACAGCGCCGTGTGTTCGCTGACTGGGCATTAGAGCAGTTGGAAGTTGACGCCGATTTTGGCAAAAAAATCATCTTCAGCGACGAGGCGCATTTTTGGATGAATGGCTATGTCAACAAGCAAAATTGCCGTATTTGGGACGAGACCAATCCACACGAGGTTCACCAAGTGGCAATGCACCCGCAGAAAGTGACTGTTTGGTGCGGATTTTGGGCCGGAGGCGTGATTGGTCCGTATTTTTTCGAAAACGATAATGGTGTGGCCGTCACCGTCAATGGTGAGCGATACCGGTCGTTGATAACCAACTTCTTTTGGCCTGAAATCGAGAATACGGATCTGGACAACATGTGGTTTCAACAGGACGGCGCTACGTGCCACACAGCACACGCTACGATGGAAGTTCTGCACGAGCAATTTCTGGACATGGTCATCTCGCGCGGAGGCGACGTGAACTGGCCACCGAGATCGTGCGATTTGACCCCGCTGGACTTTTTCTTGTGGGGTTTTCTTAAGTCGCAGGTCTATGCCAACAAGCCGCAAACCACCGATGCCCTCAAAGTCAACATACGCCACGCCATCGATCAAATACAGCCCGATTTGTGCGCCAGAGTCATCGAAAATTGGACCTTTCGTGTGCGCGCCACCAACCGAAGCCGTGGCGGTCATTTGAATGATGTCATATTCCATACATAATGAAGTCGATAGACCTTCAAAATAAAAAAAAATTTCGCAAATATCTTTCCTACATGTATTTTTTTTTGCATTTCAAAGATCAAGCGCCCTTAATGGAAAACCCTATATAAATGAATAATCATATTTCCTATATAGTAAATAATGAGTATTTAATAATTCATAACATCGAATCGGACATATTTCAATCTCCTCGGACTGTTTGTCATACAAATCAAAAATACTTTCATATTATATTAAATCTGACAAACAATAATCACACAACTTTATAATACAACACCATCAAATTCCAAGACATATAATTGCCGTAATCATATAAGCATCTCACAATAGCTAATGTTTGCGAGCTGAACACAAACAATAAGACGTGTGGCTCGTATTTAATTACATCAGAAGTACAATTAGCTTACAGCGGCGAATTTTCTACCCACGGAGTCGAAAGCTTTGTTGGAGAAATTACTGACTGAATACTGAATACCAATTGTGAGATTTGGATAGCAAGAGATTTCATCAGCCGATACTGTTGATATACTGTCTAGAAAAAAAATTATATTTACCTTTGATGTATCTAACATAGAAATAGTCATAGGCATAGTAAGAGATAGTTGCAGGTTGTGATATTCCTTACGAATGAGATTGATTTTTTACTGTTGAAGTGCGTGATGTGTGCTGTAGTTGAAAATGATTCAGAAAAGGGACGAGCGTGATTGAAAAACTTTGCCTGAATCAAACACAAGGGAATAAACAGGGATCACTGGAGGTGAGCCGACCAGATTTATTAATATTGATAGAGGAATGAGTCGATTTCACAAAATCTAAGGAATAAATTTTTTAGATCACAAAACATATTAATATTTAAGTCTCATCGATAGTTTTGTTAAACTCGAAGTTTAAGTTTGAAAGGGCAATGTACCCAACAAGTATAAATATTTCGAAAGCTGATCGCTGAACTCAACTTTCATACTTACATTTTTATATACTTGTAAATTTGTATGAACTCTTGGAACTCTGAAAAGCTTTTATAATGAAGCATTTGCCAATGTTTTGTCGCAAACCTATTTATTTCAAAATTGATGATTTGTTTATATTTCACTCGTTACATTAAATACCATAAAAAAAAAGTAGTTAAAGTAAATTTTTACAACTGTTATTTCTTTTACTTACCGAAATTGTGCTTTTGATGTGCAATTCGTTGTTAATCTAAAATATTAATATGTTTAGTTGTCGTAGCAGTGCCGTGCACACCATAGATGCAAATAAGCACTGTATACCCTTACTCATATAACAACTAAACCTATACTGTTTAATTATTATTTAAATACATTTAATCATACGTTACGAAATACATACAAATCTTTACAGACATTTAATATGTAATTTGATTCACGATTTGTTAAAAGTGCCATCTCAGCATCAGCCTATCGGAGCCCAATGCTGAGCAAAGGCCTCTTCTCATATGGAAAAGGTAAGAGCTTTAATCGCCAAGCTCAGGACGGGTTGGCGATTTCAATCTTATAATTTGGAATTATAAGACCCGGTTTCCTCACGATGTTTCCTTCACCGTCTGTAAGTGGTGTATAAATACTTGAAAGTACGTATGAAAAGATCACATTGGTACTTGCCAGGTTTCGAACCCTCGCCCTCACGTGTGAGAGGCAGGCCTTTAACCTCCAGGCCACCACGACTTCAAGTGCCATCTATTAATGTAAAAACGTACATTTTCAATCGGCCGCTGCTAACTGCTAGCGCCGCTATGCAGCCAGAGCGGCGGTATGCACTCCTACTCGGTGTTTAGTTTTCATACAAAAATTCTCAAGGACAATCTACAAATATCGTGTTGTATGAGAAAATTTTTGCATGTGTGTGTGCAAAAACCTATGCATGTGTTGTATTCGAGAAGCACTGCATCCTTTTTTATTGTTTAAAATGTCGTGGAAAGTCCGTTAATTGTCAAATGAAACGGGACTCTTTGATTGGTCGGTAAACTGTTCATATATTTTTTTCGCCATTTTGTTATTATTGAATTTTGTCATTTCTCTTTCTAAGCGCAAGTGAATAAGTTTTAAGTAGCTAACTAGTAAATAGTGAATTAATTTATTAACGAATAATGGAAAATAATAACTGGTGATGTGTGTTTAACGAAATTAATTACGAGTACATTTTTAATTGTCGTTTGAGTTTTGAATTTGCCGTTGTCGTTTGTTGTTGTTTGATGATACAATTAAAATAATTACAAAGGGAAGGTGTTTGACCAGTTGAGAGGGAACTAAAAGAAAGGTAATTTTATTCGTTTTGATAAAAAGTATTATGATAGTTTTAATAAGCTGGCAGGTTGTGTACACACAAATAAATTATTTTGTTTTCCAATAATAATAATAAGAATGTTTGAATCTCCACTGGATATTCCGATTTAAATAACTTTTTAAAGCGGTGATGAACAGATCGTAATCGTTTTAAGGTACTTTCGTGGCTCAGAGGTAGTTGAGAGATTCATAAAATATATAGATGTTCGTTCTGATCGGACTGCTGTAACTTTATGCGCGAATATTATCAATGTTTAAATGAAACTAATATTTTCAGATTACTTCGCGTATTTTATTATGTTTAAAAACATACTCTCGACGTTTCGGTTACCTTGCAGCAACCGTGATCACGACAGACATCTCGTCTGCCCGTTAAAATAATAAACTAGGCGTAGTAATCTGAAAATATTAGTTTAATTAAATTGAATAATTGCGAAAGATCTCATTATTATCAATGGTTTAGAGGAGGAAATTATGATAAAAATAGGTAAACATATTCTGCTTACCCTACCACAAAAATCTGTGTCGTAGGACACAAAAGTTTTAATAAATCATAATTAGTATAACAAGAAAAATGTTCTTTATATACGTATCTCTAACTACATATCGAATAAATTTTCTCTTCAACCTTAATATGAGATTATTTTCCTTCATCATGTCCTAACAGCCTCGTCCTACATTCGTTACGCTCGGACGAATTCATAGAGAGACGATCCAACACACATTAAGTTCACTACAAAAGAAATGAAATTAATTCATTGACCGTAAACATGACAAGAATTTTCTAAATAGATTTTTTTTTTGACGACTAGAGACCTTTTCTTAAGCCAATCTTAATATCCAGTGGTTGTTGAGAAAAGTGAATGATAATAAGAAAAAAGAATGTTGAATATTAATAAAGACAATGAATACGGCAGAAAATTAATGTTATTTTTTTTCATTTTTTTCATATTAATAAAATTTTAATTTTTTTTAAATCATTCGATATCTATAGTTTAGTACACCGCTGAAGTACACTAACAACGTTTCTGTGCAATCTTTTTGGTTTTTATTTATATGCGTAAGCAACGGTCGCTAGACGATAAAATCTATTAATTAATAGGGTGATTTAATTTGACTACAAGTGAGAAGACTTACGTACATCTCTTTCAAGAAAATGTAGAGGTAATAACTGGCTACTTCATGTTGACTTTATGTGTCGTTGGTTTTTCGTCCGACCCATACTATATGCATATAAGATGTAGTTCAATTCCTTCACTAAAACACCAAATTGTTTTAACATTGCATTCAAATTGTTTTTTTATCATAAACGTCTCTGTTTAATTCTATTCTAAGGAGTTTAGTCATGAGGCAGTGGATTGGCGTGATGGCCTCTAACGCTATCGGTGAGGATTGATTCACCAATATTATTCAATAATAATTATATCATAAACAACTTAAATTCAAACACAGTTTGGAGCAATAGATTATTTGTTCATTAAAAGAGCAAAATTTAAATTAACCATAGACTATCCCAATAACTAAAAATATTATTTTCGCTTTGTCATCAATTGCGTTTACTTGTTATATTGGAAATCATATAATTTAAGGAAAATAATCATAAAACGTCAACAAGAATTAAGTATTTACTAAATACTTCGTGGACACATCGTGATTGATACACGAGTGTGTGAATTATTTTTGTGAATATTTTGTTTTAATGCCCAATATTGAAATCGACTCCAATACGTTGAATGAACCCAGCCGTAATTCTTCATAGTAACTTTATTCACAGCGACATGAAATATCTCTTAGCTTATATAATTCTATACATATTATAATTTAAATTAGTGATAATAAAAAAATCATTAAAACTTTTTATTAAAGAGCTCATTGGCTTTTTTCTTAAATTTTAATAATGTAAATTAATACTTATATTTACGATCTCTCCATCATTTAGATAATTTATACATCTCATGTGCTCATAGTCGGATATTATAAGAACTTCTACTATTAAGTTCATCGCAAAGATGTCATTAAGATTCAAGACACAGATATTATGAACATACTCGTACATAAGTGTTATAGGGAAACTGTAATGTGCATTCATTTAACTTGGCATTTTTTAAAAATAAAACTGTATTTTTTGGATGAGCTATGTCATCTAAAGAGAAACTATGTTCTTAGGATATACTACGCGGTTTTAACTATAATAGTTTACGTTGTTTCGATTTCTTTACAGCGAGGGCGAGATTAAAGCGTCTATAAGTAAATCTTATTAGTTGTCATCTACCGTCAACGATTTCTTAGTCTTCTAGCGTACCGCTCTGGATGCACGCAAAATATTCTGTGTCTTGAAGTCTTGCAATGTGGTCACGGAAATAGGAATTTATATTTTTTATGATGGGGTCACAGGTGTCTGATAATTCCCAGCCATCTCCATAATTGAAATAAGGATGTTTTTTTTAATTTCAATAGCCTTGCGGGTTAACCTCGGCATGTACCTGTCTTTAAGGGCAAGGATCTGTGGTTTGTCAAATCATTGGGTATTGACACATTGCTGACTTCTCCGCGCATCTATTTTTAATATCTAAGATAAGTTTTTTTATCCTTACACTAATGGTTCTCTTCGTTTTTCCAATGTATGTTAATTTTTCTAATGACGAATTTGTTAAAAAAAGCTGAATAATTAATTATTTATCTCTAATGTTATTGTAGTGAAGTAAATTGTAGTATTGGTTTTATTCAGATGATTAAAAAAGGCTGGATGTTTTATTTTTAGGTAAAATGATTAAGTTTTCATCTGTGTACTACTCATATATGAAAGGTTGGGGTTGGAGCAGAGGGAAGTCCTCCATGAATACATTAGCGAAAACGAGGGAGACTGTGTAACCATTACAAGTCTATCAACTAGTATGTATAATTCTTTTTTCCACATAAAGTAGAAGATGATAGGCAAGGTTTAAGTTGCTCTGCCTATCCTACAGTAATGTTTCCTATCATCATTTATGAATTAGTTACAAAAAAGTAAAGTTTGACTTTCTATATATTTAAAAATGTCTTTTTATTAATTAGTCCATAAGTGCGTTCATTCTTCTTCTTCCTGGCAATTATCCCAGCATTAGCCAGGGTCTGCCTTCCTGCTTAAACTCCTCCACTTTGCACGATCTTTAGCATCCGCGGTGGTAAGTCCATTGGCTCTCATATCCTGTTTCACGGTGTCCAGCCATCGCTTTCTTGGGCGTCCTGGGGGTCTTGCTCCAGGGACCGACATATCAAGGCAAATTTTTCCGACGTAATTCTCAGGCCGGCGTGCAACGTGACCATACCATCTCAGGCGACTCTCTTGAAGCTTATCCGCTACGTCACGGACTCCAAGACTACCTCGGATAAATGTGTTACGTATACGGTCAGCTCGCGTTACGCCACACATCCACCTCAGCATCTTCATCTCCGTGACGTGAAGCTCCTGAGTGTGCCTGGAGAGTGTTGGCCAACATTCGCTTCCATATAAGAGAACCGGTCGGATTATGCTCTTGTATATTATTCCCTTGAGCTTGGTAGGTATTCTGCGATCGCAGACCACACCTGTGACCTCACGCCATTTCGCCCAAGCAGCGCTGATCCGGGCTTGGACATCGTGATCGATGCCTCCGGACTCATGCAGAATAGATCCAAGGTACCTGAACTTTTCCGACTTAACGGCTGGTTCAGGACCTATATGGATAGTGCAAGAGTCCGGGCTTCCGCAAGCCATGTACTCGGTCTTCGTCACATTTAGTTTAAGACCACCGTTCTCAAGCGTACCCTTCCAGAGGTTCACTCTTCGCTCTAGCGTCAACCTGCTCTCATCAATGAGCGCTATGTCATCGGCATACATCATCAGCCAAGGAGGCTGGTCCTGGATGTTAGCCGAGATAGTGTCCAGCACTACATTGAACAAGAAGGGGCTAAGAGCCGAGCCTTGGTGAACCCCTACTGAGATCGGAAAGGGTTTTGTATCGCCAACAGCAGTCCTAACCATTGAAACGGAATCGCGGTACATGTCTCTGATGATGTCAATATAGGCCTCAGGGATCCCTTTGAATCGCAATGCCCACCAGATACATTGACGAGGCACGCAGTCAAAGGCCTTCTGCAGATCTAGGAATGCGACATGCAGAGCTCTCCTTTTTTCCCTGTATGCCTCCATCAGAGTTCTGATGGCAAAGATGGCGTCCAAGGTGCCCGATCCTGGCTGAAATCCATATTGACATTCCGAGACAGTACACTCTCGGCGGAGCCTGAGGTCGATCATACGCTCAAAGAGCTTCATGGTGTGACTCATGATCTTAACGCCCCTATAACTACCACAATCTTGAACACTGCCCCTGCCTTTGTATATAGGGGTAATGTAACTATAACGCCACTGATGTGGCATAGTCCCAGTGTTCAAGACGCGGTTAAAAAGGTCCGTCAGTATGAGCACACCAAGAGAGCCCAATGATTTCCACGCTTCGATCGGAATATCGTCAGGTCCCACCGCTTTCCGATTCTTCATGCGTCGAAGACAATTCCGAGTTTCGTCAGGTGTTATCGGGGCAATAAGTCCAAGATTGGGAGGTATTTCGGTTGGAAGACTGCACGGGTGCTGAGTATTTAGCAACTCCTTGAAGTAGCATCTCCATCTCTCCTTCACAGAGGCATGATTACACAGCAACGTGCCTTGGGAATCTTTCACGGTAAGACATTTTGCGATATCTTGCGTCGCCTTATCCCGAGCTCGTGCCAATTTGTAAATGAGCTTCTGCCCCTCCGCAGTTTCAAGTGTATCATATAATGGTGATAACCTATCACTGCGGGCTCTGGCAACAGCCCTTTTACTGGCACGTTTCGCTGCTATGTACTCTAGTCTGTCTTCAGGAGAGTTTGATTGCTGCCACTTCTTAAAGGCAGTCTTCTTTTCACGAATCACCTCCTGCACTTCGTCATTCCACCACCATGTCTCCTTGTCAATGACCCGTCCTCCCTTAGAAAGGCCTAGAACTCGTTTACCTGCTGTGATAATTGCTGACTGGGCTCGATCCCAAACTTCCTGAGCAGTTTCGGTATTAGTCGACAGATTTTGACTCTCAACCTCTGCCCGAAAGCTGGTCTGCATCGTTCCATTCAGCAACCACCACCTGATGCGAGGCTTACGTTTCTCGGCCACTTTCTTTTTCGCGGTAACGACATAGTCCATGACAAGAAGTCGATGTTGGGCCGTCAGGCTTTCACCAGGAATGACTTTACAGTTAGTCACCTTGCCGATATGACACCGTCTGGTCAGCAGGTAATCTATTTGGGTTGAGTGGGACCCGCTCTTATACGTGATAAGGTGCTGTGGAGTCTTTTGGAAGAACGTGTTCACGACGGCTAAGTCAGACGCAATACAGGTTCTGAGAATATTTTCTCCCTCTGCATTGCGGCGACCATAACCAAAACCACCGTGTACACGGTCAAACGTTTCCGCAGCCCTACCTACGTGGCCATTTAAGTCCCCCCCAACTATGATTACTTCAGCAGCTGGTATAGCACGTAGAACCTCTTCAAATTGCTCCCAGAATGACTCTTTTTCGGACCCGCTACATCCAGCCTGAGGAGTATAAGCACTGATCAAGTTAGTAATCACTCCCTCGATCAGTACCCGCACCCGCATCAGGCGGTCGCAGCGACGATCAACTTCAAGAAGACCAATCTGAAGCTCTTCAGATAGCACTACCGCTACACCAGCTTTACCTGAAGGCGACCCAGTGTATATCAGCCGGTAACCCTGTCCGATGTTCCGAGACTTATTGCCCTTCCAGCGAGTTTCCTGGAGGAACGCACACTGGACCCGACGTCTCATGAGTACATCTGCGAGTTCTCTGCATCGTCCGGTTAGAGAGCCAATATTCCACGTTGCAAAGCGGAGTTTCCTTTGGGGTACTAACGTCTTTAGCCGTGCCCGTACTTGACACGGTAGCCCTTGCCCACTTATCGCAGGTGTAGGGCGATGTGCCTGCGCGTCGTTTCTCGGCGACGCCCTAGCCGTACCCAGTCCATAAACTTTTGCAATCATAAGAGTGGCGGGAGTGGTTTTAACGGAGCGACTGCCGTCTGACCTCCAAAACCCCGTTTTACGGGTAAAACCAGGAAAGGAAAAGATAGAGAAGGGGGGAAAGAGGTTAGGGAGGGGAATGAGGGGAGGTACAGGACACCACCTTCATGGACTGAGGATAGAGGTATGAAAGTGGTGGCTCGAGGATCCGGGGTCGCGTACCCGTATGCCCAAGGCTAAATATCGGAAAAATACTTAGTAGGACACCCTCTGGATAAAATTCATTATGAGACCATAATAGGCTCCGTGCGTTTAAGTTATTGACCTCGCACGTTCAAGATATAAAATTTTCTTCCCGTCTCAATGACAGCTAATGACATCTATAAAAGACAATAACTATTAAAAATAAATTGGTCATTAGCATCATTTGCCGTAAAGAAAGGTACAGACGATCCATTACTCGCGAAATTAAATGCATTCAATCTCTATGGCTATGGAATGAAATAAGTCCTTAAAATTTATAAAATACTAAACTCTAACATAAAATTATAAATTAATAAAAAACTAATATTTTTGTTGGTATAAAAATAATTCAAATAGAAAAAAAAAAATGTTTCAATTTTTTGTCATTGTAGTTAGTAAAGCGATTAATTGGCAATCGAAGCGCCTTTCAAAACTTTTCAAGAGCAAAAAATTTGTTATTCTTATTATCAAACCTGAATAAAATTGCGGTTAAATCAACATCTGTTTGTTAACAGGGGATCATCCAACGCTTTGAAGATGTGAGGTCACCGTAATAAACAACGCGTCTTTGTAAAACGACCTTAAAGTGGATTTGTGTTATCGGCATTGGGAGCGTAATAGATTTCGCACTTGATAAAATTTGGTGAAACGAACTCCATGAAATCAATTTATAGTTAAGTTATTTTTCAATTCATTTAAATTTAATGAACAATAAACTATTATTTCTAACTTTAACAGAGCCATAACAAAATAAACTTTATTTCAAAAACTAAATATAAACAATTTAATAATCCTTTATGTCACTGAAAGTCCTATTTATTTCGTGTGTTAAACATTATTTAAGCGAAAAATAAAATATCCGGTAAAATGTATATTTTTCTGAAACATCCTCAGGACCAACAGTAATTATTATGTTTTTAAATGAAACATTTTTAAAATAGATAACGGTTTTAAAGATAAATAAGACTCACATTATCATACTGGAAACCTTAACCACTTTCTTTACGTCAATAACCAAACTTTTGTTGAATTCTAAATAATATAAACTAAATTTTATGCAATAGGATAGCCACAATGTATCATTACTATCACCGGCAGAAAAGTTTAAAAGATAAAAGTTTAGTCTTTGTTTGGTAAAGTTAGTAACATCTCAGAAAATTCAAATGCATATTTCTAATTTATTTGACAATATTACTAAAATGCCTTAAACAATAATTGTATATATACATGAACGAAGGCGTTCCCATAATGAATTGATCTTACTATAAACTTAAAAAGGAAGTGTAACGAAACCAATTTTATTTTTCAATATAATCATCACGAATGTTAGCAACATACTTCCGACATCTGTGGATCGACATCTCTAAACCTTTATAAAAATAATCACAACTCTTCATCGCTTGAAAAATTTCTTCCTCTTAGGTCCCGTTTCAATTTTGAAAATAAATAAGAGTCGGAAAGGGTCACGTTGGGACTCTAAGGTGGATGTTCCACAACTGCGAACCCGCTTTGTAGAACTGCATCCTTCGAAACACCAAGGGTACGAACACGTGCGTTGTTATGGAGAAACGGGACACGTATAGACAGATTGCTTCTTACTTTTTCCTATATATTGTCTCATATTAAAGAAGCATAACATTAGCCATTCATGACTGTATTAACTTCTTTAAAATCCACCATCAAAATGCATTGAAAATCCCAAAAGATTGTGCACATCACTTTTTAGTCGAT
This sequence comes from Danaus plexippus, assembly GCF_018135715.1. Taxonomy (NCBI): domain Eukaryota; kingdom Metazoa; phylum Arthropoda; class Insecta; order Lepidoptera; family Nymphalidae; genus Danaus; species Danaus plexippus. The sequence goes on along the minus strand of NC_083548.1, from coordinate 101,651 downwards.
TGTTGCACCTTTCCAAGGGCCTTTCACCCTTATAACGCCCTTCCATTGACTCACAGTTGCTTTGTGGATCTAATACAAGATTATAATTTCATCACTAGTCACTAGCCGCTCGATCACAGTCTTTGAATTTTGGCCATAGATCCAAATAGTCCGAAATGAAACACACTTTTTCCTGTGTCTGTACCGCTGAAATAAGTTTCGGTATCAATTTTACACTCATTTTTTTCTTGTGAAGATGTTCGTGGATCCTATAACGACGGTAATTTTAGAGAGCCCAAGCCTAGTTGCAATTTTCTAATCGTCAAACGGCGGTCACTCAGAACCTCTTCTTCGATAGGAGCAATCTTTTTGGGAGCACTTCCACAGGTTGACCGTCGTGATTAAAGTCTTGGACGTTTTATCTCCCAAGGCTCTCCCAAGGCAACTCTTTCACCCAATTTTTCACTGTGATACAGGAGAGGGCAGACTCCTTATACACGCCATTCAATCCTTTATTTATTTGGTCAAGGGATAAACCTTCTTTGAACAGAAACTTTATGATATTTCGATACTTCGTTTAAGATATTTTGAAAAAATATGCGATTCTCGTTAAACAAATGCTTGCTAAACTAAGACTGAGCATTTAATGTCGACGCGTGTTTCTTATATTAAGTACACAATAAACGTTCTAATTAACGCAAAACAACATGAAGCAGCATTTATATTTATGTTTATAAAATGTAAAGTCAATATACTAGAATCCAGTCGTTTGAAACTGTTAACAATTTCTCTTGTCTCAGTCATGGCAAAGACGCAAGTAACAAATATATGATATGCATATATGATAGTATAGTATCATATATGCATGAAGAAATGCTTATTTTATTTAATATAATACATTAATATTAAATAAAATAAGATTTTTTTTGAGAAAACACATTACAAAATAAACATACAATTTCGTATCGAGACCCATGAAAAATTTTATTTACCTTTATAACAATGTCTTCTTTAAATCACTTCATAAACTAAGTTTAAATGTCGGTAACGTCATTTTCTTCTCAGCATTATTCAAAAAAGACCTTTTTCTAAATTCACACCCATGTGTAACTTACTATTTGCAGCGAATATAAAAACAATACAACTTGGTTCGGTACCGTATGTTGTTAGATACCTACTCTTCTAGACATTGCAATAAGAATTATTGAAACTGAAACTAATAAAAATTAAACAAAGAAAGAATTGAAGACAGTAAAATGACAATTGGTATCGTGAAATAAGATATTAAATAAATTCCAATTGATCGTTTCTAACTATTCTCATATTTTTATTCGTCTCTTGTAAACTATACGTTTCCAAAGATTTTCAAGCAAGCGAGTATGCAAGGTACTGAATGCAAATGCATCCTACATTTAACTACGACTATTAATGCTAGGCTAAGAAAGTTCACAAGTTCAGTAATTAACATTACAAGCGCTGTTAGCACTTGATACGCTTGTTTACACATTACCGTTGAAGGCCTTATGAAGGAACAGAAGAAATCTTATTTTAATAAATTTGTATATTTAATATAAATGATTTATATAAGTGCATTAAAGAACTAATGGATTAGAGTAGCATAAGATCTTTATCAGTTTTCTTTACGAAATATAAACGAAGCTTCAGATCCTTCATCATGCCATAACAGCCTCGTCCTACATTCGTTACGCTCGGACGAACTCATAGAGAGACGATCCAACACACATTAAGTTCACTACAAAAGGAATGAAATCAATTCATTGACCGTAAACATGAAAGTCAGTAACGTTATTAATCGTCATAACCTACTTATATATCTGAGTCGGTTGTTGTAACCGTATGAGGACAATGCACACGAGTGTTGGCCGAACAAACGTATGTAATAATATGTTCTCCTATTTATTTTTAAAAGACTTAAAAAAAGGAGGCGGTTACAAAAGCGGTTGCTCTCGATGGTTTTCCCCGCTTAGTTCTGATTTTCTGAATTTGAAATTATCTCCATGAAAAAATTTCATTCAAATCAGTCCAATGGTTTCTTAGTTTTCCATAGCTTGTAAGGTCTTCCCATGACTTAACGAAGAATATACATTCTACCCACAACCCCAAAGATACAGTCATCTTTAAAATTACAATTTACCAGCATTCAGCGGATATTACACCACCTTACACTTACGACAACAGATGAAACAAACTTATTATGTATACGTGCATTTCAAGCACATTACAAATTAAGTTCCTCCGCCTTCAGTTTTAATCAATACTAACAAATAACTAATGTGGTGATGCCTTTTTATGTAGATATCTTCAGTATGAGGTGATTTCAGGTTGTATTACGGGACTTGCTTATTGAGGAGTAATGTGTACTCTGGACCATCATGTTGAGTATCTCAGAAGAAACGCAACAAGAGTGAGATTATTTGCATGCTTTAAGTATTAGTTAGTTTTGTTAAGAAAAAGAAGAAATAATATGACGAGTAAAATAATAGGTCTTTGGTGAAATTTGCAACTTTATACCAAATCATCTGTAGAAAATTGCTATGTTCGTTGTGAGATAAGATTTTACAGGGATACTACACCTTTTTGAGGCTATATCACACCAAAAAAAACTTATTGTTTTTTTAGTTGTTTTGATAGCATACCAATCCTGGATAACCTAGGGTTTATATCCTATGATACAAAGTGACTAATGCAACATGTGCACTCATTCACAACTAATTTAAAATTAATCAAAAGGGATGGTTACTGCACAAATCAACTTAAAAAACTCAAAAAGAGGTTGGATGATCGTAACCGTAACCAGCAATCTTATTTAACTAGAGAAATGCATTTGCTAAATGCAGCTTTTTCACTTTTATCGTTCGTGAGACGATAGTAATACCCTCCGCTAAGAAATCATATCTGAAAATAGATTGTTCATTTTCTTATTGTTTTAGTGACAATTATGAAGTATTATAATTTTCATTAATAATAATTAATTAAAAGTGTTTATCAGTTTAAAGCTCCCTATTTGTATCCTCGGTAAGATAAGACTCGCTTTACGACAAAGGCTTTCGGATAAGGAAACTACTGAGATTTTAATGGTCGACGGAAGCATTAGCCGTGAAACGAAATGTCTTTGAAGCCAAAGGGAGCTCTTTTAAGTAAAATCTAGATATGACAGAAAATAAATGTAAGCTAAGTTTCAAAATCGCAAAAATGTTTTGCTTATGAATGACATAAATTTTTGAATTATTTAGTTTAAGCGAAAAAAAAACATTATTTTAAAATAAAATAACTAAGCAATGTAAGATTTTTTAATTTGTATATATATCGGTAACTGTTTTATTGTATTTATTGATTGATATTATTTTGTATATTTAATTCAATAAAGTTTGTTTTAATGATTTTTTTTAATTGAAAGTAATTGCTTTAAAATATACTTTTCCGACATGGGACATGATGATCTAACAATACTCACTAACAATACACATAACAATACTCACAACCAACAGAAAATATTTTTGTATATTTAAATAAATATATATACAAAAATTTTGTTATTAAATCATCTGGCGTCTTGCAAATAGGGACGAACAAATGCTTTGAAGTTGTAACAGGGCCTATTTGTAGAGCCTCAGCGGATTTTGTAAACTGAATCGTGATCGTTAAGGACGTTTCTTTTGGGCTGAAATTTGATTTAAAAAAATATATAGTTTAAAAAAACTAACAAAAAAAATGATTTTCTAATTAACCTAACTAAAAAGTAAAAAATAATCTTTAACATTAACAATAACAGTGGGCGGAAAATATTAGTATTGTTTTGAGAAAAGCATTGGGCGCTTTGTACCATATCTTTCAAGAGACGAAACCTCTTAGCATTCAATGGATTCACCGTGCGGGTGCCGGGTCTATCGCGTTGCAGGGAGAGGAGCTTCAACAGTGCCTGGGACTTGCGATCCAGGTGTAGGTTTAAGGGGCCCCTAACTAACTCGCGTTAAACGCTCACCTCCACTGTCCAAGCTCCTCTCCCTACCTAACCATATTTGAAAAGAACCTACTAGGGCTGCCTTCGAAGTACGTTCCAAGAACGAATTAATGAGTTCTTGGTAGGCCTAAGTCTTTTAGCAGGTTGTAGACAGATTTGTCTGTTATACCTCTCGCTCCTACTTCTACCGCGTACAAATTTACAACGAACATATTCTTAGTGAGTTCGTTAGTGAGCTCGTAGTACTTGTTCACGTTGATGGCATGGTCTTTGGGGATATTGGTTTCCCAAGGAACCGTGAGCTCTATTAGTATAACGCGCTTTAAAATTCGCGAATATAAAAATATGTCCGGTCTGGAGGCCGATGCGCAAATATCCTCTGGGATCTTATATTGCTTCTCATACGTGTCCATCATTAAAGTCCAATCCGAAGCCGATTTAATAATAGAGTAAGGCTTGACGATTGATTTTGTAGGCCTTGTGCCTTCTCTCACAAAACCTATTGATCGTTAGTTCGTGGTTATTTCTTTTTGCGCTCTTGCTACCGATAGACTAACAGCTTCACGTATGATTTCTAAAAACCTATCGTGACGACGCGAGTATTGACCGCTATCCAGGAGTACCCAACATCCCACCAGCAATTGCTTAGCAGTTTTTTTCGGTACCTTTGCCCCATCTTATAAATTACTCTGATCTGGGAGAGTCATCTGGAACGCATTGAGGTAAAATTTTAGCAGTGCTGGCGACCAATAATGAATTAAAGTGCGCCATTGTAGTGCTAATGGTATGCATAAATCTCCACTCATTCTGCATTTCTAAGCTATTAATCTATGTATATTCACGAAGTTAGATTCCGGAACACATCTTCCTAGTTGATTCTGCCAGATATTTGTGAATCGGCTAATTTTTTGTAATTACCGCGATTAAGTTAGTGTCAGCTCATTCACTTAAAAATTAAATATAAAATTCTCGTTACCCAAAGTTTTTGATTTTTAGGTGTTGATAATGCAGCTATGTAGCTTACCAACAAATACAATAGCGCTTGAGTGAGCATGTTCTCTTTCACTCTGATGTAAAGTATCTATGATATGATAATCCTGGCAATACTAATGATGAAATTGATATAATTTCTACGACGTATTAATTTGCCACCGGTCCTTGATAAGCCAACAAAATTTGAGCGAAATCGGTCCGTTTAAAATTAGTCAAAAACGAGTTAGAAGAAGTCGGTTACAAACATACATAGTAAATACATACATACATACATACATACAGGTGAAGCTAAATTAAAGCATGTAAAAAAATACATTTATTCAATTACAAAAAAGTAAGGGTAACTCTTGTAATGAACCTAATTATTTTCACTTAGCTCTGTAACGTCTATTCAAATTGATTACTTTCAACTGCGACCATTTTAAGCTGTAGTATCATCGATCAATTTGAACGATTTAGTACAGCTTGAGAGAAAATCTGGATTCGTGCGATCCATCACATTTTGATCTTTTTTCTTTATGAAGCTGCACCTTCAGCAAAATGTTTTGTTAATTATTGTTCAGGTTTCCAATTGATTTGGAATGTTTTTTTACTTTATCCCGATGTCTCCGTCTGCTATATATTTAATATAAAGTTATGTCGTTTGATTAATAATAATAGTATCTTGTCCTGCAATTAGTTATAGAAACTTTTTCAAAGTTAATAAACTTATAAGAAAAAGTATCTCAGAATCACAATAAAATATAATGACAAACGTTTGATTTGCGACGAAAAGACTACAAATGATATTCCAATATCGTGGAGAGGTTTTTTTTCTTTTGTGTTTTTTTAAAGTAAAAATTCAATATTTTGAAGAAGAAAGAATTCAATACTTTTTGTATTTGCTTGAATAATATATTATGTGTTATACCAGGATTATATGTTTCAGTCAAATAGAAAGAAGACCAACTAAAAATTTACAACACTAAATATAGTAACATAAAAGAATAGGATGTCATTTTATTTATGAACATCTTTTTGGTCGGAATTGAATTATCTTATTACCAGCTTCTGGTTTATCAAACCATCGCTCTCATGCTACTCAAATTTCGTGGAGAGACTTCGTTTTTAGTTTGTTACACATTTGAGAACCATTTAGCGATAACTGACAACTTTACAGAGTTTCTTTTGTTCAATTATTTCACAAAACTGATGTTATTATGTCAATATAGTACCATCAATTCGATTCCTTATCATTTATTTGACTGTATAAGTTCATAGCACTAATTGTAACCTTTTATTAATTTTAGAGTTGTTCTATAAATAAGCATATTACTTTTATTTGAAATAATAACTTGCCTTTTTTAAATTTAATTATTTATATATCTTTATAGCATGACATCACGTTAAAAAAGATTCGTTTCTCATATTTAGAAAGCGGGGTGTAGACCGCTTCGTTTGGCGGGCGACGCTGCGCCAGGTGGTGGGGGGAGCGGTGTAAAAATGTATTTGAGTGCAATCTCCGGCTTCGGAAGGGCGGAAACACGGGGTTGCCTTTGTTCCACGACCACCGCGAATGCCCGTGAAAGTGCTTTGGACACCTATGAATTTTCATGTTGAAATTGCTGTGCAGTCAAGAGAAAAAATTAAAATTGGATTCAAATTTTTCGTGATGTGATATTAAGTTCAGGTGGTCGCCTTATCTGGAACTTTTAGATTTTATTATTTACTGTTAGAGAGATTAACTCCCAGAGATTTTATTATTTACTAATTAATAAAATAAAGCTTAATAAACTCTATCTCTCATTCTAAGCTTAAGGAGTGCAGAAACAAGACTGTTAAAAATACATACCTATTACTATTATAAAAAGTTCCTTATTCTTAAACCTCTTTCATGTTACTAAATAAAACATTATAAACGCCAAAAGCACATTTTATGATTTCAGCCTGTAGAGGGTCGTGACATTACTTAATAATGAGGATTACGGACGAGGTCTTTGAACAGAGTTTTACATTTTATAATCCTAATCGCTTTCTGTCATTAAATATATATTAAATCATTAAGAGCTCTTCATCAATAAATTTACTTAGCGCACTTTTTTGTTAGTTAGAAACAAAAACAACGAAAATATAAGGTGCTATGAAGTTAAAAAAACAAAGCACTTATAACAACACAATCAGACTTCACAATGAGATAAATAAAGAGTTCGTTATTTTAAAATCACTAACAAGCTCCTTGTGCTACTTGTGTGTCATTGGAGAGAATCCAGTCAGCAACAAAACAACTCTAGCTTATGTTTTATTTATGAAACAAACCAAAGTATTACCGACCGACTGACGCAGAACACCATGTCTCATATTGATATGTAGGAGTATCTGAAGACGCCCAAAGGCATAGTGTGTAAATGAGTGTGGCTTCAGGTGTTTTTTCTTTCGGAGACATTTGAGATTTAGAAAGAAACTTAAAGAAAAACTATTAAAATATGGCGTTGAAAAGGAGAAAAGGTTAACGGTACTTTGAGGAACTTCCACTTTCGAAACGATTTATAGGCATAATAACTGTTTGACATATTTATACATAAATATATTACATGTACAACTACAGATATGACATAATTTTATTTATAATACCACACTCATCATAAGGTGAAAAAACTCCATAAAAAATAAAGTTAATTTCATAATGTCAACAAATTTAATTAATATATTGTGATGATTCTCTCCCTCGAATTCAAATTCAAGCATTTTCTAGTGCTTTGTCTTGTTTTGATCTATTTGTGAAGCGCAGAAATTTCATTAAAATCCTTTCACTGGCATTCGGTTAATAAGAGAGCTGTTAATATTAAGCTTCTTAACTTTTTGAATCTGTTCGTACTCTTATATTTAATTTTCCATTGTCATTTGCAAAATGTAGGCAATTTATAATTTCCTTAATTACCAAGCTGTTTTTGGTTACTTTACATGCTTTAATGTCTGAACAGTAAGCAAACACAGGACTTTTTATTATGGAGAGCCGTCGACTGAGAGGAAACCTTTTTTATTTATAAACGAAGTCTCTCTGTACGCCACATCCTAGTTGTCTGTAGCTTAAAATGTACAAGAGGTAGGAAGTAGTTTGGCAATTCGCCTGGTTTTATAAATTTTACGAATGTGTCGAGACAGAGATGTTCTTATGTCTGCCTCGTTATATAACATGTACAAATGTAGTCGTACGTGTATAATCCATGATGTTTCTATATATAACTTTTATATGAAAAAAATAAAAAAAATGTTCTTAATAGTTTTTTATTAATAATTCAAAATGTGTGTGTCTATGTACTCTGCTCTGTAATCAGTAAGACATTGAACATTTTAGGGTTGACAGGATTTTAGGGATTAGCGGTGAACAAGTCAAACATGAGAGAGAATAGTTTAATCCAGTTGTTCTTGGGCCGTTGTTTGCTGAAGAATGAAGGTCTTAGACAATTGTAAGTCTTTAATATGTTTGACTCTTTGTTTCTTAACTAAGACTATTGACAATCTGAACACGGTTTTAGTAAATACATTAGTACATGACCATGTATTTCATTTTTTTAACATAAGTGTCACTATAAATAATGCGGTGCCGTAAAATATTTCCTTTCGAAAAGGGACTTTAGTGTTACATAATACGGATCACACAAGAAATTGAGGAGAAATATTAAAATATATTCGTAAAACCGTTGAATGGGACGAAATAGATTAATTAAATGAATATATTTAGATGATAATTTAAAAGACGACCACATTTCTTGAATAATATTTAACTAAATAAAACAATAACTCAGCTCGGTTTTCCGATATTGGCAACAATAAGGCCTCAAGTAATTATTATTCGTCGCTTGTTTACTGCTCGCTGACGCTAGTTGATTTTCATTTTAATTGAAACTCTTCGTCCTCGACGATTTATTAATAAAGAATTATTTGACTTAGATTAATAACAGCTTTCACTTTACTTTATTTCTTTGATATTAACGCTATGGTGGTCGGATATGATCGGTTGCGAATTTAGAAATACAGTATAATGCGATCGTAGACTTGCGCGAGTAATCATTTATATGAAACTAATATTTTTCTGATTCCTACGCGTAATTTATGTCATCTCGTCTGCCCGTGATCACGGTTGCTGCAAAGTAACCGAAACGTCGGGAGTATGTAGTATTTAAAAATTATAAAATTCGCGTAGTAATCCGAAAAATATTAGTTTCATTTATAAGACGGTAATATTTTATAACAGTTTGTAATGTTTTCGTCTTACCAAATTCATATTTGTTATTATAATGCGGTATTTACATAATATGGAGGATTCTGTGAAAGATTGTTTATTGAAAATTTGTGTTGATCGAATAGTTGATTGAATGAATGTTTAATTATGGTCTTGAACATCTAATTAATATTCTATCTGTTGGAAGACAGATCATTATGTTTATGTCAATAACACGTTCGCTGAACCGCTAGAGAACCGATGTTATAATATATGTTTCATTACTGGGAGTAACATTAAACTACCCATATTTAATATTTCCAAATTCCAAAACTACTTTCATTGTTCTGTTGCATGATAAAGTTGGATAATGTATTAGTATTGAATTTGATGTTATTACAGCGAGTAACCTTCGAATGTTTTTGAATCGTGGAATATTCGGTCCAATCAAGTGAAACGCAACAATTTGCTCCTTTGTGTCTGTAATCACGGAGAAATTACTTCACCAGCCTTCACTCATTTCTCACTAATTTTCATTTACGCGCCATAGACAATTCAAATTTAAATTAATTTACTTAATTTGATTGAAATATTTTAACAAATTTATGAAAATTATTTTCATTAAAGGAATATTATACAAGTTAATTTTTTTATCTCAGCATCAATAAAAAATTATATGTATTATTATATTCATAAAAAAACTTAAAGAATATTTTTTACCATTTTAATAATAATTATATTATACTCTTTAGAGTTTATGCACGTCAGTAAGTTCCATATAAATGTGTGTACTCGTTAGTGATGATCCAATAAAAGGTATGACAGATTCAAATGAAGTCACGAATTGAGGTAAGCAGCTTTTATGAAATTGAAAAAGAGTTTGTCCTCTTTGTATGAGATTACTTAAGATGTCGAAGATTTGCTGAAAGTCAAATAATATTATGAGAGTAATCGGATGAAGGAGGGTAATGCTAACGTTATTTGAATTTGTGAAATGCTTATGAAGTAAGTATTAACTCAAACCGACATAGTTTGTAATGATGATTTTGTACACCCAAAGAAGATAGTCGAGGACACGGAAAATGAACGGTACCTGCATATATGTATGCACACATCTTTTAAAAATAAAATAAGATTATAAATAAATGTATTGGTTTTAAGATTCTTTATCTACTTTTCTAAAAGTAGAATGTTTTGTGTAGTTATAAGTACATAACTTTAAGAGGAAAACAACCCTGCAGAAGAATCTGTAGAGAAGTCGAGTGTGAGGTTCTGTCAGGATCACTTTACTACAAGGACCAAGTCAAATAGGTTGACGGAGTTGGATTGGAACATACAATACATTCTAATAATCTGTAAGCTTTGGATGATTTTAGCCACTGGAGCTGGGCATTAATGTGACCAAATAAAATGGTTTTACGTTATATCGAATTTATTTAGATTCATCTTAAAACGTATTCAAAGAGTGGCAGTTGAAGGATAATGGTAGTCAAGGCTCGAGACAGTTACGTGTCTTTAATCTCGTAATGTCATCAAACGTTTCTAGTGACCGAACCTCTCATGGACTGAAACACCAGAAATAATATATAATTGGTCAGGCAAGTTATTACAATTATAATGTATAGAAGTAATGGTGGTATATGAATTATGAGGGTAGATAAGAAAAGACAATTTTCATTAAATATTTAGGGACTAGAAGATTGGGCATACATGTGATTAAAACAGATGAGCATATAATCCACTAACAGTTCAAACAATGTTTATACAATCAAATTATAATTTAATCATTTTAGGTTTACGTGAGGAACTAAAACGGGACCAGAGAAAAGATAACAACAGACAAGTTATACATTTTAAATATTAAAAACTTTTATATTAAAGTGAATTATTTCGAAATATTTTTTTTCAATCAAATCGTGTTAAATTCGAGCGTGGAATAGTGGGTAAAATCCGAGTGGCTCGGCACGCCAGTCGAAGCCAATATGGCGCGTCATTGACTCGCATCGTTTGACATTATTTAATATTTATTCTGTATAATAATTTACTGATTGAAATTAAGAATTATAGTTGATTTGTCCACTACTGATATTGATATTCAGTTTTATATTAACTATAACAATCCAGCTTAAACAAATAACGACCTCAAAAGTAAAACATTCAATAGACAAAGTCGCACATTCTACTGAAATTCTTACATTCTGATAAAACTTTTAGTTTGTTGCTTTATTATATCGCATTTCTTTTTTTTTTAGCAATATTTCTGTTCGAGATCTCATCTCAGTATTTAAACAATAAAAAACTATGAATGTAATTAAAGGATTCGTAATCCTTAAATTATTGAACTTATTTATTTCAAAATTAAGTTTAAGTTCATCTATAGTTTGTGATAATTTTGCATAAACAGGTTATATGAATTACATATACATTTAAATAGACATTTATAAATTATCATAGTGTTAAAAATTCTGCACCTTTTTAAGCAAATTACTCGATGGTTATGGTGGTTGAAGGTTAGATTTTACACAGTCAACGTTCGTATGGAGAAGAAGTCAAGAAAGCTGTTATATAGATATATATATATAAATAAATAAAAGAAAGTGGTCCATCCATCCTCTATGTCGATTGTCGATCGATACCTGAGACAAATAGTGCATTTTAATGTCTTTAGAATTTATTACCAATACGTGCGGGAGACCTTTCGGACTTCGGTGATCCTTTGTGATAGAGACACTTCACTGCTGAGTGCGCGGAAGCTCTTCACATATTGATTAACTGTAATTTAATATGCCGAGGAGACGACGACCTGACTTAGGTCGCCGCAGTCAGTCAAATGTGGGAAGAGATACCTTAAGTGCTAATCGCACTGATGACCGGGGAGAGACAAATCAAGAAAATAGTCTTTTTTTTGTTTCTTTGACAGCTTTGACAGCGTCATCGGGAGGGGTAGGTGGCCCAATGGGACGTAACCGTTAAATTCGGGCCTGAAGGGCCCGGGGCAGTAAGGTAATAGTCGTATTGCTTTGTCTGAACTGCGTTCTTTATTGAGTGAGAATAATGTTGTTAGGCTTAGAATGCTAAAAGTTCGTGCACATCAAATACAACAACAGCGAGCAAGACATAATGAAATTGAGCTATTCCACAAATGCAGTACTCCTGTGATTCTCGAACCAGCTACTTTCCACTATGAGTTGGCAATAGATTTTTGTGCTAACAAATTTGTAACAATTGAAGAAATGACAATAATTTGTAAATATTGTAAGGCGTTAAAATTCAGTGATGAATCTACAATATTATGTTGAGCTGATATCCCACCACCAAATCCTATACACTCTTTAATTTTTGGGTTTGGTAATGATTCTAAGCATTTCTTAGCAGACATTCCAAAATAAAACAGTTATTTCCAGATTATATATATTTTGGAAATAATTATTGGACAAATGTTTAAAAATCACAGATACAGGGACAAATTTATCACTTACTGGAGTCGCTGTTACCCCTATCAGTTACAGATCATACATTTTTACAAATTTATTTTATGGGCAATTCAGATGTGAAAGTTGATAAGCATTGTGCTCACAATCCTACAGAGAAGAGCCATTGTTCAAGAATTACATATGTTTTTCCATCAGAACAACAGTTTAGTAAAGATGTTTAAAATAGTTTTCCATAGGATGCCATCTGACATCCATAATATTGTCGTTCAAGCTGACAAAACACCTGCCGGTGAACACACAAGCAGATTTAATTAACCCACCATTGACGATCTTTAAAAATTTTTACTGTCACGAATTTATCTTAGTTCATGTTTTATAATATAGTTTCTGTCTTTTGGATTGTTTTAGTTTAGAATTAATTTATGAATATTTTTATTACTATAGTATAACCATTTTTTTACTTAGTTTATAAGTGTCCATGTATAAATAAGTTTACTTATAAATTTGTTTCATTTTTGAATAGGTACAAATCGGCAAGTACTTTGTATTATTAGTAGAATTTATCCATGATAAAACACTTAGTATTAGGTTTTTTTTTTCAATTTCATTTAGTTGAGTTACATAAGTGGGTCAGATTATTTTTATTAGTTTAGCAATTAGGGACATTGCTTTCTTTTTGTTTTGTTTCTGTGAGTGTGCGTAGTGTGTACTTAAAAGTTTTTTTTTACGCAGATGAAGTCGCGGGTAACAGTTAGTAACTATAAATATCAAACATATCTTCAACTATTCTATTCTACTGTTGAACCTGAAATAATTTAGTCCGGTCGAGTACCGACCTTTCATATTTTTTTATTTATACACAAAAAGTTATTGTGTATAATTGGACGGGACTAATTATATACCGAAAATATATTTTATTTCATTCCGTACCCTTTACCGCACCGCATCGTACCGTACTATAAGGTGTACCGTAATACAAAAGCAAACATTATAATATATCCAACACACATCATTGCAGCGGACAGAGAGAGGTAGCGTTGTATTTTGATATTCGAAATGTCTGCGAGAATTCAGGAAGCTCTCGGCAGATATGTTGACCAAACAGCAAGCTTCGCCATTGTTTGAAGATTATGCTACCTACATATATATGATCTAAATATTTAGCCATCAGATCTCCAGGCAGAATATTTGTGACGTGAAGTGGCCAATTCTGCATATAGATTTATTCCAAATTTCTTAAAATTTTCTTCTTTAATGTTACATGACAGGTTTAATAAGAAAACTAACAAAATATCTAGTTATCTATTTACATTCTCTTCAGTTTAGTAACAGACTTGAACACTCTTCTTTTTGGGTATCGTATAAAAGCTACCCCCCATTACTATACACTAAAATGAATAAACTGTGACAAATTAGAACATGACAGTTTGTAAGAATGGGGGTTGCCATCAGGTAATTAGTACCCTCTCAAAAATGCTGATTGTATGTCGTGAGTCAGCTGTTATTATATACAAGGGGACAGTATCTTAATTCACAAAATATATCTATAGCGAACCTTCTATATGGGAAGGCGATTTCTAAGATGTGAAGAGTTCAAAATTTAATTGTAATAACTATTGAATAACAATTTCCAAAAATATTATGACAGAGGCTAGAATTTCAACAATGATTAACGGGAATTACGGGAGATAATCAAAACAAGTAACTACCATATTATATAATGATATTAATATAGACAATATAAAACTCCCCAAATTTCACGCATGTCGCCCACCGCAGACAATGTGGACCAGAGCTGTGGACGTAAAATGTTCCCTGCGAATAATCTCGTTAAGTAACCGAGAGCAAATAATAACAATTGTGTAACGAACCGACACGTCGGCTCATTACAGCTGACGAACGTGTGGTTTTAATGAAATCGCTCAAATACAGATATTATTTAAAATTATTATATTTGTGGATAGCTGGCACGGTCGTACAGTTAGCGGGTGCAGCTATCCTGAAACTTTATTATACTTTTTCTGAATAATATGTTGAAATCGGTATCACCTACAGATACAATTTTAAGCACCATTAAAATCTGCTTGTCAACTGACTTCCAAAAAGGAGGAGGTTATCAATAATTCGTCTATATTTTTTTAATGTTTGTAACCCAATAACTTTCGAGTAGGTGAAGCGATTTTAATGTTTTTTTTCTATTAATTGAAAGCTGGTGTTTCCCATTTGGTTCCATTCCCTTTTGGTCCAGTTTTGATAATGGCATCACGAAAAAACCATATAAGTCTAAAATAAGCATTTTTTTATATATGACCCACAGGGGCAGACGGGCAGACGGTCTTTCTGATGGAATGTAATCACCGTCATCCATGAACATTTGCAATACAAGGGGTTTTGTAGTTGCGTTGCCGGTCTTTTTTGTATAAGATCCACCTGAACACTCGATGTTTGAAAGACCCCATGTTGAAGCTCTCCGGGACAATTCCAGGCGGAAAATCATTCCATATTCTGCATGTGCGTGGAAAAAATGACATCGACGCACGTACAGTCTTTCAACTAAATTCATCTAGGTCATGTGGATGGAATACAACTCTACGGTGACCAGTGCAATGGTGTGATAGTGACGATGGCACTATATACATCAGTTCCTCGAAACATTCCCCGTTGTACAGACAATAAAACTCACCCCTTCGGAGGCTTAGGGGTTCTTGATCGTCTGTGAGCTTGGGATCGTTGATAATATGAACTGTATGCTGTTGTATGGAGTCATGGGTAAAAAGTTGTTACTGTGGGGCACCGTATCAGAGGTCAGAGCAATACTCCATGTGGGGATGAACCTGTGCTTTGTATAATAAAAGTAAGTCTCCTGTGAAGTACATTTACACCGACTCCAAAAGGTGATTTTATGTGAAGAAATTTTATGTTAAGAAATATTTAGTAAGGTATTAAATTAAATTATTGGAAAGTAAATATAAATATTGTTCGTTTATGTTCATTAGATGTTTAGTCAATTTTTGTGCAGATATAAAGTATTTACTTTCAGATAGGTAAAGTTAGGAAATACTATTTAAGTGAAAAATTATTTTTCTTTTTAGTTCCTATGTTCTTGTTGTAAAGTCCGTCTTGTTATTAATAATTATTTTAGTTTTAGTACATTTCGTTATCTAAAGTATATAATATACATATTAGTTTCTAGTAGAAAACTTAGTGCTTAATGGCTATATCAATTTTTAACTGAATCCAAAATTTAGGAGTTTCTTCAATTCTATCGTATTTTGTTAAATTGCTACGCTCTAAACACTACCTGAACCTTACTGGGCAGCGTCTTTAAAATTATAATAACTTAATCATTTCTAATTAACCATATTAAAATACGCGTTGTTGGAAGTCGGCCATTTATTTTTTGTTGTTGTTTTTTACCATTATTATTTCAATGTGAATTTAGTGCAAAAAAATATTCTAATAAAAAATAGTTTTAAGAAATCTATACAACCTCCATTAGCATTATACTTCATTTTTATAACTTTCCCCTCATAGATAGTTAGTTCCCATTACATTGATTGTTACATTTAATATATCAAGCTCTCAACGCTTTACTCTCAATTGGATTATTCTGGTCATAATTTACATTTTATTATAATTTTTTGGAGTAATTAGTTTTGATCGATTTTCCGACCTTTTTCTATTGAAATAAAATTTCTTTTTGATATTTAACATTATTTTGCTACTTTTTAGTTCGGTTAGATTTAAAAGCAAGTTTTCAAACTATTTTTTTTATTTCTAATTTGTTTATTGTGGACATGTGATATTGAAATGTATTACGAATATATTCCGTAATATATTCATGTTAGTTATATCTTCACTGTTGCACGTCTTTTTTCTTAGTCAATTAGAGCAACCAAGTTCTTCGCTAGTCGAGAGCCTAGAAGATTGACTGGGTCATCTACTGTACAACTTTGCATCTTGTGGACGGTCGTAAGCTTAGTCCAGATTAATGACAGTATCCGTTTCTCAGCAGTTAAATTTCAGCATCTTGCTAGTGATCGATAAATGAATAATTGAAAACTGTTTACTGTAATCAAATTATTACATAGTCTTCATTCATGAAATGTATGCAAACTTATAATTCTTCAGTTAATTATTTAAAATTATGCTCTAAGATTCCATTACATAAACCCATACATACATAAATACATACTGCATACAGACTTACTCACATAAAATATCTTTATTACCAAAAGATGATTATTATATTTTATACTTAATTACTATGTTACGGTAAAATATTAGTCGTCGCCATTTTCGCCTCAAACTTGAGTTCTTTATATAAAGACGTATTCAAGATCTTAATAGAAGGGACAGTGAAAGGTCATTAAAATGATTAAGGGATTCAATTAATTACTGAGGACAAGATTAGAGAGTGGTTTGTGAATAGAACAAAGTACGAGAATGTATTTCTAAAGTAATAGACATCGAAGCTACAAGAATCTACGAGTTGTTAAATTAATTATAATCGAATAACATTTTAATGAAGGAACGAGCAATTTACAAATAAATTGACTTTAAATGCCTAAGATGTTTAATAATTTCTTTTGCTCTATTTAAGCTATAAAGAATATAAAATAAGAATACTCTCTTCATTTTTTATTTTTTTATAAAATATTATTTAAATTAACATGAATATCTTATTAAAGTAAAAATGGTCAAATTAATCTGAATAATTTGCTTAAATCAAAATAAGAATTATTGTTGATTCGTAAACTGTCTGTGACATGAAAGAGGTGGTCTTGTGGTCGGTTCAACTCATGGAGAGTTGGAGCTGGTTGGTACAGAAACTGTAGTGAAAAGATTAAAATATAAAGAACTTATTGAAACGCGCAGATTTCGAAACTCTGACCTCCTGAACATTGCGTTCTAGTTGTATCAATTAAGTTGTACTGCCCCGAGTCACGGCGGTCAACAAATATTAAACCATCTTATTGGCATGGAAGTGTTGTCTTATAGATTTTCATTTTGCAGTAATGACGCTACCGCTAATATTTTATGCGTTTTAAACAACATTTGTTTAATGAATGTCATTAGTGCTAGTCTTTTAGGCATATTAAACTTTTAGTCTTAGTCTTATACCGTGATAATTTCATCGTGTCATTGTAAACAGACATGTAAGTACTACTCGTATCAGCCATTTGTCTGTTTATCACCGGCTATTTGCAGCGGTGTAGCAGCGAGCCCGTAAATTGTTTCATTACTAACAAATCTTTAACATTCGTCTTCTTGATATAACAATTTATTTTCTTATAGTCCCGTCACTTAAAAATTACTTGTTTTCATTATTGACTGAGATCTATTCGAATTAATTTCAATTTTAACAGAAACAACTAGATCTATTAACATAAAACGTCAAAATTATTTAATCTTCGGAAATGAACGTTAATAGACTTTAAAAGCCGATAATTTTAAAATATTATACAAAATAGATACTGTTATAAAAAGTGTTTTAAACTTCACAAAGATCCACGAAAATATTTAAGTAATGTCCCAAATGACGACATCTTAGTTTAAAATTACAATTCATTAAACAATTATCTTAAACATTCTCAAACCGGTTCCATTTTCCCTCCCACTTAGTTCACTCTCAGCTCCATTAAGCCGGAATCAAATAAATCGGCTATCAGTATCTAAATGGTAACTAATTTTCACATTGTTCAGAACTAGATACTATTAGCCAACTGGTGGGTTTGCGGCGACAATAAATTAGCTGACTGGAACCGGTTTGGCTAATCCCACGAGGATGTAACGGTTCGGTTTGCCCCGTCGCGTCAATTCCTGCACTCGATATCTAAGCCCGATTACACTGACTACGGCTTCTGCGAGTGCTGCTACAATAACAGCTGAATAGATGATACTTAAAACAAATCCTTTTACACTCACATACACACATATATATACACAGACCATTGTGTTTAATGTTTTACGGGATTTAGTTTATTTAGTAGGTGCTAGGACAACAATTTAACTTAAAAGCGTGTAAGGAAGTATTTTTTTATTTTATTCTGAAATTGGTAAGATTCATCTTTATATTTATTATGTTTAGTAAATAAAAATTGAATAATGTCTTTTAACATGAAACTTGTTGTACAACTTCTGCAAACTCTGAACAAGCGAACATATAACAATGCCCTCCAATTTTCATAAAAGTGTATTCCTCCGCGCCGTTTCAAGTTTTGTTGAATAAAATATCGTATTTATATAATTTTATTGTTCTGGATTTCAAAAAAAATTAACAATACAAAGATCAACTGAAATAAAGATTTTTATTATTATTTGTGGCAGTTATGTTTCTGGTATTTCGTTTCTGGTTTTATTAAAAAATATATATAAATCTGTAAAACAAGCATACTATTAAGTATATTCTTATCTAAGAAATATTGCCTTCGAACGGTTAAATCATATATAATGCGACTAAGAAATATTTATACTTGACTAATACTCGTTGCAATGAACAACAAAGACAAAAAAAAAAACTAGGAAAAAGTCACAAAAGAAAGATATAAAATAACACACGCCTAAGTTGAAGGCGCCACTCGATCGACCCTTAACGAGCGAACGCGTTAGAGGCCGTTTTCGTGTCGCGATTTTGTTTTTATTACTGAATTATACTACAGCACGGCTATTACTGAAATAATGACGTACATTATATTAGTACGAGTAATCTGGTACTTGGGGTTGATGATAAGGATCTAATGTACGATACTTACTACACTAGACATCAACCAAAACAAAAATCTTCCACCAATTTATATTACTTTTTTAATAATGAGATCTAAGACTTTCGCAAGTTTTTTTTCATTTAAATGAAACGAATATATGCATGAAACTAATACTGTCCCAGGACCTGATGGTATCCCACATATAGTAAAAAATGTCCATCGGTTCGTAAACATCTTAGAAATATATACAATAAAATCTGGTCAAGGAAGCAAATCCCTTCGTTAAAACAATTTTTGTCCTCATTCCCAAAAAAGATCGAGTTACGGATCCCAAAGATACTAGACCGGTAGCCTTAACAAACACCGTAGCTAAAATCTTTTTCTCGGTCCTGCAAACGAGAATGACGCGGTTCATGCTTAACAACAGGTATTTTAGGCCAAATCTCCCGAATGGTTTTCTACCGGGGATTTCTGGATGCCTAGAACACAACACTTTGTTGTCGGAGAGCTTAAAAGATGCCAGAAAAAGCAAGAGACAAATAATAGTTTGTTGGATGGACTTAGAGAATGCGTTCGGGTCGATACAACGCGAGCTAATGTTATTCGCGCTAAAATGGAATAACTTTCCAACAGTAGTTAGTGATATGATCGCGTCATATTACTCAAAATTAAAGTTTTCTATAATATCATAGAAGGCGTTTCAAAAACTTTGAGATATAATGTAGGACTATTTCAGGGCTTTTGTTTGTCTTCAATAATATTTAATATTGTTATTAATATTTTAGTAGATAAACTAATCAACAACTAACAGAAGAAATGGGGGTATCGGTTCAAGTTGAATATCAAATACACAGAATTCATCTTAGCCTTCGCTGACGATCTCGCAATACTGACACTTAACCCCAAACACTGTCAAGTTCTATTGAATGAGGTGGATAAATTCTGTGACTGGACGGATGGATTGAGGACAAAACAAATAAATGTCACTGTCTGTGTCTCGGTAGGCGAAATACGAAATATACCTCATACGATCCGGGATTATCGTTAGGCGGTCAATGCGTTTCTACGGTTACGGAAAAAGCTACTTTTAAATTTCTTGGTCGTAACATTGATAATATAGGTCGTACTCCATCTTTAAAAGGAATAGTAGATAGCTTTTTGAACAATCTTAACAAGGTAAATAACCAACCGATAAGTAGGCAGAAGGCAGCCCTAGCCGGTTCGTTTCATATTTGGTTAGGTAGAGAGAGGAGCTTGGACAGTGGAGGTGAGCGTTTAACGCGCGTTAGATAAGGGCCCCTTAAACCTACACTTGGGTCACAAGTCCCAGACACTGTTGAAGCTCCTCTCCCTGCAACGCTATGGACCCGGTACCCGCACGGTGAATCCATGGAATGCTGAGAGGTTTCGTCTCATAAGGATTTATTTATTTTTTCCTTAAAAGTATAAAATCCCATGTCCTTGACAACACCACAGGACCTCAAGACACCGTAAGCGCACTCTGACGGCATTCAGAGCTATACGTCAGAAAAAATAAGAAATCGATGGCGGCAGATGATAAATAACAGGACCAACTGAGAGACATTCACATCTCGTCTACCCGTGATCAGGGTTGCTGAAAAGTAACCGAAACGTCGGGATTATGTAGTTTTAAAATAATAAAATTCGCGTAGTATATCCGAAATATATTAGTTTCATTTAAATAAATACTTTTATAATTACTGGTTGATATAAAACAGTACTTTTTCTTTTAATTTTTTAAATTTCAACTACTTTTGGTGACAACTATTTACATTTTATCTAAATAATCAATTTACTTATATTAAGATTATTTATAGGAACACATTTTTTAAAAGAAATTTGTCCAAAATAATGTAACGCTCGATGCGCCGACTCATTAATAACGTATTTAATGTCCGTGAATCTTTCACTTTAAACAATACATCTGTGTAAACAAAGTACTGCAGTTTTACTAAAAATTCCATTTATATCCTACTAGAGATTGATAACATTCTTCCATCAACACTTAATAAACACAAAAGACTTTTAGTCTTGCACCTAACGTTGGCAAAGAATGTTCGCTGATAGTCTTGTTGTTGCAAATCATCTGACGTTATGCGGAGAGCAGTTTGACTCTCAAAGCGGTTTCTGCTTTTGTGGAACGAAGTAGCAACAAGTCACTGAACTCGAGATATGTTTTATATGTAACCTGTTTATAATGCGGGTACAGTTGTCAGTAGCCTTGAGGACGAATAAACAAAGGTTTCGTATTCGCTTTGAATGTTTAAAATGACAACAGAATAAATAACGATTTAAGTATGACATATCGATGAAAAGGAAACATTTCCGGCTGCTAAGAATTGTAACACAATGATATTTTTTGCGAAATTGATTTTTTTTCGAGATATAGTACCATCATCAGTTTTATATTAAAAGTAAGTCTGTAACGGACCAAACAAACATTCAGCATGTAGCATTTCAAATAAATTTTCCTCACTTCGTCATAGTGGA
This sequence comes from Danaus plexippus, assembly GCF_018135715.1. Lineage (NCBI taxonomy): Eukaryota > Metazoa > Arthropoda > Insecta > Lepidoptera > Nymphalidae > Danaus > Danaus plexippus. The sequence continues at coordinate 79,844 of NC_083548.1, read as the reverse complement.
CTGCTCCTTCAAGCTTTATGGAATCCCGTTCATTTTCCCACAACCACAACTTTACTTTTTCAACTGTCGCCGCCCTAAAATCCACTGTTTAAAGTATATTTTGCTTCCAACACTATGTAATATAAATTGTGCATAACTTAACTCATTACACTCTGAACTATACCCCACGAGCGCCCCTCGTTACATTCCAATTCACAATAGAAAATCGATGATTGTTCAACTTTTCGACTTTTAAGGGTTCATGGGCTCTTTGCCAGGAATTGATGAGGTGGAAGTCTTAATAGAGGATCGCATTCCTACATTTTATAAAAGATTTTTTTCAGAAAAACATTTGTAAGTATTACTTTCTTTGGGATCAAAATATAACATATTTTAGTATAATTAAGTATTTTTATGTAGCATGATTTGCAGTATAATAATGATTGAAACTGATTCAACTAAAAAATGGCACGTTTTTTTTTTTGAAAGTTGCAATTGCATCAATAATTAATATAAAAGTTAGCTTAATTATTAAACAAATCTTTTTTATAATCAGTTCATTTCATTCTTAAAAATGGTAGCATGATCTCTTAACGTTCAGTTTTATAAACAATTCAACGTAACATAATAATAACGTCCATTCGTTTTCGTTAATTACTTTTTTTCCTCGTTCGTCCAAAAAGCTGTAATTTAATAATACTTGTTGCTAATGACTGGATGCTGTCTCGAGGCGCGGACGGCGGCTCAAGCATTTAAACTGTAACTGAGAAGACTTTTAATTTGTTAATACAGAAGAGAGCCCTTTCATAGCCTCTAGAGTGCTATACAGGCAACGTTATTTAAGACTTTTTTCATCATAGACAACATTTTAGGTTCATTAGATACAATTTATAACACTAAATATGGTTTTGTAAAAGTTATCCCTTAATTGGCAACGAGACAGTTCACAAAACACTTGTGTTCAATTCCAAGTGATATTTCTCTAATTAGCGCCGTTCAGTGTGTATCCCGATTGTTCTCGGAACTTCTCGCGCGGAAGAACAAAGCGAGTCGGCTTTACGTCTTCTTACCTCTTTGTGATGTGATTGCGATTCTACAAAATATATCAGAGAGAAATAAAAGTTACCGTAGCAACTTCAATATGATGTATTTATTATTACATACGCTACGGATTGATATACTATGTAAAGTCTTAAAAACTCGCGTAAGAACTAAAATGTGTAGGAATACTATTATACTCTTCTATAAAGGATATAATTTTTTTTTCTTTTAAAGATAAAAACAGGATAATTGTTTGATATTTAGTAAAACAAAAAAACAAATATAATTCCATTTGCAAATTTTTGCTTGTTAAACGAAAACGATGTCATATTTTCCTTAAATTTTAGGTTGTAAACGTTTTGTTTCGTGAAATTACCTTATAAATCCAATTTCTATTTCTAAACACTTATAAGTTTCTGTATCTTTTGCTATATGTTAACAAATTACCGTGAAATATATCACAATATGACATATATGTTCATATAATTGAAGTACCAGAGATGTTTTTGATTGATCTAATTTATACACAAAAAATATGTTTTTTTTAAATTTAAAGGTAAAAAAATAATAATAATTTAATTACAAAAAACATACGTGTTTAGAGAAATAAAACATCCGTACTCAAGTAGACCGTTATGAAGAATATACGACATACTTCAAAATAGTCAAATCAAAATATTATATATCCTCTTGTCATTGAAACATTGTAATAAGGGTGTTAGACTTCACATACATAGAGGAATTAGTGAAGTCATTTGATTTAAATTAACGCCCAGATATAAAATGTTTTATTCGTGTATCGCTGAACAGATTGTTATTGAAGTTTGTTACTATTTTTGATAAGCCGGGAGAGGTCTGTCACATTATATTTATGAAAGTGTTTGTTGACTATTCATTTATTGTATGTAGATCGATTGACAATAATTTGTATTTCCTTCTGGTGATTAATATTAATATCTAACCTACAAATTACAAACCTACAAAACCTACCAATAAAGAAAATTCGTTTTTAGAATGACGTCTCATCGGCTTTCTTACATTTACTTTTTATAATCTTATCAAATCTTTTAAAACGTTAATAAAATATACTTTAAGATCCAAATGGCGAACACATAAAATATCAAAATACTGTATCAAAATCGTAATTTATATAAAACATAAAAAATGTAAATCATCAGAGTGTAACAGACTAGCATCAATTAAAACGAGTCAGACGAGATGTGATGGAATTATTAGAGAACACTGGAAGCTGAAAACAAAAGTGCACCGCGTGCAGTCAGAAGCGAGACGGAATATGAATCCAGCGAGGGCTTACGAAAACTCATTAAACATACAATATATGTATGTATGTACTCGTATAAGTTACATTTTGATAATTAATAATATTAGTTATATTCTTACCGGACCGGATCTACGTGTCCACTTCCGACACGTTCAACTTAACATCTCAGTTACTCGTTTTTCAATTACCGACGATCCTAAATCTGTCTCTCAATCACATCGTGCATTTTTATGAACAGTTTCTACATCTGCTCAGTTCAAAAGTCATGGATTTGTTACTTTAATATGTTTGTATTAGGAAACAAAATAGCTTGCTGGCGACCGTAGTAATATCTTATTTATATTGCCGTTGTTAAAGCGCTCGACCCTCTCACTATGAATATTTCAATAGAATAATAGTTTGATATGGATTTTGAAAAATTTCATTCCGTTATCGCAAAACTCAGGCTACACCGCTCGCAAGGGATGTGCATTCAAAAAGTGGGGTGCATTATAAAACTCCTAACGGCTTATTATTTATTGGACACGATAAGAACAAACGTTTACTTAGGCTTAGTTAAAAAAATATTAGAGACTAAGGAAATGTTAGATAGCATCTTAACTTGTAACTTTAACCGAAATTAAGTCAAAGAAAAAAATCTGCGTGATAAAAGTTTTATCTATCGGTTATTATACTATGTCGTATACAGTCATCATTGTCATCATTTTCATTACACTCACTGTCCCTCCGTCCGTCTACCTGCGACGTCGATGTATTCGTTATTGGTAATTGGATCACTTGTACCTTAAATTTTAAAATCCTTATCATACCCTTATATATAGTAGACAGCATATAAAAATTAAATAATTTTGAAGTATGAATAATATTGAATTAAAATGTATAACTAGTTCAATTTTGGAACGTGTAACAAATGGTACTACGGAGTCTTTGGTTATTATCAATGGATATATTACAAGTTCACGAGGTCAATAGCCTGATCATTACTTATTTATCAAAGCCAAGCAAAATAATGTTTGAAAAATATAACTTACAGAGATGGCCAACTCCTTAATATGCGATTTTTAGTTCATCAATCAAAAACATAAAGTCTTGTATAGTCAATCTAAAAAATATACGAATGCTATATCGAGAATATAAGAAAAGGAAACTGAAAGTGGATAACACGAGCAAGATAAGCTTAAAACCAAGTGGTCTGACATTTTCCGACTCTAACAACGCTGAAGAAGAGCAGGTAACAGTTGTGACAGCAATTAGAGATGTCTCCAGATTGAAGCCGGAACAGTCGCCGTAACGAGCAAAGTTGCAAGAACTCCTCACACAGGAACATTGAGAACTTATTATATTAGAGAATAAAGTCCCTCTCATCGCAGATATGATGAATGTTAAAATTAAAATGAGATCTTAAGATACAAATAAAAATATTAAAAGTCCACAAATGTTCCCGAACCTTAAAGAAATGGGCACTTCCTTTAAGTCACTTGTAATGGTCATTCTGTTAATATACGAATTGCTTTACAGTCTCTACTAGGTTCCGGACGATATTCTTGAAAAATAAAATAAAAGTAACTTTATAAACAAATGCAACAAAATAGAAACGTTGAATATGAAATCTTTCTTCTTTTTTCAAACTTCTAAAATATTAATTGATAAGTTAAGATGTATTATATTATTGCTACTAGCCTTGTCATTAGGATCATATTATTTGTATGGATAGATGAATGCGGAAATTACATAGTCTACTTTATATTAAATAAACTATTAAATTAGACAGGCTTCATACTAAATTTCAAGAAGCCAACCGAAGTCACGCTATCCGCAGTGTGTTTTTAATAAAGAAACCGATTTCGGTTTTTAAAGGTATTTCACTAATTTGAGTGATAGATTTTGCTACTTGATTCATGATGGCGTGCTCTCTTTGATATCATATTTATTTTTAATAGTAAACAAACTAAGACGATTTACGAATCAAATGAGCCTTCCATCGCTACAACAATAAGATACATGTTGAAACGCAAAATTTTCATTATTAATTTCCAGAAAGCGGTGGACGCGCATGGCTCGGGGAGGTGTAGTAGGTACCGTATATTTTCAACGCCACATTCTGTTTTTCTTTCATTATAAAAAATTACAATATATCTGTTTATCCAGTCGTACTGTGTTTATTTTGGCTTAATGTTTTGCGTTATTCTTATCAATCAATTAAATTACAAAGTTATATGAATAATAACTTTATGCTGTATTATTCTGAATTAAAAAATACCTTAGTAATTTCAGATTGCATTTTAATATTGAACCTGACGAGATACATAATGTGCTGATAAATATATGTTGGAACAGTGTGAGAGGAATTAAATAATATTGTAATTCTTTGAAAACAAGACTTAACCATATAAACGAAGCAAAATAAAAGTTTGGATGGTTCGAGAAGACGTGTCCTGAAATTCTAATAAAGACTGTTTAATTCAAGGTGCAGCCGAGTGGTCGGTGGTCTGATACTAATATTCAGATAAATACATTGTAATAGAAAATACGATATAGAAAAGACGAGAGCATTTTTTTATTTCTAAATTCTGACAATGGTATTGAAAAGTTTACTTTAGTTAAGTCTATGGTCGCTCATCAAATATCAATATTTTATTATTATTAACTACAATAAGAAAAAAATAATGCTTTAAAAATGCCATCTAAAGGAAGGAGCTGTCGGGGATGTTGTGTTGTTGAGTATTCTCGTCCCATTGATTACTTTATGTTACAAAATATCACCAAAAGTCGAAACAATTTAAGTCCAAAGTACAATTTAAAGATGTCTTGATATGAAAGTATTGTTGCGACTCAAAATATTAGTACGGGTATTGTTTTTGTCGACAGCGGGTTGTTGTGGTTGGTGGCAGGTGGTCGACGGTCGATGGTTGGCGGTCGGTGACGCGGAACAGACAGCGAGATGCAATAAAACTTTCGCCGCAATGCTGATGTTCCCGTTCAATAAATTATCAAATCCTTCACGGATGTTATTATAACATGCCGAACATACCTCTCTTGTTTCACTCTTAGCCGTGACAACGTAATGATGCAAATTCACGGTAAAATGAACGATTCGTGTGCAAAATAAAGATAATAAAAGTATGTCAGACATAAAGAATACAATTTTTAATCATCCATTATTTATTTATTAACAATGGCCGCAGAGCACTACGCGCTGTAGTAAATTAAACGTTAAGTTTTCAACATAATAATCACATCGAGAAAATGAAAAACAAAATGGGTGATTTTTCGTTCACTGTTTGTCTGTCCAGTGTGGATAGAAAATCTTTATTTAATGTTTTAAATTATTTCATATGGTTTTTATGAGTAAGCTTTTCTTCTAGACCTGGCACCCAATTATGATAATTCATGATTATTAATTAATTATGACAGTTGGTGCGTTCTTAGCATACTAAATTAAAATACACTTACATAGGGAATTGAATAAAAGACTGGGACAATACCGATTATTAAATATGAAATCTATATTCTTTCCCATGGTATTATCACCGAACACCTTACTGCGCCTCTTCATAATCATTTAAAAACGACTGCCAAAACCAATAAAATTAAAGTGCCGCAGACGCACCGCATATTACAGCCTCGTAAAAGTATGTTCTGTGTAACGAGGGCTTCGTTCAATCCAAAGCTGGAGGCGATAATCTCACGAAATGAATGTATGAGAATAAACATTGACATTGTTACTGCTCTGAGGGCCGTTAATACCTTCCGATTAAAGCGTTTTATTCCAGATTAGCGCTTTACAGGAGAGTATGAGATATTCAGTCACACCGCACTAGAAACACTTGTGTCACAAACAACCGACACACTTTACAATCTTAATTATTACAAAACAATAGTTTATCTCGTTTATAACACATTGTTTTATACATAATATTATAAGCCTCTTTTAAAGCCGGTTTAATTAAAATCGATTTACATATTTCACGGTCCAATAAACACGGCAGTAAAAATATTAACGAGCGCTGTGTCGGTTCCATTTCATTTAAAAGTTAACCACTGCTCTAACGTTTACTGTTGCCATAACCGAATACACGGAAACTCCGCTACGGATGCAGTCAGTGACTGCTTATAAATTCAACATATTTCATTTGACCAACGACTGGTATTTTTATAAACTCCTCCAAAACTGTGGATTCCAATAATTTGCTATGAATATATACGATCTGTATAGTGTCGTTATTCCCCATTGTAATAACGTTTAACATCTTTATAGTCCTATGAATATTGAAATGATACAAGCAATTTCCTTTACATATAATTCTAAAGCTTTAATTGAAAAATACATTGTAACTACATATAAACATAGGGATATGTAATAGTTTTTCTCATCACTCTCTCTTTCCCTCTCTCTCCCCGTCTTTTTTTATCAAAATACTATTTTTCATATGTGCCTGCCGCGTCGCACTTTATAGATTTATTGCACAAAATAGAACTAACATTTTACCTGTTCATCAATAGAAAAACATGAAATCGTATTCAAATTAGTAAATATTTAAAACGTAACCAAATAATAAATACAAACATAAAAAAAATAAGTTAATACAAAAATATTTGGGTGTTAGTTATGATAAAAATAAATAACGGTAAACGAAGAATAATAAGTGAAATTAAACTGCCACAGAAATTGAAACGACGTTCCAAAAAAATGCAAAGTTACAATGCTCTGTGACGTTCTTGGACGGGAATTATAATATATAAACATTGTGTTATCAGACTGTAACATGAGACCTTAACGAAGAGTGTTTAGTAAAAAATATTATTAATGGATGTCTGGACGTTGTCAATTAACATTATTATTCAAAAATATAAATTAATGGCACTACAAAAGGTGATTCGATATTAAGAACTTGTATATATTAGTTGCCTATTAAATTACATTATTGGAAAGTAAACAAAAATAGTGTCCGTTTATCTACATTACGTGTTTAGTCGATGTATGTAGTTTGTACAGATATTCATAATTTTTTATTATATAGTTGAAGAGAAAAATAGTATATAAGTCTAAAATTATTTTTTAATTCTTAGTTCGAAAGTTATTTTGTTGAAGTCGTTTTTTTTTACTTAAAGACAATTTTATTTCTTCTTAGTGTAATTTTAAAATAGGTACGTAGGATAGAGTAGCTGTTTCAAGATGGGGAGTTCTTCCTTACGATCTTGTATGAGAAAAGTCGAGCCCAGAAGACTGAAAATGAGTGTCTAATGCGTAATAGAGGAAGAAACACAGCATAACGTCTTCAAAGACGTCAGAAAAATGTAAAGAAAGACTTTCTCAAATGCGCATTCATGTATATAAAGGAATTGATTTCCCTAAGTTTTCTTGATTTTCTTTTTTTTTTCCTTCAATATTAAGAAGATCCTAATATAAAACCTGACTTGGTGACCATAAGACCACCTCGATGGGGGGCAACGTTATAGATAAAAAAGAATTTCTTTCATTGTTCCAGGAGTATTCATGAAATCGGAGAACATATATAAAAAAAAAGATTCTACCGAATTAAGACCCTCGTCCTCTTTTGAAGTCGGTTTCTTTTTATGTGAACGGTGGCAAACGAGCAAACGGCCTACTTGGTGGACAGTAGCCTTCGTCACCCATGGACCCATTTTAGGAATATGAAGGGATGGGATAAAGGAAATGACAAAAAAACGTGGGATTGGGAAAGGGCAACCGGCTCTCTCACTCATAGAACGAAACGCAGCCATTGAAGGCTACTTCACATCGATCTTCTGTGAAAGGGTGGTACTTCCTCGGTCGAGCCAGCCCATGTTCGATCTGTTGTTACTTGACTACAGCTAGGCTCTACCACCTAGCACGTTAATAACATGATTTCGAAATCTATCATCCAACCATGAAGGTCAAACTTAATACACCTTAAGTATTATCATTACTTATTGTGTATTAAGTATGCCTACACATTTTAAGAATTTTCCTCAATATTCTCAGGATTTCATAATCAAGTCTTATTGTAGTCACCATGGAGCTATCTGGGAAGTCTCTCTAACTAAATAAATCAAATTCTTCTGGCGTTTAAGTAACTCGTTCATTTGTCGCACACATACCTAATGCTAATTTTACACTTATATGGTTTTCTCATAGTTGCCATTGTCAAAAATGGACCAAACGGGAAGCATCAAATTTCACATAGAAAAAACCATTAAAATCGGTTGACTCAATCTAAAGTTATTTGTTAACTAAAATAAAAAAGTACAGATGAATTGATAAACTCCTCCTTTTTCGAAGTCGGTTGAAAAATAGTTTTAAAGGTAAGTGATTCATATGGAGACATTTAAGTAAGAAAATATATAATGACAAATTTACCGACACGCGCTGGATTCGAGTATCAGTTCCTTTACCAAAAAAGCCATAGTACCCGCATGTTCTAATTTTAATTTTAATGTTTTCTCAACATATTTAAACTAAATTAATTTTTTCAGTTATATACCCTATATTATATATTTCATACTGCTATGTTAGAAGATATCCATAAGGATATTTCTTAAGAAAACCTCGTAGAATACACCTCCTTCCAGATATGATAGTTAAATATATAAAATACTTAATTCACTGAATGCTGTCAATGATCATGGGTGACTACAATGCCTATCATTGTGATTAGCTATGTTAACGTACTAAAGACTATGAAGGAGAACAACTTATTATTTTGTTCTAGGCAATGTTCCAATTTAACTGGTTTAAGAGTTCTCCAGGTCCCCCGACTCTGAGGACCATGATCCTTCTTTTCTGGATCTTCTGCAATCTTCAATCCATCCATAAGTTATCTATCTATGGTCCTTTAGGATCATCTCATTATTGTCTACTGCAATCCAGTGCACATCAAGCCTTCCCGCCCCACTGAAATGCACCTCATGTCACATTATAAGTCACCAGATTATGATGGATTACTAAAGTTATACGTATATTAGACCAGAAAGCGGCTCTGCTTTTAATCGCAAAATCATTAAATCTGCTCTGATATCTTAGCAGATATGTTGATACCATTCACTAGGGTATAGTATGTTCAATTTCCAGCACTGTGATCCGCACTTGCTGTAAGTCACAGACCTGGTATGATAATTTGTGTCTCTGGAGAAAACAGTAGTTTTCAAAAGTGGACTGAGACTCCGGGCCCATTAGCGCTGGCGTGCCCCAAGATTCAGACTGTCACCGACAGTATTCATTTTGCTTATCAACGACATGATGCAAAACAGCAGTAGTCGTTAGTATGCAAAAGAGTAGAGGTGATGCTTTCTATACTGGCGGAGGTAGTATTACTTGCGATCACCCTGAAAGGACCGGAATGAGTCTTGTGTCTGAATTTGAGACTTTTTCGATGGATGTTTTATTTTATGTTTTGTACAGAATTTTAATAAAATAGACAATGTTTGAATTCAAGCATAAACCTAACGTTAAAAGAAGTTTTGAGTAATTAAAAGCTTAATTTCCCAAGCTTTGAATTATCGTGACATCGTTAGTCTTCTATTATCGCACTTTTTGCCCTCAGGTTAGATATTATCTAATGGACACTTTTATTTGCAAAACAGAACGTGCGTCGCGATTCTTCTTCCCACGTAAGTGCAGGATGTGGAATAATCTCTCTCTTGAGATTCTTGACAGTTACAACAAGAGATCTCTTAAGGTTGAAAGTACAGAATTTTTATCCAAAAACAGAGCTGGAATGTCCATGTCCATTTCCATTTCTATTTCTGTTACAGACATCAGTGGATTACATTAAAAAATATTTCAGACGGATCATTTATTATTTTGCAACCCCTTTTACATTAGGCCAATATTTTAATAAAACAATAGGGTGATTTATGCCACTATTTTTTATAAATGACATAATAATTAATAATATATTCATAGCAACAACAAAAATAATTGATAAGCTGTAATAACAAGTACTACAAGGTGGTGATCAAATTTTAAACTACTAAAAACGGGTCGCCTGTCGCACAGGTTCGCTGATTGTAAAGAAAAAATGAATTTCAGTTCCCAAATATTCTCAGTTTTTCTTACAAACCTTCCCCAACACAAGAGTTCTTGCCAAATTCCGTTCTTTGAAGGTATGAACGAATGCTTACACCTTTTTATTAAAAATATGACTTTTCACTATTTCCATTTTCTTAAGTTGCAAATAATCTTCTCCCACTTTGTCAAGTTTATGGTATATTTATCTTCTGACTGATAAGGTAAAACAGGCCGCACCTGAAAATGTCAAAGCAACCAAGCGCTATACTTGTTCCATGTCAACCAACATTATAATTTGTTTAATAGAATAAACTTAAACGTCACAATTTTATGTTCTGTCTTTTAACAATTTAACATTTCCTATGAGTATGTTTTTTAATGAAAAACCCTCGTAAGTATGTTTAATTATAGTTTTTATAAATCTTTTAGTTCCTTATTATATAAATAGATGAAATAGTACCACTGTAATGTTATTAATCTCAAACTTTATTGAATTTAGATTTTATCAGGATTAAAATTATTACTTAATAAGCATTGTGATTTGCCTTTAATTTCTGGTAAAATAATACCAATATTAGTTATGGTAACTAAAACCATGTAATAGTTTTATTTGTACCCATTTATTTTATAAAAATATATATATATATACATATATATATATTTTAATATTTTAAATTTTAAAAATTTTACACTGAGTACAAATTCACATTGTTATGATTAGTCAATTAAACAGTAAATATATCCTGTGTATCCTGATCATCATACATTCACACACTGGGATTTCTCTAATAAAGCCGATATTATTCCGAACTCGTTCACAGAACACGTCAGACGTAAAGTCATCCCGTGTGTTTCGTGTGCTAACGTTTGGGAGCGTTAGGCTCGAGCGGTACTTGACTGTAGTGTTTATTCAAAGCACCCCGCTCCGCAGCCAGCCGCAGCCAGTCGCAGCCAGTCGCCGCCAGTAATTATTGTAGTATCAACAGCTCGCGATCCAAATCCCGATTATCCGTTCTGTTTGGGGTCGCAGATATTGTCACTAACAGTTGGACGAATCCTTTATAGTCCTATACAGTCGTTATGAGATGTTTTGTACTTTCATCATTTGTTATTTTAATGAGTTAATTACATAATACTTTCACTAGTTGGGGTCTTATTCTTTTAAACTGTTTAATTAATTTGATTAAAGCAATTTTTTTTATTAAAAGAGTAAAATATAAAATTATACTTGTCTGGTTAACGAACATTCTCGTACTTTACTTAAGTAAAATTTAAAAATATTACGTATTCAATAGGTTTTGTAAATAATAATAGTTAGTTTTAAGATAAACATCTTGAGGGGTGACTCAAAACAGTAAAGAGTTTCATTCATATTATTTAGTTCTGTATATTGTTTCCTCATTTAAATTTACATAACATTTTGCCGGACATGTTTCATATCCTTTGAAATCAAGACAACCATTTCTCCTTTCCGAGTAATGAACTTTGATAAAACAATCTCCAACCGTTTTTAAACCTTAGCTACATCTGTATAAACTCTGCTGTGGAACATCAAAGCATCAAGCTTTTACTGTAAGGCTCTCCTGTGAAGCCTCCTTCAGCCGACGCTAGACACGACTACATATTAATAATTTATGTGTTTGGCGCATTAACTTTACTTATCTTACTGTGTGTGTAAAAAATATTATTATGCAAACTTTAAATCTCAAACGTTGTTTTAGCAATTCGCTATGATTATTGACTTATTCACAGCTTAAGCATTTTGTTTAAATGGTAAAGGATCCCGTTTGATAACAATTTGTTTTTAAGGGGCATTCAGAGAATTCTGAATATTACAATGAAATGTGTATATGATTATAACACAAAAATCTTTTCTTCACCCTGAAAGATATCTCAGTTAGATTGATCGGGCTGTATAGACACCACGCCACTATTACGAAGGGCACCATATTGGAGGTGTGAACTCGGATTTAAAAAATCATGTCATCAATAAAATTTTACTAATCTTGACAACTTTTCCATTGATTCCTGTGTAAGTAAGGCAGGAGCGGAAGGGTTGTTGTTATTATAAATTTTTCTAATCTCTTGTTTGATGGACACCTTCACCAGGTCGGGCGGTGACGGGACGGAGGAGGGGGGAGCGAAACTCATCTGGAATATGGAATTTCAGTTTTATCGATTTGTACTGTTTGTTGAAAAACATTCCACTCTCTTTTTCAATTTATATATCACCCTGTTCTTATAAAGGGGAGGTTTAAGAATTGGAATTCTTGTTTTTGTTTAAATTTCTGATTAAATGCAACAAATTTTATTGAGAAGAAAAGTTACTTTTTATTATCTAGGTTGAGCATTTGACAAGTTATCATTTGACATTTATATTATTAATTATGTGTGTATGGGTTTATTTATAAGAGTGAATGAATGATATAAATATGAGTATGAGAGTCATCGTATTAGGAAATCAAAGGTACATCGACCACGTTTCGCCTGAAGAGTCATCTGGGACGGACGGGGGCCAGGTTTATGTTCAAAACAAACATTCAGTGTTTGAACGGAACTGCTCGGATATTTCTCACCACAATATATTCAAAATTTTAACTATAGGTATATGTTAGAATTTATATAAATGAGACGAACATTGACTCATTGACTTACCTGTTCGGATTTACTTTCGATAGAAGAAACTGTTATACTTGTATTAGAAACAGTAAAGTATTACTTTAACCGCTTCGTATAATATTTGGATATGACGTATTTTTAAGTAAAATTACAGCAGAGTTTGAAAATATTCCGCAGCAGCATTCAACTCATTCAAAGTCTGTTCGTTTCGAGGATCGAGAGCTCGCATAAATTAATAAATGAAAATATTTCATGTAACGTAAAAGATAAGATTCATTACAAGAAAGAATTAAAATGTGAAAGATTACAAATATTCCAATAATTTGGAGTTATCTCGCGAAAATGTTCCATTAATTTTATATAATACGCTATAAACAGTTTACCCGCAGTTAAATATTATTAATACATTATGTGCCAGGAATTGTACGAGGCACTAGTTCGCTAAGTGCACGCTTTAAATTATTGTAGTTTGTAAAATGGTTTGTCGGTTCAACTTAGTCTCTAACTATATCATTAAATTGCTTCAAATGAAAATTACGAAATACTTTATACTAAACTTATTACTTATATAGAAGCAATGAAAACATAAGCAATTATATTTTATTTATTTTTTTATAATATAAAAGTTATGAATGAAATATGTTGTTTAGACTTCTGTTACCAAACTAACCAATATAACATTATGACCAAACATTAATTCGGAGCGCCACAGGAGACTTCCTCCCTGTTAGATACAGCCCTTTCGTTCGTCGTCTCTAACACATCATTTTATTTTCTATATTTGAGATATTTATAGTACTTCTATTAAATGGAAAATAGTGGGTCAATTGCCAAAGGTAATAAGCATTAATTATTTTTCCGATAAAGTTGGACTTTAAGTTCGTACTGGTTCAAGTTCCGATTGCTCTCAATCTTAAACCCAATCTTACATCAAGATTTGTTACTGACTGAAACTACTATAACTTCTCTTGTATTTTTATAAAGTAACGTTCTTTAATCCATTCACTTCAAGCACAAACTTTCATTAATGTGTTTCATCTCAATGGCTCGCTCTGTGCGAGTGGGTTATTAATGACGTGGACATGTTTTTATTGCGTCTTAATTCCGACCACCGCTTTGCCTCAGATTTATGAACCGTCTCAGATTAGATTTATTAGTCTTGTTAGATGCTCATAAACTGAACAAACCTTTTGATGACAATCGAAACCATTATTAAAAGTAATCTTAAGATTGTTCAAAAACAATACGTTGTATGAAATATGCAAATGATTATGGTTTACTTACTTCTCTTTCAGTCTTAACTCGAAGAAATTTTAAATTATACAAGTTAAACGTCTAATTTGATTTAAAATTCATACATTTTAATATTGCTGTTTTACATGAGAATGTTCTCCATAGAAAACTATAAAAAAATCTGCTAAATTTGAGATACATAAACTTTTTTTGTTCCGGTATTGCATATATATTTTGAAAAAAATATTGAACTTTGTTACAGTTTACCAACAAATGACAAGACTAGTAATCTAAAATGTAAGCAACGTGGTTAACAAGGAACGTTGCATCATAATACCAGATGCAGATGAAATACTAGCTCTTATTATCTTAGAATCAAAGGTTATATTGTTGGAGAAATTGAATTTCTCTGTGCTATATACCGTTCTCACATTATCATATCTTAAACTTGGCCACCCATAACAATTGTCCATACTACAATAGCCCGTATTATGTCTTCGCAAACACTATGTTTGCATGCTCTATTTTACTGTATCGTGCTTTTGTGGTAGACCGTGTATACATAATGAGCAATTACCTGGGTACAAACATGGAATGTGAACATTCCTTGAGTATAATCTGCTAACTAATCATCGTTTTATATAAGGATGAACGAATTATAACATAACAATATTGAGTACTAAGCTCTAAGATGTATGAAAAAATGCGCACCCGTGGAAAATTGCATAATCAAGATATGGTCTAGGTTTAAGACATTTACCCTTTAACGAATATTAGATTTTATGTGTCTTAAATTAAAAAGGTCCACTATGTTGTATACAGTGTGTTTATGAAATATTTAATCTCAATTAAGCGTCATTCATTGGCGAGGTATGAAACGTATTATTACAGTTACGAATATAAGCCCTCCCTCGAGACCGGCTTCATTACGGTCCTTCGTGTCAGCGAACAGTGAATTGTGGACATTTTTATAACACTCTCTTCTTAACGTCTCAAATTTCAGTAAAAAAGAATGATATATATTTTTTTTATTAAATGTATGTCGATATAATCCTATAATATTAACGTTCTACGAATGCAATTTACAATTAACATTAGATTAAGATATCAATAGGTAAGATTCGTGGACTGGTTTAGTTAAAATAAACAAAGAAACTAACTACATCAGTGCTACAAAGAAACCTTTTGTTTCGTCAATTTCATTAAAAACGAGAGGTTTCCCTGCGCTCTGTTAAAACGTCGCTTGAAATAAAATATGAGATGAACATCGTCACTTTTTAATATTTTAGTAAAAGTGAAAGCAGAAAAACAATATTTTTAAATACTTTAGGCAGTTAATATTATGCAATGATTTATGTTAAGTGATGTAGCGAAAGACACTTATTTTTTTAGGAAGTCTTTGCGCAATGGGACATATCGAGGTACGGAAGTGTTTTAAAGTTAGTTGTAGTGTTCATTGAAAACAGATGTAATGAAAGAGGATAAACAGGCGGGCGTTGTATCGAGAACAAAAAACATTATCCAAAGCGAGGCGACATTCGGAGGCGCTCTTATTTGCATTACAAAGCAATAACGGCTTAATGTACGGAGCAATGAACGTTGGAAAAAAACGCTGCGTTTTTAATAATATGCTAAAACGTCTTTGGTATTAGTGACGAGGTGACAAGGATAGGAGGTGAAGTTCGTTGACATTTGATTCAGATTGAATTCCTAATACACTCATAGTACACACTGAAATGAGATTGGAAAAAGTATAGCGTTATATATTGTGCTTTAGATTAATGAGTATACAGTATAAAGTTTCCGCTAGAACACTACATAGTTCAAGCGTTATTTTTCTGCCTAATCGCCTTATCGATAAAGCGCTTTAAAATCCAAAAAGTAAAAATAAAAAAGTGGACGAATTGCAAAGGATTGAAATAAAGGGTCTATTACAAATTTATTTTTGTATAGTAAATTGTTCCAGAGTATTTCAATATATGTATTTATGTTTAACTTATAGCCTAGCCTGTAGTGAGTTATAACTTATAACTTCGTATAAGTTAAAAAAAAAATAACAAAATTCTATTTAAAAAGAAACGAATGAACACGATAAACATGTAAACCTATATATCCTGGTTACAGAATGTTTACAGCATCATTGAAACGATTGATGTTATTTAATAAAAATAATTAACGTCGTTGAAAAATAACAAGAAAGAAAGATAATAATTGGTCGATATTAAACTCATTAATTATAGTAAAAACGATCGTACGACTGGTGGAATCGGCGTATTGTTTGGGCCATATTTCACATCCGGGAATATTCCGAAACCAGAGATATGAAACCGTGAAACGAAAACGTTATAGATATTTTTAATATGACATTAATTTTCGTAATATTTATAATTTTCGATAAATTTCAAAGACAGCTTCTGTTTGTTATTTCAGCTCACGTTCCCCGCCTGTGTATTACTTTTCATGTTATATAATATTTTAAAATATATCTTTAAAAGTGTTTGTTTTTTATTACTAGAGATTATGTTCTATTTGTAAGATTTAAATTTACGTCTCTTGGGGTGTTAATCAGCCCATTGTATTCAGTGGCCTTGTTTTTACTTTATTTACTTTCATAATAAATTAAAAAAAATAGTATAGAGCATTTTCTTTAAAATTATAATAAAATTAAGCTTCCTGTAGCTAATGGATTAAAATTATTCAATATTGAAATATTGAAAGGCGGCACAAAATATTTTTTCTAATTTCAGAAAATTATAATAAAGTATATGAAACGTCAGAATGAAATGGATACCCACACAGAATAGTTCAAGGAAAAAGTTTTCGTGTGTAGAATTCTCTCAAGTATTACTCTGTGTAACCTAATTCAAACTAGCCCCCAATTAAAATCTTCGTAACGAGGTGAATGAACCAGTTCTGAACACATCAAAGAGGACCGAGGGTCGAGTGTAGGCACCTGTACTACTGATGGTAATGTTTTATTGATTAACGACTTGGAAACTACTTGCCCTATTTGACTCTTTACAATCACCTCACATTACAAGTTCCGGGTCACGCTGTATATTTATCTTTTAAATAATTTTCTTTGATTGCCCGCTTTATTTTATCTTAATTTAAAATTTGTTTACCTTGCCATTAGCCATATATTCATGGAAGTTTTTTTAAATCTTCTAAAGTAAACTCAGCACTCAGGCGATTTGCCAATTCTCGATGAACCATAATAGCATTAAACTGAATACTTCTAATAGACCGATAGCTACGTGTTGCCAAATTTCGTAGAAACCATCGAATAGTACATTAGGAATCATTAGAAGTAGCAGATTACTGCTAGTAGAAAATCTTTAATATCTTAAAATATATTTTCATTCAACAAGTCGTAATCGTGTAAAAGCCAATTATTATCAAAATTAAACCCGACATTGCAGATCTTATTAAGTTCTATATAGTTTAAAATTGATCATATTAATAATATTCTTTAAACTCTTTAATCTCCCGCGATGAAAATTGTTTCAACCGGTTATACATATATACATACAGAGTTGAAATTTAGTGAGCTTGGTCAGAATATTGGAATCCGATTGACAGCCAAGAATGTGTCACACACTGGCCCAACTATGCCATGTGGTAAATTTTCTGTCCATAAGAGAGTATGCAAAATACATACAAATCACATATGTAACAAATAACTTTATATGTTAACATAACTTTCTGTTCTATGTCTTACGTCTGTATTACAAGCATGTAGTTAAAAAATAGTAATTAAGTTAAATTAAGTCCAGTTTTTTGTTTAACTTAAGGCTAACGTGTATTTATGCATACGTTTATTTTCTTAAAGTAGTCTAACTTTACGTTACCTAAATTTTGTTATTTTTTGAGTTTTATGGAACAAAAATCGGAACATTGATTTTGTAAATGTAATATATTTATATAATTCTTGTAATTGGTTCTCGAATAAAGTAAAATAATTCATATTCCGATCTCATTTTTATCTGTAGTTCATGTGAAGCTCTAACTTTTGTGAAATAACATGGTACAATATTTTTTTACATAACTGAGGTTATCTAGAAATTTCTGTATTTTTTTTAGTTTGCTACAACAATATTAAATGTCTAAGAGAAACTATAAATAATAAAAAGAAGGCAGTAATTCAAAGGTTCTTCGGTTTGAAAACTATTTAGTGAAGTCCTAAATGGTATTTTGGATTATTTTACATGGATAAGGAAATAATAAAAAAAAATGTGTCGCAACCTCTCGCCAACTTATGTTTTTTTCGTGCCTCCTTAACATCTTTTCTTACAACATCACTTACTTTTTAGAATACGTAAAGTTTTTGTAGTAAAGTTAGACACCTACAGGTGTCGACAAGCTGTGAACTAATGACGTCTCGATTTCAAACAGATTCATAAATTATAAATATTATATCTCTAGGCCAACGTGTTTACATTATTTGTTAATTTGTATGTACGAAGACAAAATTATCATCTTATTATATAAATATTTACCCCCAAAACAACCTGTCGCAGCATACAAATAAGAGCGATGATTGCTCGCATATCAATATAACGAAAAGCTCATTTAGTAGAAGACACAAGCAGAATTATTTAGGAGCATTTGAAAGTTGCAAGGCCCCTCTATGTGGCTATTATTTCCCAATCAAGTAGAATAATAAATATTGTGTTGGTACATTCGAAATGAATTAGCGAGGTGATGGGTGTTTGATCTCAAACAGAGGATAGTAATAAGTGATAAGTAAACAAGGAAGGAATGTATCGTTTACATCTTAAAGATAACAATGAAGCCACTTATTCTTGGTATCACAATTAAAAAGAGAACAAAAACAACAACCAGTATGATTCCAGGTTGACATCTATATAATATTATATTAATGTTGTTTTTATCAAATATTGAATGTAACATAAAGATTTTTTTTAAATTGCAAACTAAAATTTGTGCAAATTATACAGAATAGTCCAAAACGTAAAAAAATTATGTGGGTTACTTGAAATATATCAGAGGTCAGAAATAAATCGTTACCGCAAGTGCAATGTAGCTATGGGGTTATACATAATAATATACGAGTACATAATGTACGTGTATTTGTATAGCCTAACCTCTAATTTCTTGTTCATCTTCTCTTCCAATCCTATTGTTCCTAATATATATACACACATCAACATTGCCTTGGGATATTTCATTTTTACTTTATTATATGAAATTCTGTATATATTTTGTTAAAACAATTATATATGAAATTGAAGTTTGTATTATGGTTTATACTTGTAATACATAAAAAGAGATGCATCAAAGATTTTTAATTTATTTTTTTGTGATATTAGTTTTGGGTGTAATTTTTACTTTGTACGTACTGCATTTTATGTAGAAAATTATGAAAAATAAATTCATAAAATAACAACAAAAGGCATTTCATTAAAATTAATAATCAGTATTTCCTCTCCTAACATTAATTAGAGTAAAGCATCGGTTATTCATGCTCAAAATTAAGTTATCCAAATCGAGCTGTGGTATCAGGTCCCAGGTTCTTTTCAAGTGCAGGAAAAGTTGTTCTTCGGTTATCAAATTTGGAAAAAAATTTAGCTCTTCGTTGTAACATATCTCATGCGTGTTCAATAGGATTCATGTCGGGAGACTGAGCAGGCCAGTCCATAACCCTGATTTCATATTCCCTAAGCTTAGCCGTATGGTCAAGAGCATTATCGTTCATGAGTTGGAACTCCAGACCCATATGTACCCTGTGTGGGCTAAATAACAGGTTCCACTACCTCATTGCGGTATTTCAGTGCATTCATGTTCCCACTTATCCAACTAAGATCGGTTCGCGCACCGATACGAATACCAGCCCATACCACAGTGCTACCTTGATATGAATGGACTTCTTGTGGTTGCTCGAGATGGCTTCGTCTACCAGGAACTCGCCAAACCCTTCACCTTCGTTAATCCGGATGAAAATCAAACCGAGACTCATCAGAAAAAAACACCATGGTTCTCGAGCCCACAATAGTCTCTGGATGCGATTGCCACGCCGCAAAGCTGGAACCCGAAGTGGTCGGATTGTAGCCTTTGAACCATTTATATAGCTGAAACATTGTGTTGTCACCTAGCGATATTTTGAAGAAAACGCTCCCGCCTAGGAGTGGTGATGTGATATCTGCCTGAATGCCGTTCAGCTACATCGCTTGTAGCACCATATCGTGACCATAACTGGAGATGACATTTTGGCCGGTTTGCAGAGTTTCAGCAACCACGCTTTGTATAGGTCCCGCTTGCAACATGCCTACAGCTCTAATCTGCTGTTTCCTTGTCAAATGTCAACGTGACATAACAAAAAATGTAACACAGATTGAAATTATGAAAATTGAAGAAAACAAGAAAATGTATAATAACTTTAAATTTTTCAGAACCTCACTGTTTTATTCTAACATGAACTAACTTTTCGACGGCCAAATTGGAATAATCGACATCCTTTTTTTTCAAAATGAGATTTTTTTAAATTTTGAAATTGGAAAGAAGTGGTTTAGGAAAAAATATTTTATGGACAAACTTTTTTTATACAGAAAATAGTTTTTAAGTTATGAAGTCTTTCATGTTATATCCGTAGACATTGTTGATGTGTATATTTTTATGCCAATTTTTGTCAATGAACCGTTCAAGTTTCAGCGACTGACAGAAAGCACTATACATGCGAAAGGCCGTCTGTCTATATACAGTCGTGTTTATATAAAAAGGACCTTTAAACTTTATAGTTAATACGCTAGGGAATAATTTGTCTTTTTTAAAATTATGCAACTTATAAACGAGAATATGTGACAATAATGAGCCATATGCTCACCAAAATTGGGCAAGACTGCAAATATGAATAAAAGATAAACTGGTTTTAAAAGATTACGGCAGAACTAAAAGTTAAATACGTCTTTTTTCACATGTTATGATATTCATTTATTTTGTATAATAAAAGTGTAAAAAGCGTTTGAACTTTATTACGAAGCATCTGTGATACCAGTTAACTGTATAACAATATATTCAATAATCTCGTTGATCGAAATAGAAGGCCATACGAACTGTAGTCGTCTCGTCTTCTCTGCGGTTGTGTAGTTTGAAATAGCTGCAATACTAATTAATATCGACTGCTTATAAACTGCAAGTAACCAACTTTTCGGAGAAATTCCATTTTGCAAGCTTAATATATACAAGCAAATACTCGTAGCCAAGCAAACATTTTAATTATTAGTTAGTAAACCTACCGCAAAATGTGTAAATCAAACTAATATTTTTCGTATTACTACGCTTATTTTATTACTTTAAAAACCACGTACTCCTAGAATGTGAGTTTGTAAATTCACATCTCGTCTGTCCGTGATCACGGTTGCTGTAAAGAAACCGAAACATCGGGAGTGTGCAGTTTTTAAAATAATAAAATACGCGTAGTAATCCGAAAAATATTAGTTTTATTTAAATGAATACTCGCGAAAGTCTTAGATCTCATTACGCTAAATATGTTGTTACACAGCAATTCATTATGATAAAAACTACTGCCAACAAAGTGGTAGTAAAAATCCAACAGACAAGAATATTACTTGGTTGCTGGCGGAAATGCCTCATTGACGTAAATGCTTCGTCAGCAATTTTCTCGACTCGGCGCTTGACGTGAGCTCCACTTTATTATCTCGATAATAAGTTTATTTTCTCGTCCATAGAGTGTCCTCTGAAAGGATTTACAGCTTATTAAAATTGCTTACATTCAGTGGTATCTTTATATTAAAATTTTGAAATATTTTCCGAGATGTAGTCTTTAAGATATTTGTGGCTTTAGTATCATTTGATCTTTTTGTTCGATAACACTTTTGCAGTACTTGTGGGGGAAGGATGGTCTGCAGTGGATTAGAACTTGACTCGGAGCCAAAACTATCCCGAGGCTATCGATTCATCAGCCTATACGAGACTTGAATTATTCCTTCACCTTCAAATACAATAAGAAAGAATTTGTTTTAAAACTTTGTAGTTAACTTTGATGAAAACGAGCGTAGCCATGAAATATTGAGGTGCCAATTTAAGTTACATTCGTTTATATGTTTACTTTAATATAATCAGTGCCATCATCATCAGCAACACAACACATTATAAAAGTGATCGCTGATTGACGCGCGCGGTGTGAGGCGTTCCGTTCATAATAATCACTTTATACTCGCCAATGGAGTCGCCAGTCATGTTTAAAATCAAATTAACTGTAATTAAGCCCACTACGATTATTTAATACATTAATGAGTTTGAGGCAATTTTACCAAAAGTACAGAAGCAAACTTTATAAATAATATATTAAATTACATGGCTTCATTTGTTTATTCTTTCAATAAATATACAATCGTATAAGTTTTAATTGTACCGCGTCCCTATCGTTTTATAAAGTTTATAGTTTAGTCAAAATAAATTCAGTTTCTGTCAGCTCTTGGTGTGATAACAGATTTTTCATATAAGCTTAGGAGATGTTCAATATTACAATATTAAAAGAAAAAAAGGCCTCAAGACGGTATCATAATATCGTCAATAATTGCGATGTGACGTGGCGTTAACGAGTAAGTTGGACCTCAGCCCCTTTTACGTGTAATATTGCCAGAGTCTTGCGTTATTAAAGATATATGATAAACGATATCATCCACAACTAACATTAACCTTCTTCTCTGGTTTTGTAGATCTGAATCAAACAAAATTTATTGAGATCAATCTCAAAATAATAATAATTAATATACCAGTACATTGCATTATTATGTTAAATTTTTCTTATGTTTATAAAACAAAATAATTGGACATCGATTTTCTTACATAAAACTGAGCATTAATTTGGAAACATATGCATACAGGTGATCCCCAGTGAAACCTACTCGTACGAGGAAGTACAAACATGCTGATTGAATATTTACCTGTTCTTATATTAGCGGATGAGCCCCGAGGTGAGGCCGCTTCATTGAATATTAACGTCTTCTGATATCCCGAGACATTCCGCTCACTCAACGTAATGTAGAATAGATAATGTGATTGGTGATCAAGTATTCAGAGACAGATAGCGCTTTAATAACGTGAAATAAATGGTACAAACGTTACATTTATAAGAGAATAGTATCTCCAAGAAACTTGAAAATAAATCAACAAGGACTTAGTGTAATGAGAGCGGATGTATGAAAAGTTACAATGACAGTCATTTGTTAAGTGTCATCAGACGACCACCCAAGGAATTGTGGGTGGGATCGACGTATAAAAATCTATCATTACCCGAACAGACTTTTGTTGTACCTTACAGAAAGGGGCAGCGCCCTAATTATTTTACGAGTCTTTGATGTCAGCGCTAATGTGCGTTGTTCACGAGCGCCTCAGACTGCAGTAATTGGAAAAGTCATGGTGGAGTAAAGCTGCGAGGGTATTTAATAATTCACAGCAAAAATTTTTTTAGAGATGTTATATTTACTTATTTTTTAATGAGCAGTCACCGTGATGCTAATATACTAAAAGAAAAAAACAAAACCTAGAAAAAAATATGTATGCCTTTGGTTTTTAATATTTTATTTCGCTTAGCATTCTGGCTGAAGTTTATACGTCAGACGTTCTGGTTTTTTTTGTGTTATAAGTTATCGTCACCATATTCACGGGGCCATTCATACATTTCAATAGTTCTAAATGAAGCGAACCAGGGAACACGTATCATCGTTAACGCTGCCCTCAAAATGATAAAAGTATTTTGGGGAACAAAACGGTTCAGCTTGTGAAATGTAACACAATGTTAAATAAAATACAAGTTTTCGCTATTTAACTTTCTAATGTTATCATCTTATCTTATATCATCTTCCTTATGGCTTAACTACGGTTTTTTTTTTCATATTCTTATGTAATATGAAAAGGAAAGATCAACATAGAACAGTAGTGGTCTGAGGCCACTCCACTAAAATGTGTTAATAGAAACAGAGACCTTGAAGACTCCAATTTCGTGAAACATTGATAGTTAGTGAGATACTTGTCACGCTAAACATATCAATAGTGATGTTCTTCTTTTCGTGACAGTAATATCATAAATATCTTAATCCGTTTCAATTTAGATTTTTTATTAATATTATTGTAAAGTATTGCTACTTCCTTAGGAGGAAATATATGATACCGTACGAAACACAAGTTTTATAATAAAGTCAAATCTTAAGTACATAGAAGACAATATGAATAGTCTAATGTATTACTCACACAGTTAAACCATCAATCAATGTCAATGAAAGTCAAATTTCAACAAGTTTTATAGAAAAGAAATAGTCTCTCGCAATGTCGAAGAGCGAAGCTGGATTTTATTTTGTCGATTCTTTTCACGCTACTAACAGAAAACATGGCGATAGTTTCCTAACTGTCTTGTCAACTCCTGCGACTACTTGTAAAGTACTTTTATTTTTCGTTTTCAATTCCAGTGTCATTACAATAAGTTATTTAACATGGTATCTCAACACTATTTTATTGATAATACATGTATGTAACATGAGACACAAATGACAGTGACTCGTATTTCTCCGAAGCTTGACTTTACCTAACAATACGACCGTTTTAATTGCTGCATATGAACCCTCTAAAAACTGAATCCTTAAAAGATTTATCCGGGGGTATGTCATTTTATTTTCCACGATAACACTGTCCCGTCCAATTAGTAAATATTCGCAACAAGTACATAACAGGAGCTGTAAAGAAATGATCTGTTATTAAATCCGAGACGATTAGCTGCGACCCCACACATTAACTATTAACGTCCCGGACCTCATTACATGTCCTTGTTACGGTAAATATTTGTATTGCAAGTATATTCGTACCAGGTCACAATGAATTTGTTTTTTTTTTTAAACATAAAATGTCAGTTCAATATATAGTTATATGAAGTGTCGAAATATATAAAAAATGTTTCCTGTAAAAATCCCTCCAAAATTGTTATTGCATAACCAATAGTTATTATTTCCTTTATTATAAGTATATAACTTAAGCATGCAATACGCTGGCATACGCAATACGCAAGTCACAATCTTATTATACTGAAATGAATCATACAAGTACGCTTAACGAAATGTGTCCTGTTGAAGTTGCGTTAGATTTCTTTTCAGCAGCGGTTGTACGAAACGCGAGTAAGTTTTAGAAGGTCTTATATATTTCAATGAGCCCGTGTAAAGCGGCCCTGCTCTCCGGGCACATAAAACTCTGTAATTGCACGAATGTATTCATAAACTCGACTCAAAGTGGCCGGGCTGCGCGGCTGTGCGGTTAAACATTTCCGATTTTATATTTCTAAGTTATCTTTTATACTCTATGAAACCGACTAAATGTATCCGCTTGGCATAATTAATTTACATTGTTTCTTATCTCGCTTTCCCTCCCTCTCTCTCATTTTTAGATATTTAGCAATATAAATATATCTTAAAACTGTCAAAAAATAACCATCTATCGGTAATTTATTAATCTTACCATATTTTCATTTTTAATTCAAAAACAAAGTGCATTTACAGCTTGAAATGTTTATTTCCTTTATTTCTAAAATGAAAGTCAAACGAAGCAACAGTTATTAATTATTAAATTCTGAGACGAACAATTAATGAAACCTAGAACGATACTCTGTTCTCTTTAAAAATAAATAAAAACAAAGTTGTAAACTCAAAAACGTAGCAAATCGTCGCTGTTATATCTTATTTACAAATGCAAAGCGTTTCAACATCCGTTCCGTCTATTGTGGGGCCATTACTTATATAAGAAATAAAGGAAATTTTAACCTCTATTAAATATCACTCATTGAAAATTCAGCTCGGGTTTTACTTTCAGCAACTGACTATTTAGTATTTCGGTGATGGACGGAGTGAGGAGTTGCAAAAGATCATTCAATACACGCTTCATAATTATTATCCGATTGTTCCGCTGGTAGTAAATAGTTCGTGGCCTAACCGTAGTAGTACATTGTGGGGCTTAAATGCTGAGATTATGACAAAACCGCTGAGGTTCGTTTCAATTACTCTTCGCTATTAATGTGAAACGTTTTTGCCACAATTTGCGCGCTTGTCTCTGTGACATGCGACATTTTGATGACTTCGTTCATTTGTCTAGACGTGATTAGTTCACCTCACTACAGACGCTAGAGACCAGCCTCACTCTCACATCACTCGTTTCTCTAGATTTTTATATGACTGTTGAAGGAAGGACTACTATTAACGTTTAATGAATGACTCGTTTTTGAACAGAAACGTAAAAAATCTAATTTATAAATGAGCACGAGATTATTACAGTTGAGAGTAAGACTACTTTTAGTGTTGATTATTATTTTGTTTATGTTTATATTATGTTTATAACCAAAATTTAAGAAAATGTTGGTTATTTTACTGGTTCTTCAATTTTAGTCAAATAATCACAACGACACTATACTTGCATATTTTATGAAACAAAATTTCACGATCTCTTTGTTGCCGTCTTTTCGGAAGACACTAAGTTTATCACATTTATTATTGGAGTATTTCATTTTAAAAAAGTTTATATAACTAGACGACAACTATCAATTACAAATAAAGAATAAAACATATTTATCTCAAATTTTTACATAATATTCCCCTTGATTTCCTGAAATTTTTATAAAAATATGAATCATTACTACATTCATGCTCAGGGGACGTTGTTGCAACATTAACAAGGATGTGAAATTAAAGTCGCGAATGTGTAGTAGAGGCAAGAGGTAAGAGGGCGCGTTGGAGGGGAGGGGGAGTGGGACGTATTGAATCTAAATAATAGTGGAGACTAACGCGAGCGCGCGGCTCCGGGTATATTGAAATGTACCACCGCCTACTATTGTCGCAATCCGAATACTCTTTTGTAAGTACATTTGAATTGACATCTACCTGCGTACAAATGTATACTCTATGGCACACTTATAAAGTCAAATTTTACTTTAAGATCAGTCTTAAATTTAATCTCAAGCTGATAAATCATTTCAAACCTTTAAAGCTTTGCCGAGTGAAAATGTGAATATGCAGTTGTAGCTAAAAAGAAATCGTAAACTTTGATCTGTGATTACGTGACGGTTTCATTTCATTAAATATTTTGGTTATGTGAAAAAAGCAATAAAAATAGGAAATTATATTTATATTGATTTTATTAATGGTAAAGAGTATAATGTGACACATTCTGTGAGAAGCGATGCTAGTGAGTATGGAAAGTTGTGATATTCTCATCGTAACCATAAAAATTAAATTTCGAAATTAAGTTTAGAAAAACTAAAAACTTTTACTTTTATTTTTTCTAGTTATCAGGTTCTTTTTTTGAGAATTTTTTTTATTTAAATTAGGATCATTTTAATTAAAAACAATTCCACATCGCTAACAGTGGCAATAAAGATAAAAACAAAAACTAACTTTCTAGTTGTTCAAGTATGAACAAAGAGAGAGCAGTTCTTGTTTGCAAGAAAAAAGTCACGCTAACTGTGTTCAAACACAAAGTAATTAACACGATAAGTGGTTGAAACCTACAGGATCTAGCGGCGGGAGCAGTTCCAGATAACTTCGTAAAATGCTTAAAAGTTCTTTCAAACAAAAATCAATTTAGTCCAACTCAATAAATCGGCTAAATAACCCGACACCGTCGTGCCACATTGGACTTAATAATTTGGTTCTAAATGTGAAAATGAAGAGTACAGTGAAAATTTATTTCAAGATAACTCAGGCAAAGAATTAAAAACTCGGCAAGTGTTCCTTGCTGTAAGGAGATAAAGGCGGGCGAAATCTTGGGAATGCTTATCGTAAGAGGAATGGAATAGGATAGGAAGTAAGTACAGAGGGGGAAGATGTTTGTGATGCAGATCAAAAGCTTTTGTTGTGGATTAACAACTCGTCTAATAAATTATTTTAGACGAGTGAAAGTATCCGAACTGCGGAAGCTGATGATGAATTTGAGGATTTTGTGTCTCTTTGGTTGTTCGAAAAACTACAAGCATTTCTAAGGGTTATATTATAACAAATTTTTATTACCATAATATAATATAGAAAAAAAATTATTGCATTTTAAATTATAACGGTCATTGAAATGCTTCCTAGCGAAACTTAATAACAGAATTTATATAACCTTCCACGGTTTCCGATCCAATTGCAAGTCACGTTTGTTGGCGTGTATTTCTATCACATTTTATACAAAAGCTGGCTTAGACAGTTTGTTAGGCAGGATTACGTGAGCACACAATTTTCTAAAAGATGCGCATCATGAGGTAAGACTCGCTCGTCGAGATATGTCACTACAAGATTGAAGGTAATAACGATGGTTTAAAGCCTAAGTCCTAAGGTACACTAAGAACAATAATTGTATTTAGTACTTTAAAATTATGTATTTTAAGTTTATACAAGCCTGGTAATTAAAAGATGGTAATATCTACAATAATATTATCGGTCAAAGCGATGAGAATACATAATAATATACTGAGTATATCTGTATCTTTATTGCAATAGAAATGTTTAAATCCTGTTAAAAACAAAAATAAGTGTGTTACGCTTATTCTTTATTTATCATGGTACAATCAAAAAGGAAAATGCTGAAACAGAAATTATGTCAGTTTATTCAACGAATATAAATATTATTACATGTCATCGAAGAAAAATCTTAATGGACCTTGTTAATTAGGTCAATTGTTCATACAATATTGTTACAGATCCTTATTAAGCATATGACACTGATGTGTTGGTATTTAGTCTTGAGATTTTTCAGTAAATTTTGTTAAGCTTTTATTATTTATCATCTCATAATGTCAATTGTTCTCATCCGCAAATTAAATTGTTTACTTCTGACATGTGAATCATTGATGCGATTAGCTGCCGTTTATGTAATTCAGTTAACAGTCGTTTGACAAACTCGCGACCATTGTAAGGAGACTCCGCTGAGCAATCGCGAAACTTTGTCAATTATCCCGGCCAAATATTGACCCGGGGCTAATCTATTCATTGGGCCACGTTTTATTTGTTGTCTAATCCCCACAAGGGTTTTTGTTAGGCAAATTTACATTTGATTCCGATGGTGCGGTTTGACCTTTTTGCGTTACCATTTTAGCTTAGATTCTTAAACTTTGGTTCTTTATGATTACATTTTAAATAATTCTAAAGCTCAAATACTTCTTTCAAACTGAAAAGGTAACTGGGTTCTAGAGACCAAGGTACCTTCAGGTACCTTAACATTCTGGTACTAGAATAAAGTTTTAATTTTTATAGTACTTTTACTATATTTATAAACCCCTACAAGACATAGTATAAAATAGTTTCAGATGTTTTTGTGAAAATTAAAAACCTCATCTAATAAAATGATATATTTCGGTGAAAACACTATCAACTCTCACTGTCCGTAGTGAGCAGGTAACATTCATTTAAATAACAATCAGTAAAATATTAAAAATATAACTGTCATATGATCTTGAATTATCGTTTCATTTCATTAGCTTTATTCAAGGATCGCAATAGTTTTTGGGATGAGTCTAATAAGGCCATCGGAGCTCTATAAACACCTAAGAGTTTCCAAGAAATATATCCTGTGAAAATTCCTTGATGGCGTCGTTACATCGCTCCCATAAACTAAGGTGAACCAGAGCTAGAGTCAAGACTTCAATTCCATAAGCAGTTTATGATAGGAGCACAAATTAACAGAGTAGGATCAGGATCAAGTATTCGGCAAGATGAGAATGCTAAATATAAGATCCATGCAATGAGTTTAGAGATACAAAACGAGTGGTTAGACATAGGAGATTTTGGCAACCCATTAGCATTAAAATGGCGCACCTTAATTCATGATTGGTCGCTAGCATTGCTAAAATTTTATATCAATGCGTTCCAAATGACTCTCTCAGAACAGAGCAATTTAGTAAAATGGGGTAAAGGTCCCGAAAAAACTTACTTTATGTGTAGGAAGGCAATGGGAAATGCTAAGCATTTGTTGGTGGGATGTAGGTTAGTCCTGGATAGCGGTCAATACTCGCGTTGTCACGATAGGGTTCTGAATATTATACGTGAAGTGGTTAGTCTTTCGGTAGCTAGAGCACAAAGAGAAATAGCTACAAATTAAAGATCAGTACGTTTTGTGAGAGAAGGCATTAGGGCTATAAAATCAAATTTTTCTTTCATCAAAATCTTTCTTTCATTAAAGCGGCTGCGGATTGGACTATAATGATGGATACGTGTAAGAATCAATATAAAATCCCAGAGGATATTTGTGCGACGGCGTCCAGACCGGACATATTTTTATATTCGCGAAATTTAAGGCGTGTTGTGATAATAGATCATATGGTTCCTTGGGAAAAGAACATCCCCAAAGACCATGCCATCAAGGTCCATAAATATTACGAGCTCACTAATGAACTCACTCGAAATAGGTTCGTCGTGAATTTGTACGTAGTAAAAGTGGGAGCGAAAGTTATAATCGCTAAATCTCTCTACAAACTATTAAAAGACTTAGTCCTGCTCAGAACTTATATCAATTTTCACTTGGAACATACTTCGAAAGCAGGCCTAGTAGGTTCTTTTCAAATTTGGTTAGGTAGAGAAAGGAAAACTTCTCCAAACGGACGGTGGAGGTGAGTGTTTACGTGCGTTAGATAAGGGCCCCTTAAATCTACACCTAGGTCGAAAGTCTCAGGCACTGTTCAAGCTCCTCTCCCTGCAACGCGATGAACTCGGCACCCGCACGGTGAATCATTTTTCACGCATTCGCCTTTCCATCCAGGCAATTAGATGTGTGATGTTCCATATCAGGTACAGTTGCAGCTTATTTTATCGTCTGGGAAAGACTGGTACTATGAAATTTCGGGCTTTTCACTTAGTTTAACCGGTCCGCTTAAGTAGACATTAGAAATAACATGGGACATAAAATCTTAGACTAGCTTTTTACAAAGAAATAATAAATTGTGACACGCTCTTTGATACGTTCCATAAATCCTTCAGCACAATTTTAATGTTTTTATTGAAAGTAATTTTAACGCTCGAAGAAAAATTTTGCAGCGCGAAGTAAAAAATGTTTTTAGATTTACTATTTAAGATTTTAGTCTCGTCTTGTCTATTTTTCGTTGACTCGGAAACTACAATAAACCTTATGACCATCTAAGTCTTGTCACACAACATATAACTATGCGGTCTATAACTTGTGAAAAAAAAATCTGCGAGTTGAAGAGAATCTGAAAAATAAAATGTTTACTGCTGTTGATTCACAAATCCAGAGTCTTGCTGGTGAATAAATTTAAGCTCTACTTCATCCTTGTGTCGATAACAGCATATGCACAAAGTAAAGTACATCTGCGTGAAGAATATGATTGTGGGTATCAAATGCTTTAATATTGCGCTTTTTAGTTAAATTGTAAAGATTTAGGCGAATTCAGGCGGTTTTGTTTGGACCACACATTCATATTTATAAAGATCTTAAAGAACTTTTCTTTTGAAGTTGAAATTTTTTCCTCTTTAATTTAAGCTTGACTCATTTTGTTGGTTACTTATATTTTAAACTAAGGGTCTAAGGGTACTAAGGGTCTAAAAGTTAGATAGGAAGCGAAATAGGAAATGATTGATCGACCTCCAAATACTTTAATAGTTTCGAGTTTACAAATAAGTAAAGAGTTGTACAGAGCTCTGACTTGAAAGAACTGTCTGCGTTGACGGAACGAAAGTACAAACTACAAGTTAGTTTTGATAGCTTATCATGTGTCATCTGATCAAAGATGTGGCTGTTATTAAAATCATTGTAATGTGATACGCATAATGAATTTGCCATGAACAAGGTTTATAATATTAAAAACGCCAACGAAAGAGTATTCAACCTAATCCGTTCCGTTGACACATGTAATCACCGAGGCCAACTTCATTATGCTCAATTCAACAGGACATTTTGAAGCAAGTTCGGATAAGCGAACCACATTAAGGCACAGCGCAGAAAAATACAATCCTTGCTGACATTAGATACGACGAATGGGATGATATTGATGTAGATTAATAATCGTAAACTTTTGTAATATGTACCTAATGAAATTCTTTATTTTAACAACTTTTTAGAAAAAGTATCTTGAATAGGTTAAGGTTTGATATACAGTATATTTACCTAATCCAAGAGCTTATTAGAATTGCATCATTTGGAAGATGGTTACTCAATTTTACTGTACATGACATCTAAATGCATCTAATTGCATTCTTTATCCATCAGCAGCGTCAATGAGAATATGATGTTGTTGCATCAACTATAAACCATCGAGGAAAGGTAAGTAAGGGAAAACGTTCTAAGATAATTTTATGCACACATACTAATTATCATCATAATATTATAACGTTGTTTGGTATTTCATATTTACATAATTGAAGGAGTAATAGCCAGGGCGGCGGATTGACATAGTTGTAACGGGACGTCCGACAACTAATTATAAACGTAATTAGTTCAACGACGCTGTAGTCTCTTCACAACTAGCTCAGCCCTAGGATGTCATAACTAGTTAAAGTGCTGTATAATTTTAAGTGTATTGAAAATACTTTTATTTAAATAATAAAATATCTAATTTCGTATAATTATGTAGCTTACATTAAAGTAACGCTGAACTAATACTTCAATTCAAAGTAATAAAATAATAAATGATAAATTCGTGGACACGTGCAGGATTCGACTTTGCAAGCTCTGGACTATCGCGTTCCAGTCGCTTCACCAATTCAGTCAACGTCTTCTGGCTCGAGCGGGTGAATTAAGTATACTACATGTTTAACCTTCACATCAGACTAAGTTGCCATCTATTATGTTTTAAAATTAAAGCAATGCGAAGCTAATAGGTACTTAAATTAATATTAAATGTAAAAAATCAATGTTTGCTTCTCTTTGTTAAAGACTGAAATATTTCGTAATAGTAATAGGACGTATAATATGTAATAGGTCGTTCTATAGAAAGGATGTTCTATGAAGACTGATTTACAAAAAAATCATATGGTCATATCAATAGGTCCGTGTTGATATATTTTATAGACAGGATGTGTTAAAAAATAATCATAAGAGTAAATACTAAGTGTAATAAACGAGTTTCTCTATTCCAAGTAGTTTTAGCATTATATAACTTAGAGTCGCCTCCGGGCACACGTCCTCGTAACTAACTTAATTTGTGTAGAAATATAGACACGGGTAAAATAGACGCCTCAAAATAACAGATCTTATGTGATTAATACGGCTGACCCATTTCCAAATCAATCCCAACTATGAACTTCAATTTTGCTTGTTTTTAGAGTAATTTTGCACAACCGTTCGAATTTTAACAAATTTGGTGATAAATATTTTGTTTTGTCAAAAATTACTTAAAGAGCCATTGAAACAAAAACGAGGTAAGAAGTACTTCCTTCTGGAAAGGAAACCCTAACTGGAATTAGTAATCCTTTATTTAATTTAAGAATAAATAAACATCGTTTGACTCAGTAAGTACGACTGAATATAATCACAAAAGTAACGAGAAGGTATGAAAGTGGGAAAAAGTAAAAACAAAAGTCCCTTTAAATCCCACCACCACAATAATAACAGCAATAGCCTTTAAGATAAGAGGCGGAGGTTGGAATGTCCACTTTCACCTTATTGCTTATTTAAATTCAACAACTAAAACAATATAAAAATCAAAAATTTTGAAAAAATATCTTTATGTAGTTTTGTTAAGTTGAGGAAAAAAATCACACATATAATAATATAATCAAGTTAAGTTTAACTTTTTCATCGTCTATGCTCCAAAGTAAAGGGGCTTATCTAATGTAGTTTGTGTTGAAGAAGGACAAGGAAGGAAATGTTTTTATATTAGAGGACTAGGATTGTGAGAGCAAAACGAAATATTTTTTTATATTTTACAAAGGACTGGTGATTTCTGTAGTCGAGTAAAGATTGGACTACTGAGGTTCCATCAAATGGCTTCCCATATGGTGTCTGAATGGCTAGCTCGCAGCCAGCACCACGGTAACTGTCACTTAAATGTCACCTAAATAAGTGTGTCCCTTTAAAATTAACATAATCTGATGATACGAACAAGGATTCAAATCATTTATTTTTATCGATGTAATTTAATATTTAATATTAGATTACATATATTGTTGTTTTTTATTAATCGATTCATCTTATTATTTTGCTTATAAAATAAAGTCATAATATTAGTATCAATGTACGGATTTTTTTTAACATATTCATGAACATTATTTTAAATAAAATAAGAACAATTACGATATTTAGAATCATATAATGATTGTGACCCTACATTCATGCATGAAGAGATTTGCATCGCGAATTGGGGACGATTCGATCAAATCACTTTTATGTAAGCGTGCTAGTTAACGGTCCCCTGTCAAGTCCTACCCCACCATGACTCCGAATAATATATGAAGAGATTCTCTCGGTACGGCGACAGGGAAAAAATGATTCCTAGCAAATCAATTAGTTTTCTGTTACGCTATGATTATTTTACGTTGTTAGTACTAAAGAAAGATATAAGGTTGTTTTAACAGTTAAGAATTTTAATGATACCCTCAATCTATTTATTTTTTTATAATTTTCACAATAACAACTTTCTTTAATTTAACAAACAAACAAAAAGTAGTGTTGTAACGGGAATTCAATACAAACGGCAGTATCTTCATTCGCCTGTCAACTGGAATCGACGACACACGAAATAAAAACATTTATTACCTTTAATAAACGTATACTCATATTGATTTACGATCAGGCTTTCGACTCTGAAATCATCGTAAAAATGTAATAAAGCCATGTTTTATGCAGTAAATTCATAATTTGCAATTCGGATGGAGCCATTATTCTTATTTGCGTCTTGCTTGCATTGATGTATTAAAATGACTTAGGATTTTATTATCAGACATCAGGCTTTAATAAAGGATTGTTTACGCGTTGTGAGATGTTTCAAAAATACACATAAAAGATTTCACTAGTAACATCAACGCATCTGCAGGCTATAAATATTATCTCGTAGTTCTAATATCACAATTTGTATAGGTAATGTTACGAAAACAAAATTACTGATGAATGGAAGCTAACGTGTCTATCGTACCGGCTATATAGTAAAGGACTACATTTCGCACCAAAAAATTCAAATTATCTATGTGAATAAAAACTGTAACTCATAACATTTGTGTGAGTAATAATTAATTAAGTCTACTAGGAAAAGCTATTTAGCAAAATATAACAAAAAAGGTAGCTGTAGATACAAATTATTTGGAACCCTCAAGAACTGCGATATGCGAATTAGCTCCAAAAATAATTTTATCTAGACATCACCTCCATCAGAGTATTATAATAATTCATTAATATAACTTTACTTATACAAGTATTAGAAAAGTTAACAAATT
Organism: Danaus plexippus; assembly: GCF_018135715.1. Taxonomy (NCBI): domain Eukaryota; kingdom Metazoa; phylum Arthropoda; class Insecta; order Lepidoptera; family Nymphalidae; genus Danaus; species Danaus plexippus. Next base: position 44,305 of record NC_083548.1, on the reverse strand, counting down.
ATTGTTGAAATTAAAACTTTATAGAAATACAACTTATTATAATCCTCCATTTTATTTCTATTAAGATAAAAACAATGTTTTATTTTGGCTGAATGCCCTCATTTTATGTGAATCGACTGTATAGTGCGAATTCGCTTTAACCGTGTTTATTACTGATTCATACTTCTAGTTCTTATGAGCTTGTCATAAGAGCTATATTCGGTTTGTATATTTTCTATATACCGGTACTGTAATTTAGTCCATATGCAAAGGAAATAAGAGCGATGTAGGTATAAATAAACCCAGTTAACCCTCGCATGGTGCGGAAGAGGAAGTCGTTAGCTGGTCGCTCTGACCCCTGCGGTGCGACTCCGAATGTCGCATAGGAGTAGCGAAAATATATTCCATTGTTCGGGAATCCTATCCTAGAGCCAAAAATATATTAAACAAAAAAAAGCTTCTTAATACAAAAACCCCGAAAGACCACCGTAACTTGCATTCGTGGAAAATATTAGAAAAATATTTTTCTCTCTTTAATTTTACCACATATATCGTAGGTGATTTTTCAATCATAACGACCCAAGTTTTTATGACACGTCTAATTAATTGTATATTGTCCCTTGTTTATAACCTTTTAAAGCGCATATTACAAATATAGTATTAAAATACATATATAATTAAATAGTATTAAAATACTTTTAACTTAATCGGATATGATATTTTTACTCAGGAAGTTATTTAAGAAAGACTATTATTTACCTAAAATCAAATCAAGCAATTCTTTTCGAAATACACATGACGTCATAAAGTACTTGTTATCTACGGGAATTTACATCAATTATTTAAAAAAGCGGTGAAAGATCAAAAACACCCTGATTAGTTTATCATAATAGGATCCACACTCTTCACTTCTTCTTGATTACAATCTTCCAATGTTCAAGATAATATAAAACTTATAGTTTAACCCGCTGCCTGTCTGTAGATATAAAAAAATCATGTAATTGAGTCTTTGCACATTTTATATAATGAATTAGAGTGTAAATGTACTGACTAAGGTACTCGTATACCTACAAACACTTTACTGAAAGTGTTCCAGATGTAATTCTAATACTGTCCCTACTGACAACCCAAATAGCATTAAAATTACTTCTAAAAATCTTACACAACTGAATAAAAAACAGCAACACAGTTTTTTTTCTCATGTATTTTATTCACAGTTTAAACAAAGTCATATTATTAATGTTGCAAGTGGATGGTTTGTTTGGTGTGTGTTGATATTTGAATTCTACAGTGAAATTTATTAAAAAACAAGTCACATACTAAGAATGCTATAATGAAGTCAATGCTATTGTTTTATCTAGTCAAATTTATTTTACAAAATTTATTCGATCATGAAATATGTATGTGCATATTACATATATCTTAAAGATCCTCATTAAGTAAAATGCTGAAACGATATTTAGGGTATAAACAAGACTATAATTTAAGTTCACAGCGCAGGCGATCAAATCTTGAGCGTATTTTAGTAAAGCTAAGTATATCCTGAGACCCAATATGTCCCATAAACTACGTAGCCGGTTTATCGGATTTTCTCGAATATCGCCTTCTACGCTAAAACACTCCTCGCAGTTCCTCGCCTCGCACAGGTATTCAAAATTCTGTTTGGGAGCACCTGACGAACGTGATTCATCTAAATATAACTGGAACACGGTAAAAGCTTCGCATAAAACTGTTCCGAACCTTTCTGTCACCTTTTACATATTAAATGTTAGAAATTATATTTTGATTATATTTAATATTTACGATTTCTTTACTTATAAATATTTTACTTTATTTCTGTTTTATCTCGTACAAAAAGAATCGGAGCAATCATTTAAATTAACTTACAAAATATCGAATACGAGAGCAAAATATCTAACAAAACATTCGAAATAAACTTTGCAGAACAAAGCAAAATTTCGTAAACAAATCCAATATTAGCAAGTTGAAAGGAGGAAGAGGAAAACGAAGGTGCAAATAAAAAGGGAAGGGTTAGCTCGTCACCGCGTCTCAACGAGCGTGTGGAATATCAATGACGACGAGGACTGACTCCCAACTTACATATGTATGGATATGTATTAATATGAATGAAATACGTCTCACATAATATTAAGTGCTTATCACACTTGCAGCTTACAGTAAGAATAATCAAGCTATCAACTGCCATTGCACATATAATTTAATTGATTAAGCCCGGTTCTAATAAAGTAACAAACACTCTCGAAATTATAACATCAGTTCGGATTTGGACGTGGTGCCTAGGAGAGCCTCAGTACAGTAGGCCACAAAAGATATTCTCATGGAATAGCGCACACCTAGGTACTTTTGTCTCTTATTTTTAAACTAAACGATGCTATTTTTATAATACGATAAAAATTAATAAATAATTTTATTAAGGACTTGTAACTCAATCAGATTCACAAAGTTTTCATCATTTATTTAGAAACGGTCTGACCATGAACGTCAAAGCTGAATTGGTTGGCGCTCCCAGTGACAGATGAGGGCGGAATTGAAAAATACTGGATAGAATTTTGTGGGGTCAGAATGAAGTTGTCGAACCAACTACCAAATATATTACGACGCTAAATCGGAGACGCTAAATCATTATCAAAAATTGTTAAATTAAAAAGCTATTGGGATACAATAGAAAATTTCTTATCATTTTTACTCGCTTCTATTTAATTAATTTAAAGAAAAATGAATACAACAACCAACATGTATACCAACGAAAACGTGCTATTATAAACTCGTTCGAGTTGTTTCCTACACCAGAGACGTCGCACAAATGACAACTAAATGTATTTAATACTAAATTAAACTATTACGATACCTAAGTACAAATTAAACGAGTTATGATTATAACACATGACTAATAAGCAATTATATTACAAGCAATGGTTATTCAAATTTTGTTTAGAATAGAAAATATAAAAAAAATAACGTATGTGTGAAATAAGGATTATTCAGCTCGTGGCAATCAAATGTTTTATAAATATTATTAGCATTACTAATAATAATATGCTTTCTGTTATAATAATATTAAAAAGTATATATTTTTATAAAGTATAAGTTTTGGTCTAGATTGTATCACTGAAATTAGTAACTGATTGAAAAAGTATCGGTACCATATATTTTAATGTTCTGTATTCGGTACACATTACCATAGTCTGGTAGTAAGAGTTGTGAATGATTCATACTAAACGTGGTTATGTTGCCTCTGTATTTTATTTTTATTATGTTTGATACTTTCATTGAGATATTGCTCTCTGAGTATGGCATAGTCTCTATTTCCATGTATCGACAAAATTTTTCGAAACCAAATATTTAGTTATTATGCTTAATATATCTTTTATGTTATCTGGAATGATGTTTTATAAATTTCCTAATTGTATATTATATATCTGATCCAGTTATACGTTTGTGATGATAGTATTTGGTGTGAAATTTAAAAATTTTCATTTAATAACATTTTTCTAGAACTGATCCCAGTTCTCAACAAGCTTGGTTTATATGTAGTATTCACTTGAGTCTCCTGTCAATGACAATCTCTGCTTTCTTTTTTTCTATCAATTTCATCAAAATCTTTCTTTTTTTCTAACAATAAATCAATTTCCCTGTAGTCACAAGTAAACGATTTCGTAGTCTCCTTCTCTAGATGTAAGCAGTCATGGCTACGTACTAAAAGTATTAGTTTGTAAGGACATCGATTTTGATTGATGTTTACGTATATCAATTTAATTTTGATTGCGTTTAAAACTAAAGCTAAATCGTGAGTCCATTTAAGAATATTGTTTATGTGACGTCCGACGCATGTGGCACAAGTGTCGTCAGCAAATACTTCACTCGTTTTAATCGCTTTAAAAAGACTATTTACACAGGTGATTTAAAGGAGGGGACCCAGCACCGACCCTTTAGCAGTGACTAAATGATTTTGCTATTTGTATCACCAACATTTGCTGAGTTCGATCTGTCATGGAGACAGTTATTATACCACAACAATAGATTCATCATCATACATTTTCAAAGAGCATATTATATTATCCTACTTGTTTAAACTCTATTAGAGATCGGTTGCTTTGTTATTAAAAAGTGTTTTATACTTAGAAATAATATATACTTGTGTTTGGTTGTCTAAACCTGCAAGTATCGCTATGCAGTGAACGGCCAGCGTCGTTCCGATGGCTGCTGCGTGTAGGTCTTTTATCCCTGTATCTAGCGTATATGTTTTCGATGCGTAGTTAGTTAAGTTTGTCATTATAGATTTCGATCTTCCACTGCTTTTAGGGCATACATATTCACCTTCATCTTTTTGAGCTTTCATACATAATTTCTTGAACCAAACGTATTGATAATTTTTTAATTCCTGTTTAGTATTTAAGAAAATACTCGCATTCATTTCAGTAAAAGCTTCTCTCATGAATACTCTATCGTTATTATTATCTGTTCGATAAATATCTGAGACTAAAATTATTGTTTTTTTAATCCGCTTTTATACAATTTTGCTGTGTTACTTAATTTCTGAGTTCAAACTTTCTGTTTTTCATCTGAATCTCAGCGTTTCTAGTTTGAAGTCAATGTAGGTATTGTTTGTATTCCATACGCACGCATCATTTCTAACAAATCACTAATTTCTTCATTATTTGTATAACACACAGTGCATCTTCGTCGCTTTTGTTGTCGTCGTCGTTGTTCGAGAGCTCACAGAAAGCTCACAGAGAGCTCACAGACGATTTTCTTAGTTATTTTATTGTTGGTTTTCTGGAATGCACAAATGCTGTCTACTACTTCATCGTATTTTGCGCTGTGAAATATTAGTGATTCATTTTGTCCCCGAACTCTTGTTCATAAATTTTGCTACTTATTTTGAAATATTACTAAGCAATATGCTGGCATTGATCTGTATAAAGATACATTCTTCATTACAGTATACAAAGGTATACTGTAATGAAGAATGCAAATTTTCTTGTTGAATCGATTTGCCATTCATGGTGAATTCAATCAAGACTGGATGTCACCTCCAGTCCAATAATTTGCTTATTTGTTAAACCGATACATTCATTATGGACATGCATAATTCGTTCATATTTATTTCTTTTCACTCCCGGAGATGATTTAGTTATGGATTTATAAGACACACAACACTGCGACGTGTGAATTTATGAACACCTACTACTTATCAACTTGAAGACTTATCGATGACTGTAATTACGTAATGGAAGCCTCGTATTATTACAAATTATATTATTTCTCCTCATTTTTATTTCCTTATAATTATTTCTCCTTTACATAACGAAGAAAAGTTCAATTTACTTACTTACCTTTTTTGATGATGTATTTAATTTTATCAAAGATTTATTTTCTTTTTTTTTATCCTGATGAAAGCTTTGTTTGAGAAAAAAAATTTCTACATGAAAATTTCTTCCAAGCTGATTTCGTCGTTCGATCGTGTTTTAACGATTAATAATCTTTTCATTCTCTTTCAAATTTTATCTCATATGTGATGATACCGATCTCGTTATATGCAAAGAGTTATTATAGTATATGTAAAAACAGAATTAAGTAAAAAAACTAGTTCAAAAAAACAACATAGGAACACGAAAGACAAAAATATTTTACACTTAAATACTATTTCTTAACTTAGCCAATGTAATGATAAATTCTAAATATCTGCACAAAAATCGACTAAACATGTAATGTAGATGTGACATGTAAACGAACACTGTTTTTATTGACTTTCTAATAATATAATTTAATATGCAACTACATATATATACAATTTCTTAATATTGAACTATCTTCTCATCCATTTCACCCAGGCGGAAATATTGAGGTAACAAAGTTTAAAAAAAATAAAGACGAGTTGATAACCTCCTTCTTCTTAAAGTCGGTAAAAACACTAGAACAGTCTATAAAAATAACCCTTTTCCTTGTTTTAGCTTCTTGATATCAGCGAGAAGGTATCGAAAAATATAGTAACATTTGTAATATGCCCAATTAAGGAAAAAACAGCAAACCCAAACCAATTTAGAATAATAAAAATTCTTCAAGTGTAGTGTTTCGGGAATTCTATAGCGATAAAACGATGACTCGGGCACTTCGTTATTTGAATTCTCAAATGAAAAAAGGGTCGTCGCTCGTCGGGCTGTCGTCAGTTACCGGCTTTGCATTCAACATGTGTATGATTGTTTCTAACTTTTATCGTCTACCTTAATGTTGCTATGTTGTAAAATAAAAATTATAACAACAAAATATAAAATCAAGTAAGCTGGATCAGGAGGATTCGTCGTAGTACTTGGACAAGTCCTCCCTAGCAAGACTTTAAACTGTACTGTTTTGCCTAAATGATATTAATTTTCTATACGACTAAAAATAATATATTTTATATGAACAAAAACTTAATAAATATTATTATTTTAAGTCAAACCCAAAAATCAAGTTCTGTATCACAAAAAGAAAACCATGGGGGAAAGGAAAATACACTAGAATAAAATAGAAATAAAGTAAAAAACAATCAAAAGAACCAAAGTAACAGAAAAGAAAGTTCTCAGCCTTCCATGGATTCACGGTGCGGGTGCCGGGTCCATCGCGTTACAGGTAGAGGAGCTTTAACAATACCTGGGACTTGCGACCCAGGTGTACGTTTAAAGGGACCCAATGTAACGCGCGTCAAGAACTCACCTCCACCATCCAAGCTGACCACCAAGCTCTATCTGACCACATTTGAAACGAACCTAATAGGGCTGCCTTTGGAGAAAGTTCTAAGAATGAATTGATGTTAGTTTTGCAAAGGCCCAAATCTTTAAATAGGCTGTAGAGAGATTATTATAGCTCTCGCTGTCACTTCTAAAGCGTAAAAATTTACGAAACTATTCATAGTGAGTTCGTTAGTGAGCTCGTAATACTTGTTGACCTTGATGACTTGGTCTCTGAGGATACTGGTTCCCCAAGGAACCGTTAACTCTATTAAAATTCGTAACTACAGAAATATGTATGGTCTGGAAGCATACGTACAAATATCCTCTGGGATTCTAAATAGCCTCTCATACGTATCCGTCATTACAGTCCAATCCGGAGCCGCTTTAGCATAAATAAAATAAGAAAGTATGGAAATTAGAGAATTGGTGTTCTGATCTTGATAGCTGATTTTTTTTTTACCCTACCAAATCACAATCCGTCTTTTCATATTTTTATTAATGACCTAGTCTTTGTGAGGTAAGGTCACTTTAGGATCTTCAGAACTTTTGAAGTTTTTCTAAATGAACTTCATTCCATTTTTAACTTCTGTGTCATGTATTTATCTCCGTTGGTAGATGCTTATTTATTATGTTTGTACATAATACGTGAGTCGTTTGCGTCAATTACTTTTCATTAATATGAGAGAGGAGACCGTAGCGGGATAACATCAGAATACAAATCTGCGTTCGATGTAAATACGAACGATGAGATTGAAGCTGCGTTAATCACACTGAGTAAGTCTGAGTAAGTAAAGAAAAGAAAAAAACGGAACTAATAAAGTCTTAAGACGTACACAGAAATCTGACTTCATGTATGAAGTACTGTGTAAGTCTAGTTTTTGACCTTCAAGGCGAATATTTAATTTTATTTATTTATTCAATATGATTAATAAAATATGAGAACTAATATTATTATTAATATTTTAACTATTCAATATAAAAGCAATAAATGTGTACGGCGTATCGTATTTTTAGCATAAATCGTACTTAGCTTAAGGGTGTCCTAATGAATGCGTTCGAAGGGCTCCGATGAATATTTAGATTTATAGACACCACGGCCCCGTCTGTGCCAGCCTGGGGAATTAATTCTAGTAGGTAACTTTCTCGTGACTGTCACTTTATTAATCCATAGGTAGTTTTATTCTCCTATTACTAAAATCATAAATGACAATGAACAAATCATTTGTGTTTTTTCTTTGTATTTTTGAACTAATGCGTCTTTTTTGCATCCTATTTGAAATGATTTCAACATGTTAATGTATATAGTATAAATAACAAAATATATTTTAATTATCTCTCTAGTCACCTTCCAGCTTCCAGCCGACTTGAATAACAGAAATCAGAATGACTCAAAGATAGTCCAATTACATGAAGCACTCTTGTTCTCTTTATGTTTTGTTGCCATTATTTTGTCATCCTCTTATCATGTTATCCTCTTCCCTATTTTTTAATTGGATTACTTGCCAGACGGAAAAAATATTTAATTGATATATTGTCTCAAGAATGTACATCATATTAGTTAAGATATATTTAATATTGGTATTTTTCTTTAATCGCCTGTATGTGACCCACTCTTGTTGTTTATTGTAATCCGTTTAAATCTCCATGGTATATCCAACGACAACAACAACAACACGTATCAAACTTTCAAAGGCCGTGGCTCTCTTTGTTGCGACATATTGCTTCCGCCTCCATCTATTCATATTAAAAATTGACTCCCTCTCACTCCTCCGTTCCTACACAGTTCCCTCTCAAATTTTGTATTTTAATGAGTTTCTCTTTGTAAAGTAAACAAATTACCTTTATGTCCGAACACTTTGCATTTATTTATTTCGCTTTGAATTCTGTCGCTATATGAGTGCTCAAACGAAACTGCAATTTTACTTTTAAAGTCTCGTTACATTCAATTTGCTATGGGAGTGTTTTTTTTTTTTATTATTAAAAAATCTGTATCAACTATTACTACCACAAAGTAATTTAAAAGGAAGATTTAAGGTTTTAGTTTATTTTCAAAGAATATAAAAACATACTACAACGACAACAATAAGTTTCAAAGGTCGCCGCTGTAGCAGTCGTGACATTTAATAAGTTAAAATGATGTGTTTCATGTTTTATTGCTGAAAGTTAATGTGGTAAAATCAACACAACGCAAGTCCCTTTTTTACTGCGTTATTTTTTCTACTGATTTTTATACGATTTATATTCAAAAACAATAACATTCAAGTTACAACTTGATTATTAGTTTATGATCCATTTTACAGATTTTAGGAAAATTAAAACTAACCTATACACAATCAGACTTTCTGTAAATTGCAATAAAAAGATGGTGTTGTTTAGGTATTGATGTCCAATGTCTTTATAATGATTTGTGATTATTTAAATAGCTTAAATAGTTATTAATTGTGACCTTATGATTATCATTAAACTTCATATTTCGACATGATGAATTTAAAGGCAGACTAGAACGAGAGCCTTCCAGGAGGAAGCTTATCTAAAAACAAGCACAAGCAAAGGCTTAAATAAAAAAGTGCATGTGAGCGGGAGTGCTTTATTGGTAACTGGATATTATAACCAGTTATTATGTTTGTAGATATATAAACCACTGACAGAAGCATTGACATCATTGGTTTATGACGTCAATGTTCTAAAATCATTCCTATTAGAGTCATCCTTTAACGTTCATACATACATATTTTCAGATATTCATAGATAAATTATAAACTGATATATATATATACGAGCAGTTACCTGTGACCCCGTCTGCTTTAAAAAAACAATGAAAAATTTTTGTATCACCGCATGCATCCCACCTCCCACTTGCGTGTTATATCGCTTAATTTCGGGCTCGAGATAAAAGCAGCCTAACTTATTCCTCATTACATGAGCTACCTGCCAATAAAAGTCTCGTCAAAATCGTCCCGCTAAAAATAGTAACAAATAGTAAAAAATTATTTTAGTGTATGTATCGTCCATTTATTAATAGATTATTTTAATTTCATTACAACGGAAAACACTTAAATTATTTATTTCCTTACTTAAGTTCACACATATTTTTATTGTTTTGTAAATAGTCATAGGGACAAAATGGTCTAACAGCCACTATTTCTTGAGCTTTCAAAGTTACTTAAATGGTAATTTATGAGACGAAACCTCTCAGCATTCCATAGATTCACCATGCGGGTGCCGGGTCCATCGCGTTGCAGAGAGAGGAGCTTGAACTGTGTCTGGGACTTGCGATTCAGGTGCAGGTTTAAGGAGCCCCTATCTAACTCGCGTTAAACGCTCACCTCCACTGTCCAAACTCCTCTAATTATCTAACCAATCTTGAAACGAACCTGCTAGGGTTGCCTTCGATGCACGTTCCAAGAATGAACCGATGTTAGTTCTTGACAGGCCTAAATCTTTTTGCAGGTTGTAGAGAGATTTGGCTATTATACGTCTCGCTACTTCTACCGCGTATAAATTTACAACGAACATATTCTTAGTGAGTTTGTTATTGAACTCGTAATACTTGTTGACCTTGATGGCATGGTCTTTGGGGATGTTGATTTCCCAAGGAACCGTGAGTTCTATTAGTACAACGCGCTTTAAAATTCGCGAGTATAAAAATAAGTCCGGTATGGAGGCCGAGGCACAAATATCCTCTGGGATTCTATATTGCTTCTCATAAGTATCCATCGTTATAGTCCAATCCGAAGTCGCTTTAATAATACAGTAAGACTTGACGTTTGATTTTGTAGCCCTAGGGCCTTCTCTCACAAAACCTATTGATCATTGGTTTGTGGTTATTACTTTTTGCGCTCTTGCTACCGATAGTCTAACTGCTTCACGTATGGTTTCTAAAGCCCTATCGTGACGACGCGAGTACTGACCGCTATCTAGGAATACCCTACATCCCACCAGCAAATGCTTAGCATTTTCTACTGCCTCCCCGCATTGTAGCAAGTTTTTTCGGTACCTTTGCCCCATTTCACTAAATCACTCTGATCTGGAAGAGTCATCTGAAACGCATTGAGATAAAATTTTAGCAGTTCTGGCGACCAATCATGAATTAAAATGCGCCATTTTAGTGCTAATGGGAAGCAAAAATCTCCTATGTGTAGGCACTTATTCTACCACACCCATAAATGAACTAGTAAACAATACTTATAATTTTCAGTTTAACTACAGAGAGTCACTCAACACCAGACGTTATGAACCAATAGTTAATTGATAGATGAACAAATGAGAGCAACACCCGCCTCACCTAATTATGAACTAAACTGAATTACTGTTTCATATTATAAACTCACTTTTTATAATATACCTCTAAAATTCTTCTGACATTTTGTCTCTCAGAATATTCAATGAGGATTAAATAATAGATTTAAATGAAACTAATATATTTTGGATATACTACGCGGATTTTATTATTTTAAAAAACTACATAAGCGCGACGTTTCGGTTACTTTTCAGCAACCATGATCACGGGCAGACGAGATGTGAGTGTCTGTCAGTTGGTCCTTGTTATGTACCGATGCTCCTCTTACTTAACTAGGGTTAAAGAACACATCTCAGATATCAAAAATAGGCGCGCGTCGAAGTCAGCAGTGTGTGAACACACAATGGACAAACCAGGCCACTACATTCGGTTTGATAAACCACAAATCCTCGCTCGGGAAAACAAGTATATATCGAGGTTAATTCGCGAGGCTATTGAAATTAAAAAACATCCCAATTTCAATAGAGAAGATGGCTGGAATCTATCAAGCACCTGGGACCCCCTTCTTAAAAATATAAAATCCCATGTCCGTAACCACAACGCAGGACCTCAAGACACCGTAAGCGCATTCTACCGGCATCCAGAGCGATAAAGGTGGCGAGTTTAATATTTTTCGAATATATTTTGTATCAATGCCTGATAAACATAATCCTTCGATGTGCACAAAAAGCAATTTTGCTAAGCAAATAAGAACCCTTACACTAAGATTTATATATTTAATTAAACATTTCAATTGCTTTCTAACGCTTCATACTTTATTTTCAATAATTAATCGTTCATTATTATATCTGACGACATAACTGAAATGATGTTTTATTTATTGAACATGATGATCCTTTAGCACCTACTGGTGATGGAAATTATTTAATTTTTAAAAAAGTAGCTTCTTTTACATCAAACTATTATAGATTTGGATGAAATCGCCAATGTTAGAGTGTTGAACTAAAGGGAACAGACTATGAACTAATGTTTAATATTAATTTTTTCCAAATATAAATACAAAGATTATAGCCTTGAGTTATATGACAGAACAACATTGGGTTCCGTCCTTTCCTCCCGAGGAGATCCTCAGTTAAGGGTTACGAAATCTTTGTCTCTCGTCGATTGAAATAAATGTATAAAAACAAAACATATATGCAAACCTAATTAAAAAACAAAGACAATGTCATTTGGATTATTAAAACTCCATTCCTTAGTAACTTCAGTATACCGTAAATAACACTGTTTATCGATATAAAATTAAATATTTAAAATCCAATACATTAGCGTATAATCTCAATCAGATGCAAATAAACTTATTATCATCGCAATAATTACATTGAAAATAGGATTATAACATTATTATCTAATTATAATGTATCGTTGAATAAAGTTATCGCGATGACAGATATAATTAAAATGTCATTAACTAATTAATACGCAATAAAAGTCGATATAAATATACAACATAATATTAAATGAAACAAGTAAAATATCGATCGATCAAAGTGCGATAAATTTGTTTTATTTGTTATGAGTTTATTATAGGAGTTCCTATCTACAGCGACTGATACACATCTGCTGTGAGAACGAATTCTTTTTACGCAGTTTAATACTAAAAGAAGATAAAACAGCTCGATTTGGAAAGATGTTGCTATTGGTGATGATCAAAAATATTTAAAAATATACACAACAATAAAAAATAAGATTTAAACCTAAAGGTATAACATGACTAGTAATAGAAAAGAATTCTTTCCTTGACTCTTAAATTTTTTAGTCGGTCATTAATGCATCTATTAGAAAAGGCTTCGGATAAATATTCAAAAAGAACAAATAAATAGTTTAACATGTTAGATTATCATTGGAAATAAAAGTATATAAGTATCAAAGTGTAAAGTCGCTTGAGATGATCGTCAACACTTTATAGTGAGGCAGTGAGCTGTGGAAAGCGACATATGAAACTGTATTAACATAAAAATGTACGGATTATTTTATGAATGCGAACTTATGTAAGCATCTTACAAAGTTTAAAGAAATCTTTCGAAGCTTGTTTAACATTCAATATGTGATTTTGTACATAAGTTATGAGTCTGTACCGGACTGACAGAGATAAGTAATTCGCACATTAAAATTATACGTTTTAATTTATATTGTTATTGCTAAAATTTAAAAATTTCAGATAAATACAAAAATGTATACTTTTTAAATTGCCAACAAAATATCTTGAATAAATATTTACATTCTCTCTATTTATTGAAAAATAATGGAATGTGTGAACATGAAAGTAATCGTTTCAGTAGGCAATAACACAATATAAACCCTTTGACGAAGAGAGAAGACAATAAACATGACTACTGGTGAGCCCCTATGAGCCACTGCAAACATACCCTCATACACTTGTTTATTTTAATTTAAGGGCTTTACAAGAAATTAAATTTTCAATCACTCTTTTGCAAATATTTGATTTAGAACAAGCGAATACAATTGATATATAATTAATTATCATTCCATGTTGCGATGGCTGATAAAACGATTATGATACAGTTACGATATAATACCTCAAGTAACATTATTATCATATCACGGATGACATAAGTCATGAAATTCTTAGGTAACGTAACGAAACGTAAGTAAAAGTTAAAATATTTATAAATAACAGTAATTGTGGCAACGTTTAGTAGATATAATCAAAGACAGACAGGTGATAAATGAAGTCCTTGGGGACGTTTATTGAGTTTAGTTTACTGTTTCAGTTGTTAGTTAATAGATTAATTAATGGGAAATAATTCTGGACCACAAAAGAAGTGAATGTCTTTAAATAAAGTTTGAGTTAAATTTATTATAAATACACGGCCCGATACTCTACGATAGAATCTTAAAGTGATAGTTATCTAATAGGATAAGATTTCTAATCCATTTAATCAGCTTATAGTATTTATTATTATCAGTATGTAATTTGTGGTCTTCCATTACATAGATATAAGGATTCAAATAATCGTAAGTAATAGATATTGCATGATTATCATTATCATTTTAATTTGATTGAGTGTAAGGAACAATAAACTAAATTAACGAGTCTTTTTCAATGTATATCGGCGTGTTTCAATATTTCCTCTGTACAAACATTAAAGGCAGCATCTGTCGGTTCCTCCCCCCTGTTGCGGATATTAAGCGCCGGCGACTCAACGCTAATTAACATGTCTCCCTCCGGCCTCCGGCCAGGGTAGTCATTTTTAAGAGCCGGTTTTTCTTTGTCAGCCTGGAACGCGATAAACTCCGAAGAACGAAATTCTTCACGGTCATTATTGCGCGCCTTTGTGTCCACAATTACAGACTCAGCAGGCCGACTCTTAAATTAATCACAATGATAAATAAAACACTGTTAGCTTTAATATCTTTTTATTAAGAAATTTGAGTTAATAACTTTACTTTAGTTATAAATTCATTCTAGCGTAATGTCTAAACAACCTGCTTGCAAGTACAGTCTGGGCCGTAAAGCCTCCGCCTCGCGTCTAACAATTTACAACTACCTCTCATATATTATATATTTAACTATATATAAATATATATTATATACTTTACATGGATCACTTCAGTTGCATTGCTTATTGCTATAGTGAATTGCCGTGGCGTTGTCTGCCCGGCACTAGAATGCCTCAGACTTTACCTTTAAATATCAAAAACTTTAGAACATTGTAACAAATGAAAATAAAATAATCGTTGCACAAGGAAAATAATTTCAACAACACAAGTTACGATTTTTTAAATGTTTATTTACACCGTATTCTGTATGTAGAAAAGTTATTAATAAAAAATTACTAAAAGATGGGCTAAGAAAATCTAGATTCCATATTTATACTTAAATTCGCTTACATTTTAAATCGATTTTAATGAGACCAAATCATTTCATAAAAGAGATTACAAATACTTTAAGAATAAATAAGGAATTAAATCAATTAACTAGACTGTCTTAAATGTTTGCAAACGAAGACGATGTACTAAACGTCTCGCTGTAATAATAACCTGTCATATAATTCGTACTGTTTCCCAAATCGATTTTCAATTGTATTTATATAATTGTATGTCATAATTTGGCACAAGAAGTTCTATGGAAAAATTCCTTTAAAATACAGATATCACAAGTAATCAAATATGATAATTTTAGAAAATGTCCATCATTATATTACAATAATAATATCATTATTACAGTTACCTAAATATAACGAAAATAAATTTCAAGGCTCAACTCTCCATCTCAGGCCATAGAGACTACAAGGCATGTTCATATTATACAAATGGATACAAAATATCAAGCAAGGACACAAGTGACAGATGTAGCTATAAAACAATATCCTTAGTATATTCTCAAGCTAAAAGCTAACGCTTTTTACGATTTTCTTTCACTAATTTTCAATCTTATAATATTGACGAAAATTTATGACTAAAAAACGTTGCAATGTGCAGCATTTAGCTTGGCTTGTACTAAGGTATAACTCACCCGGGGGACAGCCTTGGACGGATCGTACTTAAGACAAAATGATGACAGGTTTGAAGTGTGGGTTGTTATCGTACTACACATAATAATAGTACATAAAGCTCTCGCTATCGGATGTGATGAGATAAATTAAGGAGACTAGAATTAATTCATCGTATGACTAGTTACAATAGATAATAATAAGATTATAAATTATAATCAGTACAAAATTATTTCTCCAGCCTTGTTTACTTTAATACGAGCAGGAAACCTTTATGAAGTCGACAAGGTGTAGATATATAAAATCTAATTCACTCGTTACGAGTTGGAATTGAGATGTGCCATAAATCTAAGGGAGGTTGGAATAGTGTTGTGGCTGAGTGGATCGCAGACCCGCAGCAAGCCGAGGCGCCAGCGGCTGATATTCTTTGCCAGAACGCGGACGCAGAGTGCTCGTCGTCTGACGCAATACCCTTATCACATTAATAAATGTTTTAGTAATTTTCAGTTCCAATATACTGTTACGGTAGTTTTTACGGTTTTTCTTGTTTAAAACTCTAATAAAAATTAATTTGTATCTTAGCATTATACTTAACGAATCTATTAACAATAAAAATTACACGTTTAATTAACTTAAGGAATTAAAAATTAGGGCTTTACCTCATAGTGATTGGTGTATCAGATGATGAATGTGAAGAACAAATAGACAGCGTCTCGATGTAGTCTGACATATCAGAGGTACCGCTGGACGTACTATTTGTATCCATAACTACTATAAATCAAAATATATGTTATATTAAATAATCCTAAATATATATTTTCTTTTTAGCATTTAAAAGTGAGTCTGTTACCTCTTAATGGCTTAACATTGAGAACTGGAACTTCTGCCTCGGCAGAACAACACTTGTGCGTTGCCGGGGGGGAATTTCTTGTACCTCCAGAAGATCTTGAGCGTCGAACAGGTGTGCTTCTTGGAGAGTCGATGGCCCTCCTGGCAGTACGGTATCGACGTCTTGTTGCTGCTGTAGTTGCAGGAAGTTCAAAATCTGCAGCGCCAGGCGCTGCTTCTCCACGCAATGACCAACTCGAAACTCCTGAATCATTAGAACTTGATGAATCCCTATTTCCACCAGCTGTAACTGTTATGCCAGCCTTTACTTTAGATGCTTCAGAGCTATCAGCATCTGAATGTTTACTGGTAGCACAATCGCACGTTGCACTTGTTTCGCGAATTCCTATATCACGTAAAGTTTCTATAGAAGACGCTGAACCTCTGCTACCTACACTTCCATCAAATTCCTTAACATCATCAAGAAATCTTGAAGAATCAGCTGAACTTGAACGTTTTCGATATTCAGGACGATTGTGAGCAGGACGTAGCTCTATATGTTCTCCTACAGAGGTCATACTAGGCTGAGTCTTTTCAGGACCACATAATGTTGGGTTACTAGCTGACTTTTCGTCAAGCAGTCTATTAATAGGACTTTTTGTTGGGTATTTTAAAGTATGAAAACCAAAGGTTCCTATTGGCGACATTGGAGTATACCCAGAAGGCAGTGATTTTTCCGGTTCACTTTTATTGTTTTCTAATGAATTTGGTTCCATCATTAGATATTCGTCATTGGTTTTTTTTCTGTGATTAGGGCCACAGTCTTGTGGGTGACCACATTTTCTACACATTGGTTTATCCCCTATCGTGGTTAGACACATCATTGGTCTCAAATTAGAACTTAGCGCATCAAGTTCTGACTGTGTGACGCCAGCTTTTCTTAAAAGATCTTTGGCATTTTCATAATGTTCTAAGGAAAGCGCAAAATTTAAATTTTCATAGTTAGCATGAGGTCCTTCATCTACTTCAATGGAATTTGAATCTCGACTGTGTGTCATTTGATTCTCAGTATATAGATAAATATCTTGAGCTTTCCTTTTTGTTTTGCGAGAAAGATCTACAGTTGCATATAATGCACTACGTTCATTTATGTTTGGTTTTAAATTTTCCTTGTTCGGCACTGTTGTTTCCTTTTCCTCTACACTTCTTTTACAATATGGAAGTTTAATCCAATTGTTTGCCCAATCTGTTACTCTCTGACAAGGACAACTAACTGGTTGTAAATTCTCATCGGTATCTACAATTGTAGGTTGCTTTACTTTCTTACCCAACTTTAATAAGCATCCACAAGGTTTCTTTAGTATAAGAATATTAGTAGTGGAACTTTTAGTTATTTTGAAAAGTTCGTTATTAAGACATTCTTTCAGTCGTTTTGGCGTGTCATAATACTCCCCGTCAATCTAAAACATTATATAATTTCATGTCTCATTCTTATTTATTAAAAGTAAATAATGAAAAAAATGTATATATATTTACCTCGGTAGATGGTATTTTTGGTACGTCATAATTATCATAAGGATCGACATTCGTTGTAGTGTTTTCTCCAATCGATGATAGCTGTGCGTGACTGAATGATCTTATTGGTAACGGCATTGGTGGTTTTCTGGTAATATTTAACTCTAATTTAGAAGGCTTCGGGGGACGATCAGGAGGCTGTTCTGACGAACATCGACAAACTTCTTCTACCTGATTTCCTTTACGTGTTTTTAATTCATTGCAACCAAGTGCATCATTTGTAGAAACATCATTGTTTGTTTCATCCACCGCTTCCATAGTCCAAGCAGGACTGAAATGTTTTGCACCTGGTGTTAAAGCAGCGGTAGATGATCTAGATAAAGCACCTAATTTTGATATACAGCTCATACATCTTTCTAGCATAACATTCCCATTGCCATTCCATGGGTTCATATCTGTTCCATCGAAGTTTTCATTTACAGATACCGTATCGCCTAGACCCATTTCGTTAATATTTGTTCTCTCAGCGGAAGGCCAGTAAGGTGATATTGCACCTATTTCATCTAGACACGGATCTTCATACAGACGTAAATCAGAAGGCGGAAGAGATCGATCAATGGTATTAAGTTCTAATCTTCGAAGATCAGCCTTTTTTAATGACTTGCTCGATGTAGGACTATTTAAACCTAGGAAGCACACAATGTAAAACAATTTTTAAATCATATTCTAGTTATTCCATATAATCCATAAAATAAGATAATTACCTTCATTTTTTCTGTTATCCAGTGGGCGCCGTCTAGGTGACAATTGACCCCTAGAAGCTAAATCAAAATCTTTTGCAATTTTAGTTGCTTGATCGGTAAGTAACACATGTAGTCCTTCACCTTTCCCACAGTGCGAACCACCCTCAAAACAGAATCTACCATCGACGACGCCATACCGTCTACACAAAGAACACGATGATTTTATTAAGAAAATATATAAATATATTTGATTGATCCTAAAATTTTACCTCAGATGTGCAATCTCCCACACTCCGAGAAGTCTTGGAGGTACACCAGATGTTAGTGCAAATCTACTTTGATGGAGATGTAGTCGAGCCGGACCAGCAGGCAGTCGCTTGCCGGTTGCCGACCCACTCGCAGAACCCACTAACACTAGATGTTGTATCGCTTCACCTAGTTGAGCGTTAACTTTAACCTTAAAATAAATAAAGTACCGAAATATAATGTGATATTTAGATTACCCACAATAATAATAATTTATAAATAAACCAAATATTTGTTATTTTTAAATTTTTCCTTAGCAAAACAAGATAACAGTCTCGGCTAGAACGACTGTAAAGTAATTAATATACTTACACAATATATTAATTTATATTAATTCGTTTTAGAAGCATTTATATATATTTTTAGTACCTGCCACTGTATTAGCCGTTCACGTGTTTCAAAAGCTAGAACTGCAGTAAAGTCTCGGCAGAGCAGAGCGATCGTGTGTGAGTGTTTGTCGAGAGTGAAACCGACCTCGCAGCCGAGATACTGTTGCAATGAGAGGGAAGCTTTGCTCGCTGCACCGCCCCATCGGGCTTTAGAGTCCCGGTAAACTTGTAGATGAACGCAGTCTAAGTAAAAGAAAGTAATTTATGACGTGTAGACACATATTGCATTCGGACAAATTTACCCGAAATGATTATCACGTTGTACTGTATTTTTTGGTCATTAAAAAAAAATTATGTTGTTGAACCTCGAATACAACAAATAAAAAGCAAAATTCCGTTGGTCAGAAGATAATAATATGTTTTGTAGTACAACTACAAGATTTGAAAACTCACTAAGTTCATAATTTAAGATAACATAGAAACATTACAGGAATAATAGAAGCAACATCTTCAAATCACATAAATATGTCATTTTATGTTAAATACTTTCCGGAGAAAACTGTGTGTTTTAAATTTGTATTTAGACTAAATCAGAACTTAGAATATCTCTTGTTATTTTTTATAAACAACATTTATCTCATTCAATCTGGGAATTTTACAAACATATCTGTTATTCATGTACCCAGATGAGAAATACAAGCTACGAGTATATGCTACAATTCATCGATCTGTAATAAAAAAACGAAAGATAAATAATCGTACAATGTAGTTTATGAAGTCGAAAATAAGTCAGATAATAGTCATAAAGAAGAAAGTTATGAGTCAGGATATCACTAACATATTTCCGTGAATCTTCCGATATGTTACCCGTTATACATTTTTTTATTTCCAAACCAAACATTTAGTTTACTCTTTTTAAATTAAATGTTATAGGTTTCGTGCAATAAAGTGGAACTGTGATGCCACGATGAGTGCGTGTCGGCTGAAACGTCGTCAATGTAACAACGAAACATTGTTTAAAGGCTGTTTACCTCTCGGCTCTCTGCAGCATTACGATAAAACTCTATCGACTGATAAGATTGAAAGTAAGATGATCTTCAAATTTATATTTTGTAATTGATTTGCTTAATGGATATCATCATGAACTTGACCATTTAGATAATTTTTTTTGTCAAGAACTAGAAAATTAAGATTCCTATCTTAAAACTCTGTTAAGAAATAAAAACTATTACTTTTATGCCATTTCAACTAAAAAAGATAGTTTTTGTGAAAATTATTCAACCCCGAAAAATCATAGACTATAATAATAAACTAAAAGGACAAATCATTATTTTCTTCAGTTCCATTCCCCTGGTCGGGTGTCACTAACTTGTCAAAAAATTAACAACCTTGCTATTATATTGAGTTATCTACTTCCAGTACAAAAGCGTAAATTAAGATGCTATTACATTTCAAATTCACGGGTAATTCTTATTTCCAGTTAGTATTATATAAATGAAATATGATTACATATAAAAGTATATAAGTGTTGAAATGTATTGTAAAGTATGTGAACCCAAACTATTCAGATAAACTCAAAATAAATCCACATGATTTTAGCAAACGCAAGTATTTTGTTTAATTGTGGAGAAAACTATTCTTGAATAATATAATATAAAAATCTTGTAATGACACAAACACGTAATTTCAAATTTAAATTAGTGGTGAATCCTCTTAAATGACGTAATGCAATGCCGCGGCGCCAATTAATACGTTTAAATAATACGGACTTAAATTAAAACGCGATCGTTAGAGGCGTGGGTGCAATTTGCGTTTTAGTTGGAGTCGTTTAATTAATGAGTGCGTTGCCTTCAGCCCAGCGCCAGAACACCGCTGGCGACGTAGTCGCTTGTCTGTGATCACTCTCGTTCATGTCGATACGTCTTGTATAATATGACACTCAACAAATATTTATTTCAAGAGATCCTACTAAGAAACACATGTAAAAAATACAGGAATATATATGTAGATACAAACCGACATTTAACTTATAGAACTGGTTTTATTCTATGAACTAACTACAAAATTCAAAAACTAGTCATCATTACATGTATGTTCCTATTAATGTTTATAACAATTAGTAATATTCAACTGCAGTACCTGCGACCCTTCACCAGCTCCTGCTCTGTATACCCGAGACAATCACACCCTAAATCCTCAGACACCAAACCGGAGTAACCGAGAGGTCACGTATCGTGCCGTGATTGATGACAAACTTCGAAATGTGAACGTTATTAAGCAGAAGCAATAACAAATCATTTTATAAAAATATAAATTTGCTTCTCTCCCCGTCTTTACTGAAGCCCAGACCAAATCAGAAAAATCTCTATCTGTACAGATATATATACAGAGGTGTACACCAAATAACACAAAAGTTTTCTTTTTTACTTATAAAGAAATAAAACACTCTAACTAAAGAATTTTTTTATAAAAAATATCATTCATAACGACCACCTTTTCCTAGTTTAGTTTGAAAAATTGTAAAAGAAAAAGTAACTAATAATTGCCAATGCTCAGATTTTATAACACTGAACTGTGTTATTAAAAATCATTATCATTCATACTGTAAGAAAGTTTATCTTAAAAAAACTTAGATGACGTTGTATATGGCCATGTGCCGGATTTGAACATTTGAAGTCAGTTTTTTTTTCAATACAATATACACATGAAGATAGTACACAGTTTAAATACGTCCGTTGGAACACGTATGCGGTCTTTGTACATGTGTCATATAGGAGACCTCTCACACACGGGATGATTGACATCGTTATACTCCCCGGGACAGGGTTATGGAACTGATATTATTTAACAATACTTTATACGATAAAATTCGTGTTCTACCTCTTTTTACTAAAATGGCTCACCAGACGTTTTATGACTTAATTATCATAAAAAAAATATTCTCATAGAGTTATAATTCATACAGATCGAACAGAAATATTCGCAATTTGATTACAAAAATGGTATGTAAAATTAAACACACAAAATCGCGCGGAAGGAAATCTTCAAAATAAAAGTGAATTGTTACCGAGATTCCACTTACTTGTTAACAAGAACCTTATAGGTGTGATAATAAGTATCAACAATCAACAATGACACAGCTCTCTTGTTTAATAATTTATATTTTACGTAGAAATATATTTCTAAAGTAAAAAACTTTAAAAGAAATCTCGTTACATCAATATACGATGTAAAAACAAGATTACTGAACACGGAAATATCGCAATTTTGTAAGATTAGGAATTTTTTGTTTGTGTTTCTACTTTTGTAGCTGTAGTACGGGGGCTCGACTTTAAAATATACGTTATTTGATAAACTTTCTCCCAATGGGCGTTCAATGATTTGTTACAATAGTTAATTACGTTATTATTTCATAAAGAGACTAAGAGTGAAGTATAGAGAAGCAATGTATTACCATATCCATAGACTGTACATATTAAAATTATATTGAAGTTTAGTTTCGATAGAAAGGTACATGCTTTCATTTATTTTTCATTTCGTATAAAAAATAAATCATATTTGTTTTCTTTATTTGTATAATCGTCATAGATTAAGTCGACATACAAGTATCCTGGATCAAAGTGACATTTGCTTGAGTATATTTCTGTATCCCTCAAACGTATTTATGATAATTACCAAAAGAAAAAATCCTTATGTATGCCTGTCAATTCTACTAAAGTATACATTGTTATAAATGTCAGCTGTCAGCAAATACATGATAAGATAATAATGAGGTGCAGATAAAGTCGGCGGGAGACGAGGGCTCACCTGCGACCGGAGACAGTTTCCTCATCACGCACCAGCGAGACTTCCACTAAGAACAAACATCACATGTCAATAAAATTGGCTTAGTTTATCGATAAAGACGAGATAAAAATATCCGTCTTAGAAATTACATAACGACTTCGTGAACAACTCGTGAAGCTCGAACACATTCTCTTATCCTGACTTGTTATACATTTATGAATCATGACTTATTTGAAAAGCTAAAATTCCAAATTATTTGATTGAGATTGATAATTATAAAAACTCATTTCTTTAATTTGATGGCAATTGTTAAAAAACTCATTGCATAAAGGTCATGAGAAAAGTTTTTGTACGGATTCGGTTAAAATATTTATAAATGTATACGTCAGAAAGAAGAAGAAGAAAAACAGACGTATATTATTTTAATAATAATATCTTTTTAATAATACCTTTTTTCCGTCCCGAAATTTAACAGTGCCTTCTATGACAGTGTTATCGTCCGCCATGATTGGAAAGGTGTCAAAGTACAAACGTTACTGTGACAACAGTCGCACGATGGTCGCGCGATGGTCGCACGATGGTCGCACGACGGTATCACGACGGTACCTCAAGAGTCACGAGGCTACGGTAGGTGCACCACCTACCGCCAGCGCTCTCGCCGTGTGCTTCTCGCACCCATCTCTGCCAGTTCTAGTCACTTTACAAGATTTTTTTCATATTTCTCTGCAATATTAATAGTCGCTGTTGAACGATTTTAATAAAAATAAAAATATGTAGTTTCGTTATACTACACTGTGTGAGTTTACTACTGAATAATATAAGTTTTTATCCTAACGTGCTGATAATTAATTGTAATTATTTAACAATCATAATGAATTGTATATATTTTAGTTCGCCTCAAGCTTGGAATCGTGTTTACATTTTGAGAAATGATAAATACATTTAAAAATGCTATTTTATTTAGACTAAAAATTTAAAAAAAGCAGTTTTAGAATATTTCCAATCGGCTTAACATTAGAATACTCTTGCCTTCAATTATATTTGAATAAATTATAAAAAAAATCATATAAGTCTCAAAAAACTTAGGATAATCATCAGTAATAGCTCAAAATATAATATTGTGTTGGTTTAGGACGATGATTAAAAATGTTTCGTATTAAACCTACCGAGAAAAACTCAGCAATATCAATGACGAGGCAACGAATAATAGCATTAGAATATAAAAAAGAAGAGGAATCATGATATCTTAGGTTTTCGCGAGTATTCATTCAAATAATAGTTTTATTTAGGATAAAAAATGTTAAACGTAATTTGATCAAAGTTTAGTATAAAAA
The DNA here is from genome assembly GCF_018135715.1 of Danaus plexippus. Lineage (NCBI taxonomy): Eukaryota > Metazoa > Arthropoda > Insecta > Lepidoptera > Nymphalidae > Danaus > Danaus plexippus. The sequence goes on along the minus strand of NC_083548.1, from coordinate 19,997 downwards.
TACATATTTTGATAAACAAACGCACTCACACTCTATCCAGCAAAAAATAAAATATTATTATCATGACAAGCTGAAAGACTGATCGGGCTCCACATAGAAACATACTCGAACATGAGGCTTCTGTAGTTTATTTTATTCACGATAATACATTATGAACGTCCGTAAACAATGTCTTCATTCGTAATGCCTGACTGTGTATTAAGAATGTTGTGTGACAGTTAGTATAGCGTCATGATATGCTAAAACATATTTTCTATAAAACGTCTCCTTCAATCAGTCGATTGAAAAATCACAAGTACTTTCCTTAATTTGTCATTAACAAAATAATATGAATTGAGTATTTTATTGTAGACAAAATAAGTCTCAGAGCAACTTAAACGTTAGTTATTGTTTAACATATGTATGTAGGTACGTATCACGGAGCAGACCAATATTGGTTGAATACTAAAATCCTATGAACAGATCAGAGCAGTGGACAGTTTGCTTCATTTGACTGTACTGCATCTAGTATGTTCTCATCTATTCGTTCAATTTTAGGTATTTTGATCAGTGACCTAGATAAAATATTGTAATTAGTTTTGGATATGTCTGTCATCTGAGAGATTGTATGTATTATGTATTCGTAGTAAAAATTCAATTCAATTTTTATTTGTACATCTTGTGTACTATTGAGTGTCAATATATATTTTTTAATATTCTATTATTAAGTTAAGATTAAAATTATAATGTTAATAATACATCTTATAACTTTATGTACTTTTTTTCATGTAATTCTTAAAGAAAGCTTGTCTCGCAAAGGGCTTAGTAAAACTACAGCCAAATTTTTGATATAACGATAAAAATCTTAAAATCATCTCAAGAAAAAGTAGCACCTTGGGAGGTTTTCAAAAGACTTTAAGATATGTATTATATTATCTTTGGAACTCATTTCCTTATTGTTTGAAACCCTTTCAGTGACTCAGAAAGGCGGTCTGGTCTTCAGTCTTAGTAGGAAAGTTAAAATAGAAACTACTTACTACACCAGAAAAATTCAAACTCACGTCAAAAACTTATCATCGGGCATAAGAAGCAGTTACCCTCTGCAGAAAAAGCAATATTTAAATTTGATATTTCTTTTATAATATAAAACGGGGTGTTTTTTGACGTTTAAGATATAAAACGCACTATCACACTAAAAATAAACTTCCAAAAACCGACAAAATATAAAAAGCAATACTTGAAACATACAACAATAGAAATGTTTGAAGCTGGGATCGAATTAAAATTCATACAAACATCCCTCGACGAGTCAATTAATGTTGGAAGGAGTGCGGGGCGGCAGTTGGAGAGAAAAGTATCATAAAAAAAATATGTATTTTGACATTAAACATATATTAATTAAGATTTCAGAAGTGTATAGGACAAGAAATATTTGGTGTTCCTTATCAAATAATAAATAAATCTATTTGGTGCCTCTTTTATATTTACATCCATAAGTAGTAATATAATTTAATATTTCCAGCGGGTCAAGTCAACTCCGAAACAAACTTCTTTTATAAAATCTGTTAATTTCGCAATCTAACAATTGTTTTAATTCCTCAAAACGTTTTATAAATGTAACAAGACATTATAGACAAATGTCTAAACTTTACCGTCACACAAACATTCCCTTACATTTCATGACTGATCAAAAAATGTTACTTTCCGTACAGGTGTGGGTTTTTGGAATATGAAGTGATTTGTATTTTGAAATGTTTTCGTTTCACTCAAAAGAACCATTAAAAACTATTTGTTTCATTTATTCTTCATTCATTTGTTCATTATTTAATCCAGATAGACACCTCTCTGTTGTATTCTTAGCTTAGCTGTTGTATTCTTGTAATTTTTTAACATATTGTTTTTGTTTTCATGAAAATAAAATGTTATATAGCTGTTATCAAAGGAAATATTACTTTTAGTGTTAGTGATATTTTCATAGGTAAAATTCGATTCCAATCGTTTTTAAACATTCATTCAATGCAACATTAACGTTTTCATTATGAAAATCAAAAAAACATAGCTTCAAGTGTAGTCATATGATTTTTGTGGAGTAGCGTTGTCTTGTAATAGCGACGGTCACAGATTTCATAGAACCGGTTGTATGCCAATCATTTCAATCGTTATATATATAATAAAACAAAATCCATTTTATATGCAAAATTTCATACAAATTCAAGGCAAGTGAGTTCAATTCATAAACAATGTCAGTAACGAAATGTTTATAGAATACTATCAAATGACAATGAATGTTATCTCACCTTTTTGTATGACGACAATTCTTGATTTCAAAACACTACAATGTTAGTAACTTATCACCTCACTATCATTCCACACTTTACACCAAATTCATATTGGCTTACTGAACACTCTAACTGACAACTTTAAACACAAACTATGAGAACTGTTGCGCACAACACCGATCTTTCCTATCGGGAAAGTTTATGAAAACGAACTTTCGACACGCGGCGATGCATCCAGACGACAGGGAGCTCGGGACTGCCGGATAGCAGCCCTCAGAGGTCGTTGAGGGTGAGGGGTGTCGGGAACGATGCTGCTGGGAGAGGGGAAGGAAGAGCAGGGACGGGGGAAGGCAGAGGGGGAAGGGGTGAGGTGCGCTGGGGATGGATCCTGGGGACTCCTCGTTCGAAGTGAACGGTACTCTTCGGGGAAATTTTGACGAATGACATTCCATAATATGGGTGCGCGAAGCGATGCACTCTGCTAATTGCGCTTTTAATGAATGCGTCGTCGTGCGGTTCCCGGAGGAGCACCTGACTGGTTTTAGCCGCACTTTCTTTTCCCATTTCGTTAGAGTTCCGAAATAGGTGTATCATTCGCTTATTAAATCTATTTCGTCTGCTATCACAACTTATCACAAGGGTTTTCTTAATATAATATAAGCCATTACTGCCTTATATATTTACATAAATATATAACTAAACGATCATTAATGTTTATATTTTACAGACTTGCTCTTGGTGCAAAACAAAAATTTCTTATTATTGTTATTATTACACAATAAAATAATATCAGTATATCCTATTTTAGATTCAATTTCAACGGATTATTCCACGCCATAAACTTTATGCAGTGTGGAATAAGGGCAAGATATTGATTTGCCCGAACAATTGAATGCATCGCCATGGATTTAGTGGATCAGTCGTGGAGCCCCGCCATAGCAATTGTACTATTTAAACAAATACAAACTTTATTCGACAACGCCAAGGTTCACAATGTCTCACAAAGTTTTTTTTTAGCGAAGCGATGCACAGGATTTATAATTTCTCGAATAATTGACACATTACGCTCCGCCCTTGCTCTACCACCCCTTAACATCTTTATTTAAAATATTCACTTTTATTTCAAAGCATTGATAACACAAAATCTTGTTGTTCTACAAACAGCCAAAAGTCGGATTATTTACTTTGATTTCATTTAAAATGAAACGTCGTCATTACTACCTATTCTGATATAAATGCTTATAAAAAAACTTTAAACAAAGACCGAGTGACGTAGGGCAACAATATATAATTTTTTAGTTATTTCGTCTCCCCGTAACAAAAAGAACTAAATGTGTAGGGTTCGAAATAAAAACGACGTGAAATGTGGATATGTGTTTCTTAAAAACTCATCGAAACCAATCCATAGAAGTAATATCAACACCTTAAGTAAAGTTTAAGCCCTAAAAATAAAAAAAAAACATGTTCATATAAGATTTTAAGTAACTTTAAGATTCAGTCTTAACTGCTATCGTCCAAAATCTCGTCTTAAGCACACTTCTTATATTATATTTTTTTAAATCAATTATGAATAATACCGTTTTTTGTAAGATCTCGCACTTACTATAATCATTTATTGAATAACATTGGAATTTTCAATCCTAATACTTGAAATTTATTTTTATTAGTTTACATTTTCTCTTAATATAAGGCGTTTGCAGAGCGCTTCACTGGAAACTGGTCTGGCTAATTGATATAATCTCACGAAGTAACATAATATATATGTCAAATTTAATCACCTCAGCATTATTGGCAATGGCACGTCTTGTTACTCTCACTGAAATTCAGATTTTTTATACAAAATATATGAAGTCATTCGAATGTTATTTTCAAACATTAATTATTATTTCATTTAATTTATCTCTTAACGTCAGGACCTTGTGTTCTTCATATAGTATTATTATATACATAATCTCCAACATATAAACACTCAATACGAACAAAAAATCAAAGATTTCCCTGTAATTCATGTTCTAATTGTATTTATTGAAAAAATAACAAAAAAAATATGTAATTTATAATAAATATTGTAGGTATGTTTTAAATGTGATTCCGTAACCTTCAAACTTAAAGTCGGTTACTACTATTAGGTTAATTTATTAAAAAATGTAAGCGATACAGAATAAATCGCTTTAATAGATTATATATTGATATAATAAATAGTAGTCCAGAGTCTCTGTCAGTCATATATTTTATCACAATCCCCATATTTTCTGTCTTTAATCTTTATAAGGTACTAAAAGAAATTTACAAAAAAAATTACAAGCAATATAACAACACTGTTTTGTCCCATTTGAATGATAATATTAACAGAGCAGACCGCTGTTTTATCTAATCACTGACTTGAAGGACCTTGATTTCGATGTAACGTGATCGGTTTCTTATCATTTAAACCCTTCGACAATACTCTTAATTGGTACTTAGTTGGCTTAAAGGCGTATTAAACTTATCGTAGTGTGTATTCCTGCAACTAAAAACTTACAGGCGATGCGCTTAATCAATTTTTTTTATTTCTTTACTTAAAAATCAAATAATATTTATCATGTAATTTATAAAACACAAATTTTTAATATATTTTATTCCTATTTCATAAATGTTCAAGCTTCACTCCTTTCAGTACTGTTATAAAAGTGCTTCAACGGATGTTAGATTATTTTTTAAAAAAACTGCTTTTCTGAATATACAAGTTGATTGAAATCAACTAGAAACAAGTCAAATCAAATATAAGTAACGATTGAAATCGCTTTACCTTAATCGCTGATAATGTTTTTCAACTATTACACGAACAATTTTTATTTGACATGCTCTTACAGTATAATTATTTGATTGTTGCTTTCAGTCAGATTTTGTATTTAATTTTAAAATAGGCAACCGCAAGCGACATATCAGTATGTAGATCTTAAAACAATTCATTGTTAAAAAATGGCATCAGTCTTATTATTTGTGCAAATCTATGATCTTTAATTGTATATGATCACTTCAAATTGAAAATAATGGTGAACTAATTCGTTTTTTAGGCTCCGGTGACATAAAATATTAACAAGATTGCTCAAAAGAACGATCAAAATGATGATTGCAATTAAAACATCTAAATTATATACAAATGCATGTTAATCTTTGTGTCGACCACTAACGTACAATAAAAGCGTGCGCCAGACAGCCGTCACTGTGTATATAGTCGTAACTGAGTAAGGCAATGACACAGTCGAGTGGCGAACATTAATCCGTGTCACAACGACAATGGCTGTCAATAAGCGCACTCTGCCTCGCGGGCCCCGCTCTAACGACCTGCCGTGATTGATGAAGCGACTGGACACTTATACCAGGTTCCGATCAGGAATCTTACTACTTAATAGTTTTTACTATACGCTTATAAAACCTTATAAAAATTATAAGACTATCCAAATTGTCATTTTTTTTTAATCAATTCGTAGCATTGATCAATAAGATAATTAAAATAAAACAAAAACACAATTAAAGAAAATTATTGTTATTAGATTTTCATACAAATCTTAACCATGAACTTGGTAACCTTATTGCAATATATTAAACAATATAAAGCGTTATCACTAGTATTCACTCATCACCTGAGGAGCACGCATGACGCCCTGGCCCGAAGCAACCCGCATAAGCCATGAGGTGTGGCAATTGATTCTGTTCGAACAGTCCTGAGAACATTTCACTCTGAGGACCTCGAGCGAACACCGCCACGTCATCACCACCGTGTGTTTCTGAATCCAAAGGCACTTCAGCATGACTTCTCCATTGTAGCTGACCTATGTAATTAAGGTAACATTAATATCGTTCATTCAAATTCTAAATGCTGGTCCCATAAGATATAACAATTACCGTCCCTCACAGATATTTAGTCTTAAATATATTAGAAGACCTAACCTCTTTTTTATTGTAATTAAAGAATATATTGTTTTCTACATATATATGTACATATGGCTTTACCTGAAAATAACTCGAACAATAACAACAATAGGCGCTAAACACTCTCAATCATGTAAAAAACATTAAAAAAACTATTGAATTATTATACTAACGGTAATTTTCGTCTCCAGTAACATCAACTCTATTTACAGAATCATGAGGTCGGTGTCCGGGTCCATTTGTGTAAGATAATGTCATGTACGGTATGTTATCATCACCAATACTATCCGAAGGTCCCAAAATATCTCCGCCACGATGAGTGTATCCGTTGAACGCCATGACATGTGCGTGATCGGAGGTAACTACCAGTAAGGAATCTTCTTCTGATAATAACTCCGTCGCTCGTTGTACAGCTTTGCTCAACTCTATTGTTTCATCAAGTGCTAATTCTACGAAATTTTCATGATGGGCATGGTCAATACGACCACCTTCGACGAATAAAAAGAAACCCTTTTTGTTTTTACTGAGAGCACGAATAGCAACCTCTGTAAGTTCAGCAAGCGATGGTTCAGTTTTTTCGTTTGCTTCCATATGATACTGTAAATGACTGCTTTCAAAAAGACCCAAAATATAATCTGGCAGATTGTTGCTGACACTCTTTAACTGATCTCGATTCCAAACGTATTGGTAGCTTGAATTGCGTGCTATCTTATCCATCTTCCATTCCTCGATTAAATTACGGTCGTCACGTCTCTTACCGAATTTACCTTCTTCGTCAACAACATTATTAGGAAGAAATTCTCGTCTACCCCCGCCAAGTATTACCTAAATAAAAAAAATATATATTATTTTAAATAAAAGAAAAACTTTACAACATATCTACTTTACAACTAATATTAAAGGAAAGGCATTTGATCTATTATACTTTACATTTTCATAAATTGTATATAGAAATTTAATAATAAGACTTTTTATGAAATAGCAAATATTTTTTCAAAATGCTTAAGGGTTTTATACAATTTTCTTTAAACTTCTTCTTTTCTTTAAAAATTAAATACCTAATCTTAAAATGAATGAATCTTTCCGTAAGTTCATTTCAGCTAACATTTTTATGATTTATTAAGACAATACTTTTTTCAAGATGAAAATGTTTAAAAGGCTCCAAACCTTAAAATTATTGCCAGGATAGGAGTTTACTAGTTGGTAAGCGATGTCGGGACAGATTTCAGGATCGTATTCGTCATCTATCACATCTGAATCACTTTCCCAATCTCTGTTTGCAATATGAGCATATGCGCCAGATGGAGAAGCATGGGTCACACGAGTTGTTGTTACAATTCCTGCAGATATCCAGTAATGGAACATCAATATTATAAAGCAAAAGATGTTATTTTTTAATTTTTACCTGGCACGAATACCTGTCTGCCTATAATAATTATTATAATTGAAATCATAAACCACTGAGGTAAGTGACATCAACATCATATCCTCTGTACTCTTATATAGAATTGGTGAAAAGCATAGTCTTACATTGATACCCACTTACAATGCCTTAAAACTTTGGAATGATAGCAATACTAGTTTCTATGACCCTTATCTTTTCAAGAATACAGACCGGTGGTAAAATTACAGATCAACACGAGAGATAGTACTACTAATAAACATACCTGCATCTCGTCCATCTTCAAGGGCCCAAGTTGCGATGGATTTTAAATGCGAGGACTTGTCAAGCGATGCGTGGCAGTCCCGACGCGGTATGGCTGCTGTGACGCCGATAGTCCCACGATTGGCTTTTACACCGCAGAGATATGCAGTTGCCGTACATGCAGAATCTGGGATTTGTGAATCGACACAATATGTCTAAAACATACATTAATATGCAATCATTACAGATATACTTTAATTTTTTTTTTTCAAATTTGTAAGGAATATAAAAAACCGATTTCAAATAATTGCTAAAATAAAGTTAGTATTTCGTAAAGTTTAAAATGTATAAATTGAACAACGTCATTTCGCGAAAATTTTGCAATCCACAAAAAAATACCTTAGCAAGTCCAACCGTATGAAACATCTCAAAAGAAAGATGAGCTTCTTCTCCGGTTTTGTTGTTCCGTTGTCCCAGCAAAGTACGCGCCGCGGCCAAAGTTGGTATTGACATCCCATCTCCAAGGAACATCACGACGTTACGAGCCGAACCGGTAGCCTTGATATAGCGTAAACGGGCCTCAATTGCAGACTGGGCATCGTTTATCCAGAACTCTGGATGAGATTCTTCTTGGTTTCTTGGAGTCATATTTTTGTATATATTTCGAGGACTCTTGTGATATTCGTCATGTTCTACAAAAAAAAATTGGTTTCAAAAAAAATAATAATTTGAACCATAAAAATTTTGATTTTAATAATTTAAAAATATACTGTTTAAAAATTATTGATATTAATATTTTTTAAATATTTGTAAAATTCATATTTATTATATACCTAAAGAATATGGTAACAATAACAATAATGTGACAAGATGAAAAACAAAGCCATTTTTGGTATGAGACATCACTATTAAATTAAAACAGCACTATGATGGATTAAAAAAAAATAAAGCCACTGTATAGGTTGACGGACGAAGTTCAAAATGATCACTGATCTCAAATATTTATTATAACTTCATATATCTGGCTACATATCATCTCGGAACGTGAACTCCGATAAAAAAGATAAATTAGATGAAAATGATAAAATCATCAAAATGATATTTGAAGGTCTTACTTTAAAATATTGATTACACCACATCTAAATATCAGACAAAACTATAAATATATATATTAAGATTATTCAAATTATAAATAAGAAGATTGTTCAAATTATAAATAAATATGAAAATACCCCATGATAATAATATACAATAATTATTCTTACATTCGTGTGCAATAAAAAAAAAAGAATATATACGGTCGAATTGAGAAACCTCCTCCTTTTTGACGTCGTTTGTGAACCGATTTTGATGATTGTTTTTTTATTGGAAAGTAGATATTTTAACAGTGGTCCCATGATAACGAAACCAGGGTCTGGTGATGGCAGACCAGAGAAATCGAGGGGAACTTTCATAAACTGTACGGGCAACTCAATTACGTTTGTAAGTTTTTCATTAAGTATTTTATAGCACTACCATTTGATCAAGATCTGGGGTAGAGCTGAGGATGGAGATGAGAGACGGTCGAGGGAACTCTTCAACGATTAATAGGAGATACTTTGTGTTTCGGGTTCATTAATTTGTATTGATAAAAATTTTACAGACAGATAGACGATGACGTTAGGTGTCTGATGATGAAGACGGAGGATAGTGCAGGGAATTCCGTAACGGTTTACAGTAGTTACCTTGTGTTTCGACTTAATTCATTTATATTGATGGGAAGTTTAGATTATAATGAAGGTCTGCAATATATCTGATGATGGAGACCATTGCTCGGCCTACCCATCACTTAAAATGGTGAAATAAAATAATGTTTAACAAAAAAAAACCTTAGTCTTATTAAAGCAGTGAACTAAAAAGCAATAAATAAATTTACTTCGTACAAAGTAAGACGTATTTTTATTTAGTTAAGTAGAAAATTATATTAAATAATTATTTTATAACTTTGAAGTCGGTGCCAAGTACATGCCACAACAACCTTAGTACAACATCAAATTACTAAATACGCACAATAATAATTGAATATATTAATTAAAGAAATTACAAAACAACAACAATATTATACAAAATATATTAAGCGGTACCTACTAATTATCAAACTAACTTTTAAATATTGTATACCTTAGTACTGGCTTAGGAGCTACTGGTAATGAATTATGACAGAACACTATTATTTACATAACAAATGTAAATACTCAAAATGGAATGGATAAAATAAAAAGAAGTAATGAATAAGTATGAAAAAAAAAATCACTCGACTCTTGAACCAGATAATTATTTATATTATATTTTACAAATATCTAACTTGACCTTGCGGATGAAATTTAATTTTACGAAAACTTGAAAATAAACAAGTTAAAGCTAGAACGAAAATAGCGCATTTGGACTCAACCATCAATTACGTCTGACCTCACGCGTCTGCCCGCGTTCGGTTCGCTCACTCAAACACGCCTCCCTTCCCGCACCGCGCACGAGCACTGCATGCCGACGCAGGGAAAAGAGGAGTAGTTGTGCCAGTGCGTGGTCGCCGAGTACTCATTATCACCACATAATAAATATTTCCTGATAATCACCTACTAATATTTTCGTCAGTTGTTATAAAGATTGATAATAGGTATTTAATGTCTCTACACAGTTATTTTTTTAATTGGCCCAGACTTTAAATTTATAAAATACTTATTTAATATTATTTTCTATTTAACTATGAAACATTTATTGAGAAGGAGTAAATTAAGATGCGCTTAGTATAATTTTTTTGTAAAGCATTTTATTATCACTTTATGCAATACATACATAGACAGAATACATTGACAAAGATAATATTTCTAGATGATATAAAAGAGGGTAATGGTACCTTAAATCCAAGGTCTATGGGTAGAAAAGCATTTCATAACGTCGATATCCTCGAAAAAACATACTAATGGTCCTATGGTGCTATTGTAGTATGGTTCACTATATGTTCCGTTTATTAATTTTATGTGCAATAAAGAATTAGGTGAATAAGATCACTTTTATGAGGTGGTTTTTAAGTAATCTTTTTCACTGTAAACTTCTTAATTCCAATATATTAATTGAAGTCTATGACACTGTGGAACGTTAAAGGTGAAAGCGCAATATTCTTATTTATTATTCTTTTAAGATTCCACCCCAAAAACTTTATAACTTTTAAAAATAATTAATATCAATATATTTTATATTTCAATAAATAGATTTTTTTTATAACTCTAGAACTATGAGAACCATGTGAACTATATAATTATTAGATTCCCAGGATCGCGGATGCGAAACAAGAGCTGCTAACTTAAGACTTCATTTAAATTGACAGTAAACTATTATCTGTGTTTAATAAAATATTCTTGATCTCCCGAACCAATGAACCGTTGAACTAGCCTACTATAATCATAACTTTAGAGGAACAGAAGGGTTCCCCGGCTTTTTAAATTTTGATAATTAATATTTATATACACATATGCTCTCTTTAACATTCGTTCATCATATCGCGAATGATTGAATTTTTGAAGTATTCCGCGCAGGAATAAGCAGGTTGATATGAAAGGTTATTGTAAGATATCCTCTCTACAATCAATTTGTAATACATAACTTTCCCATCTGCTTTAATATACATACTCGTACAAAATTTTGATAATATTTAAACTCGAGGCCTTAATATAAAATTGAGACAAATGAGATATTTTGAAATTTCGTAATTTATCATAATTATGCAGTTATAAACGGTGACAAGGCTTAAATATTTTTTTATTATGTATGGCAAAAATATTCTTTAAACAGTAAGTTATTTCCTTCCCATATTATCTTTTTAGTTTTATCATGAGCAAAAACGATAATATTAATAAAAGATCTAGTAAAAAATAAATTTAAGTCAATAATAATTAGATAAAATGATAAGGTCTGTGAAATATATAGACATCGTTGTCTATAGACATTTTCATTTACTACAATGTGGGCGTTAGGAACAGCTAAACTCTTTGCTGTTTTGTTTTGTATGGTGTTTGCGAATGATCGCTACCATCCAGAACCACGTGGGCCTAGAGCTTCCTTTGTACCACAATCTGAATTTGCACGTCAGTATTGGGAGAATGATGCCCAGGAAGCAATAAGAAAACTAAAACACTCTGGATACGGCCGTAGCGTTGGGAAGGCTCGTAATGTAGTGATGTTTCTTGGTGACGGCATGTCAATCCCTACTGTAAACGCTGCACGAGCTTTACTTGGACAGAGAAATAATAAAACAGGAGAAGAGGCACAGCTTTCTTTTGAAGCATTTCCTACAGTCGGAATGTCAAAGGTACTATATTTATAAGGAACAGTAAACTTATATAACTTTTATGGATTGCAATTTTTTTGTAACCTATGTACGTATGTACCTTTTTTTGTAGACATATTGTGTTAATGCTCAAGTAGCTGATTCAGCCTGTTCCGCGACTGCCTACTTGTGTGGAGTAAAAGCTAATTCCGGCACTTTAGGAGTTACCGCTGCAGTTCCACGTCGCGACTGTCAAGCATCATTGACTTCTTCTGTACAATTGGATTCCATTGCTGCTTGGGCTCTTGCTGATGGGAGAGATGCCGGTATTTATTATACTATTCTTATAACTGACTTGCTTAGATTTCTTTGAACATCTACAGTTACAAAATAAATACTTATTTATAGGTATAGTAACTACTACTAGAGTAACGCATGCATCTCCCGCTGGATCTTACGCAAATACAGCTAATCGCAATTGGGAAAATAACGCCCAAGTAATCCAAGATGGCCACGATTCTGAACTTTGTCGAGATATTGCGTATCAACTAATTCATTCTGAGCCAGGGAAAAATTTCAAGGTAAATCATTGTTTTATTATATTTAAAATTAGCTTACTTTTTTTTATTATTTATATCTCCGAAAGTGTGATACATCTATTTATGCATATTACAGGTTATTTTAGGAGGAGGACGTCGTGAATTTTTACCGTTGGGTATTCTTGATGAAGAAGGGACTGCGGGTAGAAGGTCTGATAATAGAAATTTAATTCAAGAATGGCAAACAGATAAAGCAAATCGAAATGTCAGCTTTAAGTATATTTGGAATAAAGAACAATTAAATTCAGCAAATTCAGATCTCCCAGAATACTTGTTAGGGTTGTTTGAGGGATCACATCTTCAATACAATTTGGAGGCCAACAAAACCACGGAACCAACATTAACAGAACTAACAGAAACAGCGATTAAAATGTTAAGTCGTAATGAAAAGGGCTTTTTCTTATTTGTTGAAGGTGGACGAATTGATCATGCCCATCATGACAACATGGTGGAACTAGCTTTAGACGAAACTTTAGAATTTCATTCTGCGGTAGCAAAGGCAACCGAAATGTTATCTGAAGAAGATTCACTCATTGTAGTGACTGCTGACCATGCCCATGTTATGGCATACAATGGCTACTCCACTAGAGGTCGTGACATTTTAGGTCCCTCGAATAATGTAGATAAAGACGGCAGACCTTTTATGACTCTCTCTTATATTAATGGACCTGGATTTCGTTCTCATGAAAATGGAGCAAGAGCTGACGTTACCGAGGAGCCTACTTTTAGTATGTATACTTTAAATAAATATTTTAAAAAAAATTTAAAGAGGAAAAAGATGAAAAATGGTATTTCATTCAAATGTCCTCGTTTCTTTTCTTCCAAAGTAGGTATGTTTCATCACATAGAAAGTTTATTTAAACAAAGGATAAAAAAAAAACATGAAAATGAATATATAAACATTCGAAGTAAATAGTAGAGAAAAACTTATTTGCTTTGAAATAAATATTAATAATTTAAATTTATTCGTCAGGGTCAGTAAGGTGGCAATCGCACGTGGATGTCCCTCTAGACTCAGAGACTCACGGCGGTGATGACGTAGCTGTGTACGCTCGTGGTCCAAATCATCAGCTTTTCTCTGGCGTGTATGAGCAGAGTCACTTGCCTCACCGCATGGCCTACATTTCATGTATCGGCCGAGGTCAACACGCTTGTAATGGGGCAACTGTGCTTGCACCATACGTTATTACAGTTATTGTATCTTTAGTAACCATTATAAGATCTGTGTATTAAAGAGAAAAATGAGGTTTTAAATAATGTCGTGTCTGTATGTGAATAATTTAGAGTTAACTTGTTTGTAGAAAACTATATAATATTATTTTAAATATATTTCAGTTATTTATAAGAAGAGAATTTTTTTTTCTTTTCTCTCATTTATAAATTTGAAAAGGTCTTCTTGTAAGAAATTATATATTTAACATTAGTTTTTTGTTAATACAACAAAATCTACAAAAACAAACAATCAATCGTCTATGGAAAGAAAATAATAATAATAATAAATGTGCACCCTAGATTTTTAGAGATTAAATTTTTTTATTCTATGGAATATTATTTACCTTCAAGAAATAATAATAATTTCATATATACCTAATTGTCCTTAATACAGTTACAAGAACTGTTTGACGAACTCTCAAAAAAATATATATATCGGATTTATTATAAAATTCATTGTTTTAAAGACAGGACGCCAGCCTCGCTGACGTCACTAATGTCACTTGTAGTACGTTCCAATATTTTAAAATGAAACTTCAATTCTTCTAAATGTTCTTGTATTTCTCGAAGGTTCTTCATAATCACATTCTTTATGCTCCGCACTCGCTGAACTCTGCAGTCCGCTGTCGTGCGTCCAGACGTCATATTTATACCAGAATTCAAACATAGTTCTATTCTCTTTGATTTCGTTTTACTTTTAACAATAGTAACGACGACCAATAAGTTGTTATAATAATTGATGCCAGTCTTGAGTTATTTTCATGTTGCGTCCGTCATTGAAGCTGCTTGCGCCGATATATATATATTTAGGTTTATAAAGCCAGTACTTTTAACTAGAACAAACTCGTTATTATTTTAAATCAAAACACCTTAAATAAGTTAAATTCAATTCACAAAGTCACGTCGACAAATTACTTTTCCGCGTAAAACTGAGCAAACCAGATGTCATCGCTTTAACGTCACTTCGGGTGCGTTCGAGAATTTTAAGGTTCGGTTCAAATTAAATGTGTGTTCCCTAAATATATACAATCTTGTATTGAATCAATCGATAAAGGAAATTATTAGGGTGGTATCTGAATAGAAGTGACGCTTATCTTGACCGTAATTAAGTCGTAGAAAATCATGTTGTACAGAATTAATCAATCAACATGAGTTAATGCTATTCGCGCTAAGATGATACAACTTTCTACCCCTAGTTAGTGATATGATCGTGTCATATTAGTCAAAATTAAAGTTTTCTATAACTAAACTAAAGAAGGCCCTTCACAAATTTTGAGTTACAATGTAGACTATTTTAAGGTTGTTGTATATCTCCAATAGTATTTATATTGTAATTAACGTTTATATTGTAATTAATATCTTAGTAGATAAACTAATCAGCAATGAGAAAAAAATGGGGATATTGGTTCAAGTTCAATAATAAATACACAGAATCCATTTTAGCCTTCACTGACGATCTCGCAATACTGACACGTAACCCCAAACACTATCCGGTACTTTGAGATGAAGTGGATAAATTCTGTAAGTGGACGGATGGATTGTGGAAAAAACCAAGTAAATGTTACTGTCTGTGTCTCGGTAGGGGGAATACAAGATATACCTCATACGATCCGGGATTATCGTTAGGCGGTCAATGCGTTTCTACGGTTACGGAAAATGCACCATTTAAATTTTTCGGTTGGAAGATAGATAATATAGGTCGTACTCCATCTTTAGAAGGAATGGTAGATAGCTTTTTAAACGATCTTAACAAGGTAGATAGCCAACAGATCAGTAACGTCAAAAAGGCTTGGATCTACGACAATTGCTTAACTTCACGTTTAAATTGGTCTTTCTTCGTCTATGATTTTAATAAAACCCTTTTGTTAAAATTAGATGCAGGTGTTAGGATACTGTTCTATATTTATACAATGTTTATTAAATATTCTTAGAAACAAGATAAGAAATGACCTTTTTTTTTTTAAATAACATTCGATACAATTCCACTATTAATTTATTAAAATAAAAAGGAATTCTAAATGAATACTTTTCAACTTTCTTGATTTAAACTAATCGTTAAATGAAATCAGAATAAAACACAATCGAAAGATGTTGACACACTTCAAAAATCTACTAACGACTAATCGATCAAACGAAAAAAAATCAACGAAAAAAAAAGCCCTGATATCCTCTGACAACTAATAAATTTTTATACACATGGGGTAAATAAAACAAACACGGTGATAGTAAAACAAAAAAAGACGCATGAACATAAAAATGTTGATTAAAATTATGAGTCACGACTAAAACTAAGCGATGAGCTGATGAGGAGCCCGAGGAGCTGGAGGACTTTTGCGATTTGATACAGCGATCCTCCAGCTCCCAAGTGCACACGGTGATAATGAGGGTGATAGATGGATGAAACTTATGCTAACTTAGTATCTAAGATTCTGAGCCGACATAGATTAATAAAAAAGAAGTAGAAGTATAAGAAGACAATTAAAAATTTTTATAGCTAAGGGTGAGGTAAAATGTAAACAAAATTTCTTATGTCTAATAACTACAGCTGATATTAAATACAAATAAAAGAGAAGGGAAAGTTAAAACAATTCGATAAATCTTAGTGCTAATTATAAGATAACATAACATTAAAAAAAAAACATAACATAACATTTAAAATGATATATGCGCTTGTTAAAAGTATATATGTATAACAAAAGGAAACAAAGAAAGATTATTTACAGTAATTGGTTATGGCTGCTGGTACATGTCCAGTGACAGCCAAAGTGTAAAGAATTTGTATTTGCATGTTAATAATTAGTTTTATACATAATTTACAGTTGAGACGGAGCAAGAAAGAAACAGAAAAGAATTTACATTGAGGTTAGGTGTTGTTAAAAGCTTTGAGGTGGTTGATAATATATTCGGAAAATTTTATAAAAGATATGGTTGCTTCTTTGTCCTCCAGAAGGGAGTCCATGTTGAACGGAGAGACCCCGGCGTGGCTGCAGATTATCTGGTGGTAGGATCTCGGGGCGATGAACCGCGGGCAGTCCTCGAGCACGTGACCCATTGACTGTACCGTCATCGTGCCATCGCACGGACAGACAGCATCCTCCGTGACCTTAACCCGGTGTAAATATTGTTTTCTGTAGGCGTGTCCTGTGAGTGTTTGGGTAAGTGTAAATGTGTTGTGAGCAAGTGAGTGTAATTTAATGATGTGTTTAATTGTAGGGAGGTGTTCTTTAGTATGTTGTCCTTGTGGCTCACTCTCGTATCGAGACTGCCAGACTGAGGTGTGGAGTGATCGTGTAGAGTGTTTAATAAAGGTGATAAGAAATTGTGTTTAGTCCGGTGCTTTGTGAAGCTTAGCCGCCCGCTTGACAGCGGTGTCTGCGGCCTCGTTCCCCACAATGCCCACGTGGGCCTTGACCCACGCGAACTCGATGGACCCGGACGTGGACGTGTGGTGTACTGTCGAGTGTATTTTAGCAACCCAGGGGTGTGTCTTACTGCGGTTCTGGATGGCGAGAATGGCAGCGCTGCTATCTGAATAAATAACCGTGCGTGTATGTTGGTTGGAAGAGGCCCAAGTTCAGCCTGAAACACAGTACAACTGTTATGGAGCTTGAACTTCTTACTGACGGGATTGCCTCCTCGATCATAACTGACGAAGGCCACCCCGACCGCACCATCCTCAAGTTTGCTCCCATCGGTGAAGGTGTGGGTGGTGTTAGGGTGAGCTCTTGACTGGAATTCCTGGACCTCGTTTTGGGTCCAGAACGTGTGTGAGTCATATGTATGTCTGTCGGCTGGATGAAAGAGAAGATGTGGAGGAGTTGGAGACTCCAGTGTGATGTGAGCTAGAAGTAGTGGGGACGAGCCGGTGAGGCGCGTAGCTTCGACCCGGTTCGGCTCTTTGAGCTTGAGAATCAGGGGGGTGAACAGGGCGAGTGCGAGAGCAGCAGAGGTGGACACTGTCCTAAATCCTCTGATGGCCTTTAGGGCGAAGGCTCTCTGCATAGACAGGAGTTTCTTCCTCACTCACTTCTTATCGGCCACGTGTACCCACACTCCAGCTGCGTATGTAATGATAGGCTGGATCACCTGCAAGTATATAATGCGTATGTTTTCTGGGTGGGCCCCCCATGTATGTCTGCAGAAGAAGGAGAGTCTGTTGAAAATTTTTGTGGCTTTCCAGACGATGTGGTTGATGTGTTCGCAAAAATTAAGTTTATCATCCAGAATCACACCAAGAAACTTGATGCTCTTCTGGAAGTGAAATGTGTGCGAGTTTATGGTGATGAGTATTTGTTTGGCTTTGGCGCTGAACGCTAAAGCCTGTGTCTTGGCGGGGCTAAAAGAGAGCTTGACTCCTTTGCCCCAGCCGGTGATTGTATGAAGTGCAGAGTTAATATTAACCTGCAAATCAGACGCAGTTTTCGCTGATGCAACCAGCAAAACATCATCCGCGAAGGCCTGGAGTGGACAGCCCGGAGGCAGCTCGATTTCCAGGAGCTCATCGAGGATAATATTCCATAGGTGAGGGCCACAGGTCGAACCCTGGATACAGTCCTTGGACATGGTCTTAGACACCCTGGAGCCGGAATGGTCAAGCATGACTGTGCGGTTTTATGTGTAGCTGTGAATGAGTCCGTAGATGTTTAGTGGACAGCCGATATGCCTGAGTCTGTGGAAAAGGGCAGGCCACCAAGCGTCATCGAAGGCGGCCTTTATGTCTAGAGAGACGGCGACTGTGAGTAGTTTGTCAATCTGAGATCGTTTAATCGAGTCTATGGCTGCGTAGATAGCAGCCGTCGTGCTAGTCTGTGGCCGGAATCCGAATTGCTTCTTGCTCAATTTACCGGCCTTGTCCGCGGCGTAGGTCACCCGGCCGATAAAGAGCTTTTCGAGAAGCTTTCCGAACGCCGGCAGCAAACCGATCGGTCTGTAGCCGGTCATGTCGGTATGGTCAGTCTTGTTTGGTTTTGGGATGATCTTAACGTATGCCCTCTTCCACTGTCGGGGAAAGTGTTGGAGTGACAGACATCTCTTCATGATGTCTGAGATGAGTTTGGGAAAGAGCCGGAAGAACTGTAAACAGATGTCGGAGGTCAGTCCGTCGAGTCTGCTCGAGTGCTCTTTTCGGGTGCATTCCCTTGAGTGCCTCCAGAATCTCCCCCTCAGTAAAAGGAAGGTCATCCGGAGTCTCAGGAAGTTCCCTCATGTAATACAATAGGTCATGTCTCACGTCCGTGTCTGTCGAGTCGTCAGGGTAAAAAATGGTCAAGTAGGGCTTTGGCGGTTTCGGCTGTATCTGTATCTGTGGTGTAGCGGTCGCCGACCTTAAGCGTGACTGGTGGGCATCGTGGAGCCGATTCCCTGAGAAGTCTGTTGGTCAGAGACCAGACATTCTCCTTCCTTTGGAGTTCACAGAATTCCTTGTAGTGGGCGGTCGACTCGGCTTTAAGTGCGGTGGCGTGTATGACCTCCTGCTTGTGAGCCTCTAAGGCATCTGTCCACCAAGGAGGTTTGCATTTCGCTCCGGGCGATCTGACGGCCATGGAGTCCCTGCAGGCGGTGTGTATACATTCGGTGATGGTGTCGATAAGAGACACAAGTTGTCCAGTATCGGTAATGGAAGGTGGTTGTGTTGAGATGTTGAGAAGTCTGTGATTTGTTTTGAGAATGCGAGTGTGTATATGTATAGTCGATTGCGTTGTGTTGCGATGAGGGACAAGCGTCCAGGTTCACCTTCCAGTCTGATACTTGTTCGTAGATTAGTGACGAGAGATTAGTGTTGGGTACAGTTGAAACACTTAGGAGGGTGCGGAGTATCCTTGGTTGGACATTGGTCTAGTGTGTGGGTGTCTGATGTGCAGTGCGAGCATCGTGTGACTTCAGTCGGGCAGTATTTCTTCACGTGCCCGAAGCTGAGGCATTTCTGGCACCGTAAGAATGGGGAAAAGTCTTCCGCGTGGACCTTCTGGAAGTCCAGGCAGACTCTCCCCATTTTGACGATGAATTTCCAGATAGCTGGATTAGCCACAAGGACGGCGTTGTACAAGTAAGTGCTTCTGTTGTTG